>NC_041749.1:57442688-57783365 GCF_004115215.2 Ornithorhynchus anatinus | reverse complement strand
ATGCAAACTAGGGGTTTTAGGCATTCATAACTTTACCATCATTTTATTTTAAATGATTTGGTGTCATCCATTTGAACTTGAAAGGCTTGGGCAGAAGCAAGGTAATCATAATAGGCTTTCATTTTTATTGATGTTGTTACTTTTTGGCTTTAAAAATATGTTTTTTATTTACCACTTTATTTCTGAACTCCAGGGGGAAAAGGGAAACAGAATGAAGATTGCTATTTTATTATGACCAAACATAGATGGGGGTATTATCCTCCATTCTCTCTCTTGCTTAAAAAAAAATCACACTACTTGAAATGTATTTTATCTTTTTAATGTTTTCTGTTATTTGATCCTCACTATATACCTAGTCATTTCAGCCAGGTGCTGATTCATCAGTTGTGAGAATTACTGATAATATCCTATTTTAGAGAAGGAAGGGTTCTGAGAAAATATTTAGAGTGCTTTGTCCAAATTTACTGGGAGAGTCTGCTTTTGGTATTTTAGTGAGGAATAGACACACTCCCACATGTGAGTATGATTCCCAATGATAGCGGAATGAAATGCAACAATAATTAGAAGTACTGATGTGTCTGGTTCCATTTCCAACCTCCAGGAAATTATTAGAACAAAATTCCTGTGGTATTGATTCATCTATAACTTAGCATCGAAATGTCTTCTATAGTGTGTTTGAATTTGTGAATGATTTTCACTCACCCATATGGCATGCAAACTTTCACGGAAATAGTGCTCCCCTTGACCACAGGAATCCAGAGGTTTGATGCTGCCTAAGATATCAAATGCCTGTTTGCCCATTGGCTTCCTGACTACCTTTAATGCACTTTTTCAATTAGTGGTTTGGATGCCAAACTCAAGTTTACTCAGTGAGTAAAAGAAATTTCACTTGGGGCCACAAAATTAATTACTACTTCTAAAATGTGCATTACCTATATAAATTCCAGGAGGAGATAAAACTCATAGGAGTAAAAAAATAGGCCAGGCTTCACTCAAAGACCTCACCTTTACTCATTATTTGTGACTTTCAGGAGATTTTCCTGCCTAAGTTTCCATCACAATCTTAGCTTCATCTGTCATCTTTTCCCAATTGGGACCTATTCCATCTCCTCTTAATGTATCCACCTTTAGTCATTCAGCAGACAAACCCCACATTTTGTGAGCTTTTCTCTCTTCCCCTCCTTCCCCCATGACAATTTCTGCTATTACTTACAGGCCACACAATGTCATTTTGTTCATGTTTTTCCTTGCACTCTCCCAGCTGATGTCCGACATCCTTCATTCTCTGGCATCTGAGCAGAACCACAAGATGACAACTTTAGGATCATAATGCAAATTAGTTATGCTCTTACCATTTCCCATTCTCATTAAATCATTGTCAAGACAATGGATTCATGTTGTGCCATTTCCTGTTCTCATTACAATTTTTGTCACAAGAATGAGGTATCAGAATTTCAATGCTTCACATATTCTTTGAAAAATAATAGTTAACTGTGCTGCTTTGACCTTTTCCCACTGTTCTATATTTGGTTTTTCTTCCTTGTTTATGGCCTTAGTAACTTAAGAGGAAAAGCGTAAGTGCACAGAATATTGCAATACCTAGCATCTAACTGCTACATTTAAACTCTGTTTCATTTCTTTAGATGGCAGAGCACTAATTCACTTCTATGGCAGTGATTTAAACAAGAGCAGAAAATGTTACCGATACTACTCCTTAAACAACTATTATTGATTGTTTGATAAAAGTAGAATTTGCTGTCACTCCATCTTTACTTCCTTCTTGACAAACACACAACTCCTCCTTAAAAGAAAATTTTCAAAAATATTGAGTTTTACTGCCAGTACCCTATTTCTCTCAGTGATATAGAATTTATGGTTATTTTTAAAAAATCACAATATGCAATTTGAATACATTGCTCTTTTTGATTATCCTAGCTGCTTTTCCAAAAGGTTGTTTTACGGTTGATGGCTTTGTTCTTGCAAGACAGTTACAAGTTCTGTTTGGGTTCAGGAAGAATTCTTACAAACATTAAGTAATGATTTGTTAACGAAATGGTCTTGAAGCTGTCAGGCTCTGCTGCTGCATAATAGCTGCCTCAACTACCTACAGTCACTTCATGACTGCTATAATTAAATGCAAACATTGCAAACCTTTTGGAAATTCAGAGCCTTTCAAATGCTATAGAAAAAATCCCATTCTTCTTGTTTATGGTTCATTTTCATTATGTCTTCTATACCCCAAACTATAGCTTTTGAGCAAAAGTAAAATCAAAGGAAATGATAAATAATTTAATGACCAACTTGTTCTGAGAAAATAATCATTTTATTTAAGGTGAGATTTAGGGAATGTGTCTGGAATAGGACAAATGATGAAATAATTTTTTTTTAAATTTATTCTCAAGTATAATAATGGGAACACATTTTGCTGACCATTTGGACTCAGAGTAGAAAAACCCCTAACCTCATCTCTGAATTTAATTTACTCCAAATCTTTAAAGCTAATTTCCGAGAGAGAACATTAAACTGAATAAACTAGCCTTACCTTTTGGCCAAGTCTGAACAAGGGAAACTTAACATCAATTTGGAAAAAAAATTTGCAGAATCCATATTTCTTAATGGCCCTAATGAAATCTGCCTCATTAGCCAGCTAATGAGAGGGGGTTTTGCAACAAGTATTTTTGTCACAATTCGGCACAGAAGGACAGAAAATTATTAGGTTGAGGTCATGTAATTTTTTTTCTTATAAATTGCTCCTTTGAGGCTTTCCAAAGGGCAGCAGGTTGAGGTTACTGGTCTGGGAGCTAGAAAAATCCAAAATGTTCTGTCAATTAGGCAGATGTGTCAATGTCAGGATTCCTAGAACAGCCTCTAAGTAGTGGTACATGGCTCCAATATGGTTGTCCTTTTTGTTCTTTTGTGGTATTTCTTAAGCACTTACCATGAGCCAGGCTCTGTACTAAGAGCTGGAATATATACAAGCTAGATTGGACAGAGTCCTTGCCCCACATGGGACTCGCAGTCTTAATCCTCATTTTAGAGTTGAGGAAACTGAATCACAGAGAATTTGTGACTTGTCCAAGGTCACATAGCAGACAAGTGGCAGAGCCAGGATTAGAGTCTAGGGCCTCTGATCCCAAGCTGCACCCTTTCCACTAGTCCAGGATGCTTCCCTACTAATTGTCCTTACTAATATCATCCTGATTTTTAAGGTCACCATTGCCTCACATAGATGTGCATCAAAGAAAGAATTTCCCCCTAAAAATTCATTTGAAAAAATATACTTGACCCGGTGTGGTCACAGCCTTTTTGATTAGATGTATTTATTCATTTTCTCATTTTCTAATATTGTTTCCATAGCTCAACAGGCAAAGGAGCTACAGGACACATATATGAGTCATAAAATGTGAATAAAAAGAGCAGCTAGTAAGAAAATTAAATATATAGACAAATGCAGGATGAACATGGAAGAGTCTTTGTTAATGGAATACTGTCAGATTTCCATTTCTCTGAAGTACAGCATTTTTACAAAATGACATATTTACCAGATAGCCTCAGCTCCTATACATAATGTAGCTAGCTCCCACACCACTTTGGACAGGGTAAAAAAAAAATCAGCATTTTAACAACATATAATCCACCAATGTAGTAAAATGGTATCATGACATTTCTTGTGAAAGACTAAGAAAATGTTCTTGGTAGCAAAAGTATGAAAAATAGTGCATATTTAAAAACCCTATTAGAATCATATAATCATTAAGTCATTCCAGTTTAGTGCCTAGATTGTATCCTCCTTTGGTGGAACTCCAAGTATAGATTGTTGTCTTTTTCTTAACATTTTCAGAAAAGGAAATGCCCAAGTGCATTCTCACAAACTTTAATATTAGGAAGTTTTTCCTGATATTTGGAGTAACAGTCTATTTTCTATTTCTTCTTGATCTATTCCAAGTTGATGTGGAGAACACCATATGTATCCCTCTTTACAAAATTCCTGTATGACTCCCTTAATTTTAAGTGCCCCCACCCCTAATCATCTCCAGCTAAATTTCTGGAAAATATTGTCTTAATTTTTGTAAAGGTTACATTAAAACATGTCTTTATGCTTATACTGGATGTGACTAAGCATATCAAATAGAATTCAGTTTTGTTCAAAGATGAATTCTGGTAGTCTTACCAATATATTTAGGTGAAAAGCTTCTTTCCTGCAATAACACTATTATTCTCAATAGATCATTCAGTTAGGTCTTTAGCAATAAAAATGTTCCTACTTCACAGTTTTTTTGAAGCAAATAGGTCAGAATTACCTAGCTATGAATAATCACCTGAAGTGAATGGCATCCATCTTTACGTTCTGCAGGTATTAAGAAAGGAACCACTAAAACTGCTGGCAAGTGTACAACCTATTATTGCAAATGTCCATTTTATCAGTGCCCATACATACATTAAAGGCTCCTATATCTTCCCACATAGAAGGTGAGCCTAGGAATTATTGACTGGTGAGTCTCATGTCTATTTTAAATCTATAATAAAGTTAGGATAAGTGAACACTCAGAAAAACACAACTTGTTGGAGGAAAGACTTCATGTTTTATCTAAAAGGAAATCATACCTCACCAATCTGCTGGAGTTCTTTGAAGGGGTCAATAAGCATAGAATAGAGGCAACTAGCAGACATAATATATTTAGATTTTCAAAGTGCCTTTGACAAGGTTTCACACCAAAGACTTAAAAGAAATAGCCATTGCAACAAAAAAGAAAACTAAAGGAAATATACTTCTCTTACTCTTTCCTTTTCATCATTTGCCCTCACTCTTTTTCCTTGGGATGGAAAGTTCCACATGATCAAAATCTGGCTAAAGGAGACCATACAAAAGTAGAGATGAAAGGCTATGTTTTTGTAGGTGGAGATGTAAATAGTGGGGTCCCCCAGGATTCATCATTAGGGCTGATTCTACTTATTTTCGTAAATAATCTGAAAAAAGTAACCAGTGAAATCTCCAAGTTTGCAAATGATGCTAAGAAAAATGGCAGGTGAGCAGTCGAACTATCAGTAATGAATCAGGATAGAGTCATTGTCGACAATTTCTTAAAATTGTTTGTTCAATGAAAAATGGCATCCAAGGAGGCCTCCAAAATGTGTTGCAATATCAGGAAGGGAATTCAAAACATAAAATGAAAAACATAGTTTTCCCAAAATAGAAACTATGTCACATTTCACCTGAAACACTGTATATCATTTGGGTCAGGCTATTGTAGGAATGACATAACAAGGCTAGAAAGTAATAATAATAATGGTATTTGTTAAGTACTTACTACATTCCATCATTGTACTAAGTTCTGGGTAGATACAAGATAATCAGGTCCCATATGGGGGTCACAGTCTAAAGCGGAAGAGAGAATGGGCATTGAATCTCCATTTGCAAATGAGGAAATTGAAGCATAGAGAAGTGAAGTGATTTGCCCAAGGTCACACAGCAAACAAGTGGCAGAGTCAGGATTAGAATCCAGGTCTTCTGACTTGCAGGCCTGTGCTCTTTCCACTAGGGCAAGCTGCTTCTCATGATAAAGAGAAGGGTTACTAAAATGATAAAGGAGTCGATGGATCAATTTCTTTACATAAATACACTGAAAAGATTAAGAGTATTCCATCTGGAAAAGGACTCAAGTTGACAGAATAATGAGAGGTGTGCTAAAGTGAACATAGAATTGTTGTTCACCAAATCCTACCACACAAGAACAAGTTGGTAAGGTTCAAGACAAACAAAAGGAGACAATTGTTTATACAACAGGTAGTAAGCCTGTAATGTAGGCTTACTATATTAAAGCTATTATAGGAAATCATGGAGACAAAAATCAGTAATAGATTCAAGAAAGATTTCGATAAATCCTTGGATGGTAGCTCATTAATGAGTAATTAGAGGGGAAAAGCAAGGGAGGTTATAAGGGGAAGAGCAGATCAGTAAAAGAATGCGTGAGTAGTTTAGGTGGATTCACAGACAATAGGTATATGATGAGTTATTAAATGAAAACTTTAAGGATATTCAAATAAAGATCCTTTACTACCCATAAAGATGCATATCAGAAAAATAACCATCCCACGGTTCCTCCGAGAGTGCTTTAGTTCCTATATCTGAGACAGGATTGGTGGTCTGACCCCAAACATAAGTATTTACGTTCTTATATCCTTTGAAGCAGGTCTTGTGAAATCAAACCAGATTTCCAGTTTTAGTAATCAATAGGCAAGAGTGGCTCCTTACATTTCCACCGACACTTGAATCGGCTGCCGGAAATCACTAATATTATGGTAAAGGAATCTTTCTGTTGAAACTTTGTACCCACAACAATTCTAAATTCAGCACAGTTCATGGCTTGGCAGGGAGGAGCTGTTACTTGAAATATAACAACAAAGAAAAAACCAAAAGAAAGATACTTGGCTTCTACTTTCCTTTTCATCATTATGCTCTCACTCTTTTCAGTTGTGATGGACATATTTTTTCACTATTTTTTAAAAACTACACATGTGACTAAATACACTTTCCCTCAGTTTTTAAACTATAATTCTTTCAAGGAACTGAGGTTTATATTTCCTCTTTGAAATATATTGACTCAACTTAACATTTGACAGCCATCTTAATATGTCTTCGAAACCAGAGATTCTGTTGGTAACTAAAAATTAATTGAAATTTAGTAGCAAGAAATATCTTAAACTATTTCTGAAGCCTTCAATTTCAAAGTAGTAGTAGTAGATCATATAGACTGAACACAATAGATCACAGCTGTGAGAATTTCAGATATAGTACAATTTTTTTAAAAAACAAAAAACAAAGCACAAGAGGCTTTGTTTCATCTTTACTTTAAGTCCTGCCTTTAGAAAAGATAAAAAGTAAATATTTTTCTTCTTTGCTCTACTGAATTCCAGGACATATATTGGACTTTTCTTTTAGGATGAGTCGAGATACTTGGAATTTCCACTATATTTTGAATAGTAAGTGTGCCTCTGAAAACTTTTTTTTTTTTTAACAGAGAAAGGAAACTTTCTCATACTCTGTTACTTTTCCAACAGTCCTAGAAAAGGACTCAGACTGTTCATTTGCTCCCATAGCTTCAGCTATACTTTCGTGCAGAATGCTTCCAAATCTACCTCATCAGCCCAGACTACTCACCTGCCTTGGTATCTCTTGCCTCCTGTGTATCGCTACCATCTGGAATCTTAAACTCAACATGGGTAAAAGTGAACTCTTCCTCTTCCATCCTGAACCCAGATCATCTTCTTAGAAAATCATTCTGAACACATTACTCCACTACTCAAAATCCTCTAATGGTTACTGTTTTCCCTCTGTATAAAATAGCAACTTCAAAGCTTCAAAGCTGAAGCAGCTGGAAGCAGTGTGGCCTAGTGGTTACATCATAGGCCTGTGAAGGACCTGGGTTCTACTTCTGACTCCACCACTTGTCTGCTGTGTGACCTTGTGCAAGTCACTTTACTTCTCTGGGCCTCAGGTACTTCGTCTGTAAAATGGGGATTAAGATTGTGAGCCCCATGTGGGACATGGCCTGTATCCAACCTGACTAGTGTGTATCTACCCCAATGCTTAGAAAAGTGCCTGGCACATAGTGGGCAGTTAACAAATACTTTAAAAAGTTTTCCACCAGCTTTCCTCTTATAAATCTTCACTACATCTCCAATTTGCCCTTTTCACTCCTCCCAAGCAAACCTTCTAACTGTACCTGACTCTTGAAGTGCCAATGAGCACACTTGGGGCCCATGTTTGATGTGATGCTGGTGAATGCAATGACTTCTGACTCTTGTCGGAAATCTCAGGGGGCAATTGGGTCCAGTGCAGCTGGTTTCCTCATTTTGGGGAGCAACACCAAGATCTTCAGTAAGTGGTCTCAGAAAAAAAGAGATGCCTCAAACAAGTTCAGAGGCCTGCTAAAGGATTGGAAGACCCCAAGCCCTGCACAACTAGCTGTGTCCTTTTCGGGCTACTTGAAAGCATCTAATGTCACAGCTTCTATGGGCTGGGCAGGTAGCACGATGGCCAGTCACCAACCGACTCATTCATTCATTCAATAGTATTTATTGAGCGCTTACTAAGTGCAGAGCACTGTACTAAGTGCTTGGAATGTACAATTCGGCAACAGATAGAGACAATCTCTGCCCAATGACGGGCATGACCCCAAACAGCTCTATATAGCACACTACAGGGCTGTAACTGTATGCAAGGCACTTTCTTTGCCCCTGTGCACTTTTATGTGGGATAACAGATGGACCTGCATCTCGCCATGTGTGAAAGTACTTCTAAACTCTTAGAGGAACAGCCTCTGTGTGTTCAAGTACTTTTAGGCATGCCTGTTTCCTCTTGACTCATGCTGCTGCTGCTGTTTCTGCTGGAATTCATCCGTTTGTGCTTGTCAAATCCTTCAAAAGCCCATTTCAAAAAGTCCATTTTGCCAACTTGAGAATCTAAATGGACCTCCTGGGTTGCAGATTTCAAACCAAATTTGCTACCCTTGAGCATTCAATTAAGCAATTAAGTTTACAGATGGAAAACTATGTCCTCTTGTTTTGAGGCAAAATGGATCCTAGAAAACAGCTTCAGTAAAAACATCACTTTCATAAATTGATATAAAAGAATGTAGATTTAATTGTCCTTGAAATGGTTATAGATTTTAAAAGGGAAGAAGAAAAGTGTCTAGCAAAACTAAACTTGGATTTTAATAGTCCCCAAATGTTTATTTAATAAATACTGTAAAAGCCCCTTATTCTGTGGCTCATTGAACTGCCGAATCAGATGAACTGAGAAGCAAAGCATATTTGCCAACACCTGAAAAAACAAGGGTGCTTTTGGACCTCTGACCTGACCTTCTCTCCCTTCCACTGTGCCTATAGGTAGAACGGTGTGAGGTGCCACTAACCTGTTCCTCTTTCTCCATGGTGCCCGATGTCCTTGGAGGCACAGGAAGCCAAAGAGAAGTAGTGGGGTAACCTGAAAAAAAAGGAAGGGGAAGTCAATGGTAGAATTTAAGATCCATCTTGCTCCTTGTGGCCAGGGAACATATCTAACAACACTGTTATATTGTACTCTCCCAAGTGCATACTATAGTGCTCTGCACACAGTAAGCCCTCAATAAATACGATTGATTGATTCATTGGTAATTACCATTCACATCTGGATTGGCTGCTGTAATTCTGGACTCTAATTCTGCCATTGATCTAAGCCCACTTTGATATCCTCTCTTGTTTATTTTCCATGTTCAAAGGAAATCTAGAAGTTGCTGGTAGCCATTGGCAGCCCCTTGTCAATCTCCCCTGATTGCCCTTGATCCCTCCATGGGCAGCAGAGGAACCCTGGGCGCTGGGAATAGGCAGACGTTTCTGACCGCAGGCCCAGAAGCTGCCACAAATCAATTAATCAATCAATGGTATTTATTGAGCACTTGCTGTATGCAGAGCACTATACTAAGCACTTGGGAGAGTACAAGAGAATAGACCTGCTAGACAGATCCCTGCCCTCAATCCCAGAGCTCTCTCTTTGAGATTCCCAAAAGGGTTCTCTTCAATTTAGGGCCTGCATTTTAAAGGACCATCACTATGTTTTGAGGAATAGTCCTTTACCCAACATAATGGCTGAGTTTTCAGCAAGCAAATGTATGTCTGAGGACTTTGTAAAGAAGCAATATCGATTTTTTAAATCTAGATTTGAATGGTTAACCTCCAGTTCATAGATAGCAGTTCACTGACATAAAGATTTTCAGATGCAATACTCATCTCATCTCCAGTTTCACCTGGAGAACTATAAAAACCAACATGCAGACTTGCTTGGTCAAGAGCAGTTTGTGCTAAGATCATTTTCCTCTCCAGCTCCCCACATGCCTATCTGCCCTGGTTTGAATGAACTCCATGTTGATGGGCTTTACTCATTATAAACAAGTAGTTTGGGGATGCAAATTCAGAAATTCTGTGTGCCTTTCCTGATACATGTCAAATAAGTAAACTTCAGAGGCCTAGAGCTTTCTGTGTATCACATACAAGAAAAATATGCCTTCTGAAATGGATGATGGCTGTGCAAACTCTACTCTTCATTATCTTTCAGCTCAGTAAGGCTCAGTAGCACTTGTAGGAAAATACCTCTTACTTCATCCCCTTCCGATCCATTAGCTGTTGATTGCAGATCCTTGAAACTTTGTCAAGGCATGTAGGAGACTTAATGGATGGAAGGAAATCAGGGGGATAGTGTGGTTCCATTCTCTACTTCATTATTTTGCATGCATATTCTCAGTAATGGATTGAATACAGACCACTCTGATATGATATAAGCAAGGTTGAGTTATCACGCCACCATATTTTGCATATTTCTTTATATATTGCTATATCTGACAACCAATAAATTCCCACCTACAGTAGAATTAAATTACTGAAGGGGAGGAGATCATTTCAATTCCAGCTGCCTTTAAACTAAAACTGGTAACTCTTGAGTGTCAATCATTCAATTTCACTATACTGATGATACCATATGCTCACTGAGAAGGAGATCTCTCCAATCACTGACATCTTTATTGAGGCATATGAAAAAATGGAATTGATACTTAACATGCAAAAGACTAAAGTGCTTGATCAAAAAACTCTTAATGAGTATACTTCAAACTCAGCATTTCTGATTCATGGTGATATTGGAGAATGTGAAATATTTCCCCATATCTAAGAAGTCATCTTTCAAAGAAAGCTAACTGATGAAGAACTGTAAAATCTTCCTAAATGTACAAATGTAACCTTAGTATGCCTGAAAAAAAACACATAACAGAATTTCTACATTAGCTCTGAAATCAAATGAACTGATAAAAAGGAAGGCCACAAGCATGATGTGTGTATTTTAAGTTAAGCCTATAATATAACAAAAATATTTTCATTATTATTTATAATTGTTACAATCACAGTCGTTTGTCCTATAGAACAGGTTTTACAATTTTGACTTACACCAAGCTAAGAAGAGAAGCAGTGTGACCTAGTGGAGAGAACAGAGGCCTGGGAGTCAAAAGGACCTGTGTTCTATTCCCTGCTCTACCGCTGTCTTACCTTGGGCAAGTCACTCAACTTCTCTGAGCCTCAGTTACATCTTCCATAAAATGGGGTTTAAGACTATGAGCCCCAGTGCTTAATATGGTGCTTGGCATATAGTAAGCACTTCACAAATACCATTTAAAAAAGAGGCAAAATTTGTGTTGCAGTCACCACACTCATGCACACTACCATTTCTTCTGATACTAAGTAGTTTCCTGGAAGAACCTCCCCAATTCCCTTACAGTGGTCTATTAAAAATGCATTATGAAGATACCTGCTTTGAGAGAGATGTTTATATTTAAAATGGTAATAGGTTTAGTGCTGATCAATCACAGTAAGTGCTCAATAAGTACAGTTGAATAAATGAATGAATCAATCAGTGGTATTTATTGAGCACTGTGTGCACAGTGCTGTAGTAAGCACTTATGAGTGGCAAATGAGAAATTGACGACTGAGACTATAAAGACCAATGAATAATAATAATGATGATAATGGTACTTGTTAAGTACTTACTATTTGCCAAGCACTGTTCTAAGCACGGGGTAGATACCACCTAATCAGGTTGGACACAGTCCCTGTTTCATATGGGGCTCACTCAGTGTCTCAATCCCCATTTTACAGATGAGGTAACTGAGGCCCAGAGAAGAGAAGTGACTTGCCCAAGGTCACACAGCCAACATGTGGCAGAGTTGGAATTAGAACCCATGACCTTCTGACTCCCAAGCCAGTGCTCTACCTACTAAGCCATGCTGCTTCTTGAATGAATGGCTGACTGCCCCTTCTACAATGTGCAGAGAAGCTGCCCCATGCTGTGCTGTTATACTTTGTGTTGTCAGGAGCTATGTTTAATTTTGTCTCTATTACAATCTTTCCCTAAACTTCCACTCTGACCTATCTCACTGCTGATTGTTACACTCCAGATGTACCTGTCTGCCACTCTTAGCTCCTCTTAGCTTTAGCCTCATAGCATTAATCAAATTCACCTTTTATTTTCGGGAATTTTATTTTCATTTTTCCATGAATCAATCAATTAATGGTATTTATTGAGCACTTACTATGTGCAGAGCACTGTACTAAACACTTGGGAGAATACGATACAACAGAATTAGCAGACATGTTCCCTGCCCTTAATGAGCCGACAATCTGAAGGGGGACAAACATTTATATGAATAAATCAGTAATTTATACTATATAATTAAAACATACAATTTATAGATACATATTAATTCCTTATGTTTATAAGTTTCCTATTCAGTTTTAAATAAAATGGTATGTTTGTTGTAGTACTTGAAATACATCCTCTTTTAATAAAAGTGTTTATATTTTAAAATGCTAAATGATATCCTTTGCTTAGGTTAAATGTAGTTCAATAAGGTAACAAAGTACAAATCAACTTCTAGTGTCTACATGCTAAAATATTACCCACAAAACATTTTAAATCAGGGGACATTCCTCTCTTCAGTGTTTGAGAGACTACATTCAATGCTTTACCCTTGTTTATTCTTTAATAGCTAATCACCCTTCTTAGTCTTCCAAAAGTTCCTGGCATTTCACTAGTTTGCACATTGATTGAATACTGTTCCCAGAACTGCTTGGGGCATTGTGCCAACTGCTGTGATAATCAGCCATAAGAGTTATTCCAGTTGAGAAGTGTTATAAACATAAAGATTCATAAGGTACAGCATTGAAAGTGAATACTGATGCTTTCCTTAAGAAGGTTGAAAACTAATTTTGTGTCTTCAGTAAGAGATAATGCCAGTCTTTACAATCTTCACCTATGTGTGGGCTTTGATTTGAATACACAAGCACATTAGCTGTAATGATTTGACATTTGTATCAAAACTTACAGGACACACACACACGACCTAAAGGCAATTCAAGGATAAACTTCTCTACATACTACCTGACACATTTGCTTCAGCAGGATATATTATTATACTAGTTGATGGTTGAGGAAAGAGTACAAAGGAAGCCAAAAAAAAAAAAATCAAAGGGAAACAGCTGCCAGGTAGATGCACTGAGCCAGAAGGGAATAATAAGGAGAAAGGCAATGAGGGGAAAATGGAAAAGATAATTTTTTTTTAAATAAGAGAAACAGAAGTAAAGAAAAATTTAAGCTATAGTTGAGAAAATGGTGAGAAGGAAAAATGACAGAAATCTAAGCATTCATAGGTAAAAAGAAAGACTATGAATCTGAATAACTAGAATGAGAATTTAAAATGAATGGGATGTCAAACCATCAACACCCAGGAAAGACTTCCGAATGGATAGGTTTGAGTGAATGGCGCCAGTACCAGAAAAAAAGATGTCTGAAAGAGGATATTATGATGAATTATCAACTAATGGAAGTAATAGGAGCAGTAGCAACGGTAGTAGCTGTAGTAGTAACATTTATTGACGATGATTTGGTGAAGTGCACCATAACAGGTGTTTGGGAAATGCAGAATAAAGAAGTGCCAGGTTCCCTATCCTGAAGCAGATTGTACTCTAATGGGGAAGATCAACATAAAAATATGTACAACTAGAATGGTCGAAAGACCTTTAACTATAAGTATATACAGAGAGTATTTACATAGTAAGTGCTCTATAAATACCATCTAGTGCCAGTTTACTAGCTGTGCCCCAGTCTTGTCTAGCTAACCGTCAATCCCTTTCCCAAATCCTCTCCCTAGCTTGGAACTCCATCCCTCTCCATATATGCTAGATCTCCACTCCCTCCACCTTCCAAGCATTATTAAGGTCACATTTCCTCTAAGAGGCCTTTCTTGATTAAGCCCTCTTTTCCCTGGCTCATTCTCTTTTCTGCATCCTCTATGCACTTGGATCTATGACCTTTGGACATGTGATATTCATCCCATGGCACAGCACTTTTGTACATATCTTTAAATTACACATTATAAATTTCTTATTCATTCATATAAATGCCTGTCTCCCCTTCTAGACTGTAAACTTGTTATAGGCAGGGAACTAGTCTGCTAATTCTGTTGTATTGTACTTTACCAAGCACTTAGTAGAGTGCTCTGCACATAGTAAGCACTTGATTGTCTCTCTTATATTTGACTACTCTTATTATCATCAAGTCCCATAAAGTGGTTTCCAATTCATAGAGACTCTATGGATATATTTTCTCCAGAACCTTTTGTCTTCTGCCATAATCTGTAACCTTTCTAATGGTTCTTCTGTTATTGTTGTTATGGTATCCATTTGGTTCCTGGTCTGCTTTTTCCACATTTTCCCTGGACTTCTAACATTAGTGTCTTCTCCAAGAATTAGTCCTCCTGATTATGTGTCCAAAATATGCTAATCTAAGTTGAGTCATTTGGCCTTTGAAAGACCACTTTGGCTTAATTTGCTCAAAAATCCATTTGTTTGTTTTCCTGGCAGTCCATGGTATCCGCAAAAGCCTTCTCCAACACCACATTTCAAAAGAATCAATGCTCTTTCTATCCTGTTTATTCACTGTCCAGTTTTCAGATCCATATATTGCCACCGGAAACACCACAGAATTGACAATTTGTATTTTTGTGGAAATTATTACTTCAGCACATTTCATGACTTTTTCCAGGCTCTTCATAGCAAATCTTCCTAACATTAATCCTTGGCTTATTTTTTGACTATTAGTTCCTTTATTATTATTGATACCAGGAGAGAAAAAATGTCACCTATTTCAATCTTCTCTCCATCCACTACAAATGTGTTGAAATTGACTACTCTAGTTGCAAATATTTTTATATTTTTATGTAAATATTTTTATGTTCATCTCCCCCATTAGAGTATAGGCTACTTATGTCTATTTCTTCCAATTGAATTCATTCATCCTCAGCACCTATGTGGGTACATATATATTTATATATGGTGCTGAGGATGGGTACAGAGAAGATCCACGTGCTAGAGTTATGAAGCAACTAATGGTTTAAGTATCTCCACAAGCAAACATTAATTGTTTGCCATGAACACACTAAAATAGATCACACTAACCCTAGCTCTAATCTATGCCCTCATAATTACCTTGTCACTATTGACAGAAAGCAGCATTTATTTGTGAATGGAATTATTTTCCTTTTGGGTGGGCATTTGTTGTCTTTAATATAAATGACCTGAGAGAGGTTGCTCATCTGCTGTGTGACCTTGGGTAAGTCACTTCACTTCTCTGTGCCTCAGTTACTTCATCTGTAAAATGGGGATTGAGGCTGTCAGCCCCACAAGGGACAGGGATGGTGACCAACACGATTTGCTTATATCCACCTTAGTGCTTAGTACAGTGTGTGGCTCATAGTAAGAGCTCAATAAATACTATCATTATGCAGTATGAAATGAAGTCTCCTGCTCTTCCAGGGTGAGAGATGCCACACGGATGAGGGTAAACTGCAAGAGGCTTTCTCAAAGCTGAGTGAATGGACTGAAAAATGGCAAATAAACTTCAGTGAGAGCAAGTGGAAGGAAAGCATTTAAGGAAAAATAATTGAATTTACAACTATGTAAGGATGGGCTCAGAGTTATTACTCACGACTCGGGAAAGATCTTGAAGTCAATGCTGACTTTTTTTTTTAATTATCAGTTCAGTGCACAGCTTCAGCCAAAAAAGATTAACCAAATGTTAAGTGTCATCAAGAAAAGCCTAGGGAAATTAAACTAATGGCACAGATTTTTCAGCACTTAAAACTATGGTGCATTCACACCTGGAATAACGCTTGCAGTTAAGGACACTGCATCTTAAGAACTGGAGAAGCTTCAAAGAAGGAAAGTCAAAATAATTAGGGCTACTGGACAAGCCTGCATGTGATTAATTGAGAAGATTAGGACTTAAAAGCCTGGGACCATATTTGAAGTACTAAAAAAAAAAAAATTAAGGGTGATGATGAGGTGAATATAGAATTGTTGTTCACCAAATTCCACAACAAAGGAATTAGGGACCATCAACTGAAACTTGAAAGTGGTAGGGTCAAAGGAAAACAAATGGAAATATTTCTTCACCCAGTGATGGTAAACATATGGAATTTTTTGCCGTAAAAATTTATGCAGGCTTAAAATAATAGCAGGTTTGGAGGAATTCATGGAAGAATAGTCATAATAGGTGAAAAGAAGAAAAGTCAGGGATGTAGAAGAAAAAAATTAGGGATGTAGGATTATGTATCCCTAAACAATTGGATGGATGTCAAAGAGAGCATTTGTCACACAGTTCTTACAAATATATTGTTAACATTGTCAGAAACAGAACATTGAGATGGATGGACCATTAGTCTGATCCAGTAATGGCCTTAGTTATAGACTTATACTTTTATAAAGTGCAAAGTTTCAATTCTTCTGTTAAAAAGCACAATGAATTTCAATGACATTGATAGTTATGTTTCATACTACAAGGTCGACCTAATGATCCTCCAAATTTCCTTCTTGGGCAGAGAAGCAGCGTGGCTCAGTGGAAAGAGCATGGGCTTGGGAGTCAGAGGTCATGGGTTTGAATTCCAGCTCTGCCCTTTGTCAGCTATGTGACTGTGGGCAAGTCACTTAAATTCTCTGTGCCTCAGTTAGCTTATCTGTCAAATGGGGATTAACTGTGAGCCTCACGTGGGACAACCTGATTACCCTGTATCTACCCCAGCGCTGAGAACAGTGCTTTGCACATAGTAAGTGCTTAAATACCAACATTATCAGAGATATGTACATAAATCTGTTATTTAGGCAGCATTCTGACCAATTACAAAATGATAGATGAGGGAGTGTAAAGCCAAATCAAGATGGCCAGCCCATCCTTTGGGAGGCTACCAAGCTGGTGCCAGCATGCTGTTAGACTCCAGACCAAACTGAAGGTCTATAAAGCTGTAGTGTCCAGTTTTCTCTAGCTATAAGATCTGGTTCCTTGAGCAGTTTAATCAACATTCTTAAATCTTATTCAATATTAAATGGCAAGACAAGATCACGAATAATGAAGTTCTTGAATGTCTCCTATCTTTGACACTATGCTCACATTAACACTACTTCGCTGAGTGGGACTCATTAAGAGAATGATCAGCAGCAGGATTCCCAAATGACTGTTTGGAGAGCTGAAATTGGGAAACTGGAAGCAAAGAGGCAAGAGGAAGCATTTTAAGGACATGGTAAAATGAAGACTTAGATAATGCTGCATCCCAGCTGAAAACTGGGAGTTAATTCCAGAGGATAGACCAGCAAGGAGTATTGCTGTCAAGAAATGAGCTCCTCTTTCTGAGCTTCATAAAGAAAGAGAAACAAGTGGGTGAAAGAGAAAACAGTGCCAGACACCGCAAATAAAAAAGAAATAATACAAGTGGTGACCTTTTTGTGCTCACAGTGTGTTAGGTCTATACATCCCAAATTGTTCTTTTCAGCCATACCCATACTCATATGTGAATTTCACCATCAGTGGTGTTTTTGGTGAATGCTGTGTGACCTTGGGCAAGTTAACTTCTCTGTGCCTCAGTTACCTCATCTGTAAAATGGGGATTAAGACTGTGAGCCCTGTGTTGGACAGTGACTGTGTCCAACCTGATTAGCTTGTATCTACCCCAGTTTTTAGAAGAGTGCTTGACACCTAGTACAGAAATGCTATAGGTGGTCATATGTTCATAGTTGGCACAGAGGTGGATTTGGGGAGATTATTATGATTATTCATCTCTCAGAGTCACACCTAGAGAGTTTCCAGGACTGTACCAGTCTCATCTACAGGAGGGAGAGTCAAGCAGAGGCATATCCATTCTACTCCTAGCTTGGACTAACGAGTGGAAGGCAATCTGCTACAAGTCAAAATTCACCTGTGCTGGGCAGCAGCAGCATGGGAGAGAGTCAAGAAAACAATGGTAAACCACTTCCAGTTTTTTACCGAGAAAACTCTATGGATACCTTACCAGAAAAATTGGAGATGGAGGTATGGCATTCTGGGAGAGATGTGTCCATGGCATCACTATGGGTCAGAGACAATTTGACAGCAATAAGACAAGACAATCATTATTATTATTATTATTATCATCATTGCATTTGCTAAGCTCTGTTCAAGCACTGTTCTTAGATGTAAACTAATTAGGTTGGACACAGTCCCTGTCACGCATGGAGCTCACAATCTAAGTTTGGGGAGAGGAGAAATTCATTAAGCAAAGCATCCTGAAGGAGAAGAAGCATCCTGAGAAGCAGTGTGGCCTAATGGATAGAGCACAGTCCTGGGAGTCAGAAGGACCAGGGTTCTAATCCCAGCTCTGCCACTTGTCTGCTGTGTGACCTCACGCAAGTCATTTCACTTCTCTGTGCCTCAGTTAACTCATCTGTAAAATGGGGATTGAGATGGTGAGCCCCATGTGAGACAGGGACCGTGTCCAACCTGATTAGCTGGTATCTACCCCAGTGTCTAGTATACTGCCTGGCTCATAGTAAGTGCTTAACAAATATCATAAAAAAGAGATATTTCAGAAGATGTTTGAACATGGAGAGAGCAGTGCTTTCACATTTGCCTCATGGTCACCCATTCTTCCTGAAATCTCTGCTCAAGGGTTATTCGGTTGTTTATTACGTCGGACTGGCTGTTTACTGTTGTCTTCCTAAATTTTGCGGCTATTCTACTGTCTGAGACTATGCTTCATTATGTCCATAAAATGTGCTCTTTCTCATCATAAAATAGTGCTTACATGAACTGCTATCATCCTTTTCCTCACATGTCTTATCCAGCTAAGTTGTGTTGTATGAACATGGACTCAATGTTAGGGAGCTAAGAACCTCATTTTTTAAAAAATGGTATTTGGTAAGCACTTACTATCTTCCAGACACTGTACTATGCATTAGGGTAGATAAATGATAATCAGATTGGACACTGTCCATGTCCCACATAGGGCTCACAGTCTTAATCCCTATTTTACAGATGAGGGAACTGAGGCACAGAGAAATTAAGTGACAGCCCAAAGTCACACAGCAGACCAGTGGTGGAACTGGGATTAGAACCCAGGTCCTTCTGGATCCTAGGATCCATACTCACTAGGCTATGCTGCTTTTCAATGTTGGTGATTTTTGTCTTTTCATTTTATGTATAGTTTGATTTGCAGGATACACAACTACATGTTATAAAGAAATAAATAAAATGTAAGCACTATGATTGATTTGCAGTCAGAATATTTTAAAATATTTCAAGTGCATCCCAATTTTCTAGGATTCCTGTATTTTCTTTTTGGACTTGGAATTATTTGATAATCAACTTTTCATGATCTCAATTATATGTGTCAGTTGTATGTCATGTGTTCAGAGAGGGGAAGGTGAATTCAAATAGCTTATGCTTAGAAACTGACACATACGTAAAAGGGAAAATTTGAAGGTGTTTTTAAAATGGAAAAGTTCAAATCATTTGTCCTAAGGCAGTATTTGTGCTAACACTTTGATCACTGTTTTACAGTAGTTAGAATAGTTTCCCAGCAGAAAAAACTGTTTGACCCAAAAAGGCTAGAGCAAGAATATGTCAGAAAATTGGAAAACATTTGATTGGCATGTTTCAGCACACACTCCACAATGAATTGCATCCAATCTAACTCCAGATAAATGTATGTAATCCCAAACAGAAAAGAAAAAGTCCAAAAGATAAAACAATCATAAATCATAAGTATACAAACTACAGTAACAATCTATTTGCACTGCCATCCTTTTAGATATATTGATCTGTCTAGATGAGGAATTTTTTCTTACACATTTGGCTTGGACCAGTGCTTCTGGGTGCATGTGTCTGTAGCACTTATCATGGCATTACATGTAAACATGCATCAGTATAGTACTTGTAAAACCTAGCATTGTACTTGTTACACAGTAGATGATTTTACATGATAAACAATCATACATGACCTTTTTTCTGTAGCAGATTCCAGTGCTTTCTGAATAGGGTGCTCACTTTACTAATTATTTAATATGCACAGGTTTTACTATGGAAGAATCTCTTATTGAAACAATGCTGTTGCTGGGATTGTTAATTTATTCTATTAAAAATCTAATTTTTCAATATAATATTTGCTTCTCTTCTGTTTTATTAGACTGCAAGTGGAAGTATTTTGTTATATAATCTTGTTAAAACAAATGCCTAATTGCATTGTGGTAATCTCCCAAATAGATGATACTTCTAAAGCATACTGTTGTGTGCCTGAGTGTGTAATTAACCTCTATGTAATGATAGACAATATTAAGATAGTGTCATTTTATTAAATGCTATATTAGTTTTTCAGAGATGAAGAAGTTATTTCTGATGATGGTAATATGGTTAATTCTATATTGTGTTTCTTTGGAAAAAATTCAACACATTTCATTTTTATCTCAAGTCTTAACACTTCTTTTTTACAGCTGATGAGCATTGCTTCAATGTTAGTAGTCTGACTGTTTTCCAGGACTTCATTGATTGTGATCCTTCCTTGCCCTTCAATGTTACTATTATGGAATAATAGCTCATATTTCCCCTTGCCTTCAGGATGTCTTTACTTGGATATCCCACCAACACTTCAAATTTAACATGTCCAAAACAGAACTTCTCATCTTCCCACCCAAGCATTGTCCTCCCCCTGACATTCCCATCACTGTAAACAGTACCACCACCCTCTGTCACAAGCTTGTAACCTTGGAATTAACTCTGATTTGTCTCTCTCACATTCACATTTTCAATCTGTCACAAAAGCCTGTTGCTTCTACCATCATAACATTTCTAAAATCTGCCCTTTCCTCTTCATCCCAACTGTTACTACCTTGATCCAACCTCTTATCCTATCCTGCCTTGACTACTACATCAACCTTCTTGCTGACCTCCCTCCCTCCTGTATCTCCACATTTCAGTCCATACTTCATTCTGTTGCCTGGATTATTTTTCTAAAAAAATGTTCAGTCCATGTTTCTCCACTCCTCAAGAACCTCCAGTGGTTGCCCATCCACTTCTGCATCGAACAGAAACTCCCTACCATTGGCTTTAAAGCACTCAATCAGGTTTCCCCTTCCTATCTTTCTTCACTGATTTCCTACTTCAACCCAAACGCTCACTTGGCTCCTCTAATGCCAACCTAATCACTGTACCATGATTTTGACTATCTCACCACCTGCACTTCTACCACATCCTGCCTCTGGCCTAGAACTCCCTTCACCTAGTGGATAGAGCACGGGCCTGGAGGTCAGAAGGTCATAGGTTCTAAGCCCAGCTCCACCACCTATCTGCTGGGTGACCTCAGGCAAGCCACCTCACTTCTTTGGTCAGTTACCTCATCTGTGAAATAGGGATTGAGATTGTGAGCCCCTCGTGGAACAGAGACTGTGTTCAACCCAATTTGCTTGTATTTACCCCAGCGATTAGTACACTGCCTGTCACACTAAATGCTCAACAAATACCATAATACTAATTATTATTATATCTGGCAATCACTCTCCCCACTTTCAAAGCCTTATTAAAATCATATCTTCTCCAAGAAGCCTTCCCCAATTAAGCTTTTATTTCTCCTACTCCCTTTCCCTTCCGTGTTGCCCTTGTAACTTGGATTTGTACCCTGTATTACCCCCAGCCTCAACCCCACAATATTTATGAAAAAAATCTATACTTTTTAAAAATCTTTTTCTCCCCGTCTAGTCTGTGAACACCCTGTGGGCAGGACAGATGTCTACCAACTCTGTAATACTGTATTATCTCAAGCACTTAGTACAGTGCTCTGCACACAATAAGCTCTCAAATACAATGGATGGATTGATTTCTCAGAACTGGTCAAGAAGCCAAATACAGCAAGAGTGGAAAGTCTGTATGTCGTAACTGTAGAGGTTGGACACTGTTCAACAGATGATATAATTGCTCTACATTCCTTCTGTTTGGTTTAAGTTGTGATGCTATAGTGATGCCTCATTCTTTCCTCTCTGAGGTTATAGTAACCTTCTTGATTTGCTTTTCTTTCTTTTCATTCATTCAATCATATTTATTGAGCACTTACTGTGTGCAGAGGACTGTACTAAGTGCTGGGGAGAGTACAGTGTAACAATAAGCAGACATATTTCCCACCCACAGCAAGCTTTAACTTCGCATCATTGGACAGTGTGATAGCAGAATTCGGTGACTACTTTTGGCTGTGGTTTACTAACAGAAGACCTTTGTCATGCTCAGAATGGCTAGCCTCCAGATTTCCTGTTGCATCCATAAGCATGGATGTATGGAAAGAGATCGGATGAAACACATTGCCCTGCTTTACTCTGTTGGTCATGGGGAAAACGATCTGTCCAAGCTCTCACTATTCTGATGTAATCAACCATATTATCACCAATCTTAGAATCTTGATAAAGTCAGGGCAACTAATTTTATTTTAATAGTTGCTAGAGTATGGGTAGGTCTCCTTGTTGTCATCAAAAGTATTTGTAAGCATTACAAATACTGTGTGGATGTCTTAGTATTATTTTTTGTACTTCTCATTTCCTCTTTTCCCATTCTCTTCTGTCACCCTTACGCTTGGATTTGCACCCTTTGTTCACCCCACCCTCATACCCACAGCACTTATATACTTATCCACCATTTATTTACATTGTCTGCCTTCCCCTATAGACAATAATCTCCTTGTGGGCAGGGATGTGTCTACCAACTCTTATACTGTACTGTCCCAAATACTTAGTACAGTGTTCTGCACACAGTAAGCACTCAATAGGTACAATTGATTGATTCTCCCATATCTGATGTTCAGCAAAGGTCACATTCACAGTGTTTAACTATGGTCTGAGGCAACATTGTGATTCTGGCAGAGAATAGTTAGTGATGTCACTAGTCATTGTAGGAGATGTGCCATTCTACATAGCATTACAGTGGTGATTTCATAAAGCATTGGGTATATTGGTAGGCAGGCTATTCTTCACAGACCCTCATCCTCAATCATGCAAGGTGTATGAGACAGAGACTGTGTCCAACCTGGTTATTTGTAACTGCTGCGAGCCCCCACCCTTGTACCAACCAGGACCTTCCTGGACCAGGGGAGCCTCAGTGACACGTAATAGAAGTCAAACAACACCACTCATTACCAAGGTTAGTGTGAAAGGTTTTTTTATTTAGTTTTTAACATCATGCAAGGGACACACACACACACACTCACTCCACCAAGGGTCCAATACCAGTCTGTGGTCAAAGGAGCTCACTCTGCCAATTCTTCTTCCTTCGGCTTCCAAGTGTTGCTCTCCTGCTGTAGGTGGTTCCATCTCTGCCTCCTACAAGAGACTCCATGCTGCTTCTAAATGGCCCGTGTCTCTGTACTGCTTCTTTGCATCTATCCCACTGCAATTCATAGCGACTGCCTTTTATCTCCCTTAGGCATCACAGCTAGGGCTGTAAATGGAAGTCGTTGATTGGTCCAGGCCTGTTACTGGGTTGAACAGGGAGAGAAAGCCACACCTCCCTCCATGCTCCAACCCCACAGCCCCACAATCACCTGTCCTCAAGTAAAGCCCATCATTGCCTTCTCAAAGCCTCTTCCTTGTTGTTGTTTGTGGGAACACAGTCACTAGAAAGACAGCTTGTTGTGGGCTCACCAGTTAACCACACAGTGCATAATATAGTGCTTGGCACATAGTAAGGGCTTAACAATTACCACTATTATCATTATTAGATCACTAAAGTGTTTGAAGTGTCTGTCCCTCTTCAGTTGTGCTGTGATAATGTGTGGGGGTCTGTATTCACACTCTGATCATCACTGACTACACATGCATGGAAATCTCCCATGAGAATCAACTTATCATATATTGGTACTGCAGTCATGAGTCTCTATAGAACCTTACAGAATCAATTTTTTTTCTCCTTTTGGTCTGGGGGCCTATGCACTGTGATATATAGCTGCTGCTGTTTTACAGTAAGGCATAGGCTCACTAGACACTTAGTAATGCTTTAGGGTCAGTTTAGGAAATTTTGATACAAACAACTCTCTGATTTTAAAACATACTTTACTCATAAAGAGGAAGCTTCCTTAGGAAAAGAAGATCCATCTACAGCCAGACTTTCCCAGTGAGTTACCAAGAAAATTCTGGCGAACCAGTTTCCATATTAGTCAGTGTAGGCCAGTGTAGGATGCATTGGCTGTTCATAACTCTAAGTTAGCTTCTCGTTCAGAGCTCCCCCCCACCCTGCCCCCTTTCATACATACATTCTTCTTATTAGGTGACTCCTGCTTACTTTATCCTGTTGTTTCATGATGCAGTTTTTTCTGTTTTTGCTAGGTTTCTGTTTATTTTCCACTGCCAAGTCAAAGGCAACCCATCACAGTCCTTCAGTGAATGTATTTGGGTTTGAAGTGAAGCAGGCAATTTTTAGGGTGCCCTTCACTAGTCTTTCCCATTTGGGATGAAGTACCCAGGGTCCATCTAGGGGTCTGCCAGAATAGAACTCCTCATCTTCCCATCCAAACCTACCCCACCCTCCCATCACTGTAGACAACACTACTATCCTCCCTACCCCATAAACCCATAACCTTGGTGTTGTCCTTGACTCATCTCTCTCATCCAACCAAAATATTCAATCTGTCACCAAATCCTGTCAGTTCTACTTTCACAACCTCACTAAAATCCATCCTTTCCTCTCCATCCAAAGTGCTACTACTCTGATGGAAGTATTTATCATATCCCACTGCATTAGCCTTCTTGCTGACCTCCCTGCCTCCTATCTCTCCCCAGTCCATACTTCACTCTGCTCCCTGGATCATTTTCCTTTTAAAAAAATGTTTAATCCATGTTTCCCAAGCACTTAATACAGTGCTCTGTACCCAGTAAAATGCTCAATAAATACGATTGAATGAATGAATTTTCATTGATGCGGAGGTGGATGGGCAACCACGGGAGGTTCTTGGAGAGAGGGGAGAGTACAATACAACAGTAAATAGACACATTCCTTGCCCACAACAAGCTTACAGTCTAGATGGACAGAGAGAGACATCAGTACAAATAAATAAAAATTACAGTTATGTACATTAGTGCAGTGGGGTTGGGAGGGGGGAAGAGCAAAGAGAGCAGGTCAGGGTGATGCAGAAGGGAGTGGGAGATGAGGAAAAAATGGGCTTAGTCTGGGAAGGCCACTTGGAGGAGATGCGCCTTCAATAAGGCTTTGAAGTGGGGTGGGGAGGGAGTAATTCTCTGTCGGATTTGAGGAGGGAGGATGTTCTAGGCCAGAGGCAGGATATGGTCTAGGTGTCAGCAACTAGATAGGTGAGATCGAGGCACAGTGAGAAGGTTAGCGCTAGAAGAGCAAAGTGTGTGGGCTGGGTTGTAGAAGGAGAGAAGTGAGCTGAGGTGGGAGGGGGCAAGGCAATGGTGTGCTTTAAAGCCCATGGTTTTAGTTTGATGCTGAGGCAGATGGAAGACCACTGGAGTCTTTTTAAGAAGTGAGGTGATATATGTAGAAAAATGATCCGGGCAGCAGAGTGAAGTATGGACTGGAGTGGGGAGAGACAGGAGGCTGGGAGGTCAGCAAGGAAGCTAATGCAGTAATCCATATGGGATAGGGTGAGTATTAAAGTGGTAGCAGTTTGGATGGAGAGGAAAGGGCAGATTTTAGCAATGTTGTGAAGGTGGGACCAACAGAATTTAGTGATGGATTGAATATGTGGGTTAAATGAGATAGAGAAGTCAAGGATAATGCCAAGGTTATGGGCTTGTGAGACAGGAAGGATGGTGGTACTGTCTACAGTGATGGGAAAGTCATGGGGAAGATAGGGTTTGGTTGGGAAGATAAGGAGCTCTGTTTTAGACATGTTAAGCTTGAGGATCAATCAGCTGGCCCCCTCACCTCACCTTACCTTGCTGATTAGCTACTGCAACTCCATTCCCACATTTCATTCCTCTTATGTCAATTTACTCACTGTATCTTGATCTCATCTATCTTGCCACTGATCTTTTCTGGGGATACACCAGATTTCACAGACATGGGAGGGAAATGCAGAGTGCAGGTGCAAAGGGGCAGCCATGGGCAACGCAGGCACATTATAAGACCCTCCTGTCAGGAGTTCTCTGTGGCTCAGATAGGGGCCAGGGAAGTGGGAGGCTGCAATGAACAGGGTATCTGGATGGACAATGTGTTGGATGCTGAATGCCTGGGCTGGCTGACTTGGCTGTGTTGCAGAGAAGTCATGCAATCACAACTCTGAACTTCTAAACGGCAATATCTTCAGCCCACTTCCCAGGGAGTGATTATTCATGCATTCATTCAATAGTATTTATTGAGCAGTTACTATGTGCAGAACACTGTACTAAGCACTTGGGATGTACAATTCAGCAACAGAGACAATCGCTACCCATTGATGGGCTTATAGTCTAATCAATTATTGGCAGGGGAAGAAGGGTGAAGGAAAGGCTATGAGTGTAGGGTTTCAGGGTCACACGGTATATGGCTCCTCACCTCCGTGGTCCAGGTCAGCCATCCTGGCCCCTCAGCCAGCATCTAGCTGGCCACCCAGTTGCCAAGATAAAAAGCCTACTGTCACTCCATAATGCTATTAGAAGCCCTGTTCCTAGGGCAAAGGAAGTGATGATAGTCTGCCCATTCCATCCCTTCTCTCTGTCTCTCTTCCACCCCCCACCCCCAACCTGTCACCACTGGAGTGCTTGGGGTGGAAGACAAGATGGGTGCTCCAGGGACACATCAATTGGAGTAGTAGGGGAAGGAGGAGGGAGACCACCCGGGCCACCCTGGGCCACCCCTACAGTTCTTCCTCGACCCAAACTCCAGATCCATGAAGAGAACCACTGAGGGTGTGAGGAGGGAGGAGAAATGGAAAGAAATAGGGACCCCTTCCTGAAGGGGTTTCTGTCCCCTACCAAACAGGTGGAGACTAGGGAGGAGCTGGGGCACCCAGCCTCTGGCCTAGTATGTGACACCACATTATGATGCTATGTGTCCAATATTACATGCGATGTCATAGGTGTACAGGTGAGAATTTTTTTTTAAACATACACTTTCACCCCTGATGTTAGGTGGTATGTTCCTAACATGAGAGTGAATGCAAAGGACAACCATCACACTGTTTCTGTGTGTCTCCATGGATGCCTCTATTAAAGACAGATGGATCATTTGTGTGATTCATTATAGGACCATTTCTGTACTTAGGTTCCTCTGAAAAGCCAAATTTACACCCTGCAGATATGACCCCAAAAGTATTAGATTCAAAGGACCCGTGGAGATCATATAATTTATCCCTCTACCTTAAAAGCATCTCATGCAGCCAGGATCAGCTTACTGGAAGGGCTCCAAGAACATAAAGCCAGGTCCCCAGTTTTACAGAGGCCAACCCACAGACTCGTGCCCTCTCTCAACCTTACCAACATAGTCACTCTTTTAGGGCTTTATGAAGGTGGTAATTTCTTAAACATACACACAAAACAGCCAGTGCCAGTCTGGCTGGCTTTTAAAGAGGATGCTGCCCTTTAAGTAACAGGGAATGGGGCAGCATGAGAGAGGACCCTGCTTGTCTAAGAGTTCCTTTATAAATCACCTGTTTTAGTCTGTATTGGGGGATAATAATTAGCATACAAAGAATTGCTAAACATTAAGTTGATGGTGAATGGAAAGGGGGGAAATGTGATGTTTTAGTTATGTATAGGTGACACTTGCCTGCTAGCCATTTATATGTGTTTACTCATGGAATACCACCCTGTTGCTGAGTGTCACTATGACCGGAGAAGTAGAGGAGGTCAGGGGCTCCCTCAGCACTGCTTCTGGTAGATCAAGCCACAGGATGAAGAGTGGAGAGGGAGTAGGGAGAAAAGGGCTATCAGGAAACACCACACAGTCCCATCCGGGATCCTCCTAACTCAGAGATCCTATCTTCTTTGTTTTTCCTCCCTATCTATGCTTCCCTGGTTAACTTCCCTCCCAGCCACACCCAAAGGCCCTGGACTGACTGCTGAGGCTGCCCTCAGCTCTCCTACATCTCTTCTGCCAATCTGGCTAGTGCCTCTGTATTGACATCTTTGAGGGCATGTGAGGGAGGGCCCCACTAATAATAATAATGGTATTTGTTAAGTTCTTGCTATGTGCCAAACACTGTATTAAGTGCTGGGGTGGAAAGCAAATCGAGTTGGATGCAGTCCCTGTCCCACGTTTTACAGATAAGATAGGCACAGAGAAGTTAAGGACTTGCCCAAGGCCACACAACTAACAAGTGGTACAGCAGCCATTAAAACCCCTGTCCTTCTGACTCAGGCCCATGAGATCCACTTCACCATGCTGCTTTTCTAAATGATTAAATGATCTAGCCTACGGTACCCACTTGCCTTAATACAGGTCCAGATACAGCTGAAAGCTTTTAAGGCCTACAAAAGGTGCTTTCCACTCACCTTGTCATTGAAGCCTGCCTGGTGAATATGATCTCCTCAAGGGTCAGTTCTTGGCCCACTTCTGTTCTCCATTTACACTCACTCCCTCGGTGAACTCATTTGCTCTCACGGCTTTGACTACCATCTCTACGCAGATGACACACAGATCTACATCTCCGCCCCTGTCCTCTCCCCCTCCCTTCAGGCTCGCATCTCCTCCTGCCTCCAGGACGTCTCCACCTGGATGTCGGCCCGCCACCTAAAACTCAACATGAGCAAGACTGAGCTCCTCATCTTCCCTCCCAAACCCGGTCCTCTCCCAGACTTCTCTATCACCGTGGATGGCACGACCATCCTTCCGTCTCTCAGGCCCGCAATCTCGGTGTCATCCTTGACTCGTCTCTCTCGTTCACCCCACACATCCTATCTGTTACCAAGACCCGCCGGTTTCACCTCTACAATATCGCCAAGATCCGCCCTTTCCTCTCCACCCAAACGGCTACCTTACTGCTACGGGCTCTCGTTATATCCCGGCTAGACTCCTGTGTCAGCCTTCTCTCTGACCTCCCTTCCTCCTCTCTCGCCCCGCTCCAGTCTATTCTTCACTCCGCTGCCCGGCTCATCTTCCTGCAGAAACGATCTGGGCATGTCACTCCCCTTCTTAAACAACTCCAGTGGTTGCCTATCAACCTCCGCTCCAAACAAAAACTCCTCACTCTAGGCTTCAAGGCTCTCCATCACCTTGCCCCTTCCTACCTCTCCTCCCTTCTGTCTTTCTACCACCCACCCCGCACGCTCCGCTCCTCTGCCGCCCACCTCCTCACCGTCCCTCGGTCTCGCCTATCCCGCCGCCGACCCCTGGGTCACGTCCTCCCGCGGTCCTGGAACGCCCTCCCTCCTCACCTCCGCCAAACTGATTCTCTTTCCCTCTTCAAAACCCTACTTAAAACTCACCTCCTCCAAGAGGCGTTCCCAGACTGAGCTCCTCTTCTCCCTTTACTCCCTCTGCCATCCCCCTTTTACCTCTCCGCAGCTTAACCCTCTTTTTCCCCTTTTCCCTCTGCTCCTCCACCTCTCCCTTCCCATCCCCACAGCACTGTACTCGTCCGCTCAACTGTATATATTTTCGTTACCCTATTTATTTTGTTAATGAATTGTACATCGCCTTGATTCTATTTAGTTGCCATTGTTTTTATGAGATGTTCTTCCCCTTGACTCTATTTATTGCCATTGTTCTTGTCTGTCCGTCTCCCCCGATTAGACTGTAAGCCCGTCAAACGGCAGGGACTGTCTCTATCTGTTGCCGACTTGTTCATCCCAAGCGCTTAGTACAGTGCTCTGCACATAGTAAGCGCTCAATAAATACTATTGAATGAATGAATGATCTGTGTACTGATTGGAAGGGTCAACCTATGCTTAGTACCACTTTCTCACAGTATAGGCAATGCTAGTTATCTGTTTCCAGGTAGTTAGAAAATAAAAATCTGGGGAAAAAAAGCAATATGATCAAAGATCGACTGTTAAAGCAAAAAAAACCCTGCTCTTTTGACCAAATGATAGTTAAGATATCAAAGATGCACTTTTCAAACAGGGTATTATTTTGTAATTAAAAAGAACTTCAGAAAAAGAATCCAAAGACGTGATAATTATATAGTACATTTAGCTTAGTTGTCAGGAAAAATACCATTTAAGGAAAATAATACCATGTAAAAAAAGAAGTTAAAGTAAAAGAAACTGAAAAAGAACTTAATGTTGATACAAGTAGGATCAATTATACATGTCTGGAAGGGCATATTTATTTATTTATGAAGCATTTTAAAGTACTAAGCAAATGAAAATTACAGCTATGTTTCAAGAATGACATCTCATTGGAGAATAAGGATCAACTGGTACCCTTTGTTTTCTCCACCATTCCTCTAACATTTTTCCACCTAATTCTAATTCCTCCTGAGTCTTTTATTTCACTTTAATTAAAAAGCATACTTTCCTTATCTCACTCATATCTTTCACACAGATAAACTATTTGCTCATTTACAAATACATACTTTACCTAAAGTGCTCAGTTCTATATTGATCTAGTGATAAATGTACCTAGGGCTGCCAACTTTTCATGTTTAGCACAGGAATTAATTTGGGTGTGGAACTTTGAGGGGGCAGGGCATTAAGAGGTCTGTGGAAGAAAAGAGGAGGAGAGGAAGGGGAAGAATGAGGTTGAGATGGAGTGGGAGAAGAGAAGGAAATGGAAGAGTGATGGAAGGGAACCAGTGTTGCCTAGTGGAAAGAGCACAGGCCTGGGAGTAGGAGGGCCTGGGTTCTAATCCCAGCTCTACCATCTACCTACTGCATGACCTTGGGCAGCTCACTTAACTTTTTTGAACCTCTGTTCACTCATCTTCAAAACAGGGATTCAGTACTTCTTCTCCTTCCTACTTGGACTGTGATCCCTATGTGGAATCTCATAATAATAATAATAATAATAATAATTATGTTGGTATTTGTTAAGCACTTACTATGTGCAGAGCACTGTTCTAAGTGCTAGGGGAGATACAGGGAATCAGGTTGTCCCATGTGAGGCTCACAGTCTTCATCCCCATTTTACAGATGAGATAACAGGCACAGAGGAGTTAAGTGACTTGCCCACAGTCACCCAGCTGACAAGTGGCAGAGTCAGGATTCGAACCCATGACCTCTGACTCCCAAGCCCAGGCTCTTTTCACTGAGCTACGCTGCTTCTCTCTATCTACCCAGAGTTTAGTACAGTACTTGGCACATAGTATGCACTTAAACTCCATTATTATTTTACTACTACTAACAATATTATAACAATCAAGGGGCTCTCATCTAACATGCCATCTCTTCCTCCTCTTCCACTGCTGCCACGGAACCTTCTGTCACCCTCACTGGGCTCTGGAACATCAGTACCTTTCAGATCGAGACCCAGAATCCCATGAGGATGAATTGAGCCCCACCTCAAATCCACACTGTCTGATCAATTAATCAATGCTATCTATTGAACACCTACTAGGCACTGTCCTGAGTGCTTGGGAGGATACCACAGTTGTAAGTCACACATTTCCTCTGGCTGAAAGGAACTTAGAATATAATGAGAAAAACAGGCAAAAATTATTTACAGGTAGTGAAAGCCAGAGGAAGAAGGAATAGAAAGAATAACAAGAATCTATATAAACACACCAGGGAGAAACAGTTGAGCACATAATTAAATTCACAAATACATATGTTCATTACAAAGATATTCATATGAACATGAGTGCTGAGGATATAATGGGGGAAATGGGATTGGGGCTCCACAGCCCCCTATATTGGCCTTTAGACTATGCACCCCATGTGGGCCAGGGACTGCTCCTCTCCCAAGTATCTTGTATCTACCCCACTGCTTAGTACAGTGCTCAGCACATAGTAAGCACTTAACAAATACCGGTATTACCATGATTTTTTTTGTCATTATTGTTGTGAGCCCCCAGCTCATACCAACCAGGACTTTCCTGGACCTAGGGAGCCTCAGCAACACATAGTAGAGTCAAACCACACCACCAAGGTTACTGTGAAAAGTTTTTTAATTTAGTTTTACCAACATGCAAGGGAACAACACATATGCACACTCACTCCACCAAACATCCCATAGCAGTCTGGTGGTCAAGGGAGCCCATTCTGCCAGTGCTTCTTCTTTCTGCTTCCAAGTGCCACTCTCCTCCTGATTCTGCTGCTTTCAAGTGCTACTCTCCTGCTTCCTTCTCTCCACATGTATCTTCCCTGCATATTTGTTCCCCTCCAGGTGCCTGCTACATGCTTTCTCATGCCTGCCTGCCTCCACCCCCCTTCTTCCATGCTCCACCTTCTTCCATGCTTCACCCCCACAGGCCAGCAATCACCTCTCCTCAAGTAGAGCTCATTAGTGCCTTTGCCAGTCTCTTCTTTGCTATTGTACATGAGATCACAAACAGTCATTAATAAGGCATCTTGTGGGCTCATCACGATTATTATTATTGTGCAATAATATTGATAAAACCCCTGATGATGCCATGTTGCTTCTTGACCAAGAACTACCAACCATCATCTGCTAATAGCCATCAGTGGCTCTGATGCTAGTCTAGACAGGCCAGCTAAGTCAGATCCCAGTGCTGCTCTTGCAGCTGCAGTGATAAGCAGTTATGAATTGATAAGAGAAATAGTGATTGTGGAGTCCTGTAGGGTTTCAATTGCCATCACAAAGCAGCGTGGCTCAATGGAAAGAGCACAGGCTTGAGAGCCAGAGGTCATGGGTTTTAATCCTAGTTCCGCTGCTTGTCAGCTGTGTGACTTTGGGCAAATCACTTAATTTCTCTGTGCCTGTTACCTCATCTGTAAAATGGGGATTGAGACTGTGAAGTCTATGTGGGACAACCTGATTACCTTGTATCCCCCCATGTAGGGGTCCTGATCCCAACATACCCTGTGTATGTGGGACCATGAAGGATTTAAACTGCAGTGCCATGAAGTCTGTACAAATTTTAGAATGTTGGAAAGGCTTGGAGACGGACAATGACTCTCCGCACCTTTAAAGCCTTACTGAAGGCACATCTCCTCCAAGAGGTCTTTCTTCTCCTAAGCCCTCATTTCCTTTTCCCCCACTCCTTTCTGGTTTGGTTTCCCTGGTTTGCTCCCTTTATTCACTGCCCCCCATCCCCAGCCCCACAGCACTTATGTATATAGCTGTAATTTATTTACTAATATTAATGTCTGTCTCCCCCTCTGGACTGTAAGCTCATTGTGGGCAGGGAATATGTCAGTTATATTGATATATTTTACTCTCCCAAGCACTTAGTATAGTGCTTTGTACAACTCTAAATGCCTAATAAATACGATTAATTGATTGGACTCTGGATAACTTGGACAGCAACACCCTGAGACCCCCTACTGGTCTCCTATACTTACTGGGCTTATTGGCCTCTGAACCTTCTCTTTTTTGTTTGTTGTTTTTGTATATTTAGATTATTTCATTTTTCCTATTGTGTCTATCACCAAACCCCTCCCCACTTTATTCTTAGATTGTGAACCCCTGGAGGGCCAGAGACTGTGTCTATTTTCACCTGGGTACCTTTATTCCAGTGCTTAGTACAGTGCTCTGCACACAGTATGCACTAAATAAATACTATTATGACTGCTACTACTTTGACGACGATTACTACTTCCACTACCACATAAGTAAACTGGTTGTGACTTTACTATGATTCCACGGTTTAACTGTGATTTTCAGAGTGTTAGAAATTGTCCTGAGGACAAAGAAACTGGTCACTGGCTAGGCCTAAAGTAGCTAAGCATATCTAATGTGTTTCCCTTCTTTATCTTTGGGAACAATCCTATCCCTAGCCCAGATCACTAAATTTCATTCATTTAATAGTATTTATTGAGCACTTACTATGTGCAGAGCACTGTACTAAGTGCTTGGAATGTACAATTCGGGAACAGATAGAGACAATCCCTGCCCAATAATGGGCTCACAGTCTAACGGGGGAGAGACAACAAAGCAAAACAGAACATAAAACAAGACAACATCATCAAGATAAATAGAATCAATAAATTTGAAATAGTCCTGATAGCATGTAATAATGATGGTATTTATTAAGCATTTTCTATGTGTCAAGCACTGTTCTAAGCGCTGGGGTAGTTACAAGTTAATCATGATAGGACACAGCCTCTATCCCACAAGGGACTCACAGTCTGAGGAGGAAGGAGGAGAGGTAGATATTAAACCCCCATTTTACAGATGAGGCAACTGAGGCACAGAGGATTGAAGTGACTTGCCTAAGGTCACACAGCAGACAATTGGTGGAGTCGTAATTAGAACCCAGCTCCTCTGACTCCCAGGCCTGTGCTCTTTCCACTAAGCCACACTGCTTCTAATCTACAGGAAGAGTAGATGTGGGGAAGAACTGCCAAAATGTTCTAGCCAGGGCCAGCTTCAAACATTTAACCACCTTGAGACTACCTTGAAAAATATGTGACGCCCTTTTCTGTTCCATACAACATTCACTCACTCATTCATTCATTCATTCATTCATATTTATTGAGCGCTTAGTGTGTGCAGAGCACTGTATTAAGCACTTGGAAAGTACAACGCAACAATAAACAGTGACATTCCCTGCCCACCATGAGCTTACAGTCTAGAGGGAGGGATACAGACATCAATACAAATAAATAAAATTACAGATATGTACATAAGTGCTGTTCATAAGTGCTGTGGGGCTAGGAGGGTGGGAAGAGCAAAAGGAGGAAATCAGGGTGACGCAGAAGGTAGTGGGAGAGGAGGAAAGCAACAAAACCCTGAACCTATAGAGCTTTTATCCAGGGAAACCTCCTGAATCAACCACCTCACTTCAGACCACTGCTTTCCCCTTCCAGGAACCTATTCACTCTGGCACTTCTTCCAATGAGCTGGACACTTCATTCAATCAATCAATCAGGGGTATTTATTGAGCACTCACTGCATGCAGAGCAATGTACTAAAGTCTTTGGGAGAATAAACAGCATTGCCTAGTGGAAAGTCATAGTAACCTTGGGCAAGTCACTTCACTTCTCTGGACCTCAGCTACCTCATCTGTAAAATGGGGATTAAGACTGTGAGCCCCATGTGAGATATGGACTGCATCTGACCTTCTCTTGCTTTACAGTTGTGGTCCAATAGTTACTCTGTCTTGTATTTGAAGTGCAGGTACTAACTGGAAAGGTTTTAATGACAAACACCTAAAACCATAATTAGTCTTCTCTGATTGCTGGAACTTACATCCAGATCAGGAAAGTGAATCCTTGTCAACCCATTCCTTTGACCTCCATATTAAATAAATATCAACTTTCCCATGGGCTAGAGAATTCAGAATATCTCCCAAGCACTCAGTACAGTGCTCTACGCTTAGTAAGTGCTCAGTAAATAAGTAGATGGTGATGATAAACAATACTATGTTCGGTCAGACCAATGATCCAGTCATATCAGTGCTCTACTAAATTTAGCAGTTTGTCTTCAACAAGGCACCAAGAGATATTTGGAAGAAATCTATGATTGGTGCCTTTCTGGACACCATCCTTTAACTTTGAATGTCCTCAACTTTTCCCTCTAATAATCCAGGAAATAATAGATCTCTTTTTACAAAGTCTCCTAAGTATGAGTCTTCCAAAGGAGAATAGACAGAATCTTGCATTTTGGTGTTCTTCTCAAATCTACTAATCAGAGATGCTTGATACTGAGGTTCTTGATCACTTCTAGTCATTATATCACTTGATTCAGACAACTTCTTGAACAATTTAAATGCATTAATGAAAGTGCTCTCTGAAGGAGATAACACTATTAAAACCTCCTAATGAGAAGGGGGAAAAGTTTGATCTTTAAGCATTGTATGTTTTGGGGATGTCCCAGAAAGATAAGGTCACAGAAAGTATCAGTATATTGAAACAAAGTTTAGTTAATGCACAATATATTAATCAATCTATATCATTTGTTGAGTGCTTACTGTGTACCGAACACTGTACTAAGCTCTTAATTCAATCCTAGATTTATAAGATTGAAAAAAATTTCCTTGGGTCATCTTGCCTATCTTCCCTCAGGCAGGCTAGCCCTAAACCTAGATGGTCATCGTCTACCCTTTCCTTAAAAAAAAACCTGTAAGCGGAAGATTTTTCAACCTGATTTAGTGAGGCAACAAGACTAGCTGGGGCTAATAAAAGCAGGATATCCAGTTTTGAAATGTGATCTTAATCTTTATTTGACTACCACAGAAGGCTGCTGTTGAGACTCTCCCAGTAGAATTAAGACTGACACTGGAAAATAAAAGAAAATTCCAAGTGTTATACCACATTGTGACCTCAGCTGGTGAAGTATAACAAGGGATTGCTTGTGGTATTCTTGGTGGATAAAACATAAATAGCTTACAATCCATTAGTGTGTATATATGTGCTCCTCTCTGATCATGTGTTTTGTATATAATTCAGATGTATAATAGAGACATGTACAAATAAACGAACGATAAAGTGGATGTGTACAATTTCCTTGGAGTATTTATTTGGTTGCTATTCAGAATTTCTAAAACCTTGGAATTTGCATAGTCATCCTCTTGCTTAAAGTCTTGGTATCCCCTTGGGGCTAGAACAAGACTCTGGTTGTCTCTGGATTTTATCTTGATTCTAAAATGAAACCTAATTAGGAGATGTCAAAGGAGCAACAACCCAGTAGCTTCTGGAGGAAGTCACTTTTGAAGTTCCAATAGGAGGCTAGGCAGTGATTGAAAGTGCAGATATGTAATTGCTCAGCCAATGGAGATGTATGGTTCTACCATACTACCTATTTTATATTATAGGTAAAAGAATGAGAACACATGACAATTGTTCTGGGGAATGTGTTCCGCTGCTTTCAGCTCTTCTTGAAAAGGAAACATTGATTCCCAAGCCCTACTTTTGCTACCCCTCTACAAGATAGCTGATTTTATACATAGCATTTTGTTTATAATATTGCACTACCTTAATTCCAGTTACATTTCATACTCCTGGATGGGTCAATAAGTACTAAAGTGATCGGGAATATATTCAACAGCCCATAGTCCTTCATCGTAACCTAATTATTTTTTCATTAGTGTGTAGCTTGGAATCTTTTTTAAGTCTAGAAATAACCTTATCTCTGTAAAGTTCTGAGCTGACTGCCGAGGGTGATTTTTCAGTCAAAATTCTTACATAAATGTAAAACAATTTGTCTTTGTGTCAGAGGAACAATTTAATGACTTGAGATAAGTTGGTAGCATAGCGCCACATGTTTGCCTACAGTCTTACCTGGAGATAGAGTTGGGCTTGTATTACAAATAATTTCAGCTGTATAAATACACTGTGCCATCTGTATACGGCAGGGGAATTGAGCCGGTAGAAGCTCAAGACCTGTGTCAGTGTTTTCACAGAAGGACTGTTTATGAACAGATGTTATGTGGTGTTTTTCACAGAAAATGGACTCTGGAGAGAGAAAATGTCTATCAATTACTAAGGTATTATGTATAACAGTGATTTTTAACCTTGAGAATGATACTTTAAAGTTCTCTGTTAAATATTTGAAATGGTGACCACTTTCTCTGTATAAAGTAAGATCCAACCCTGTGTATATTGCAAATCTTCTAAAGAATTCAGTCTTTCAATATCTGTTTGGTTGCAAGTTTAAGTTGTGAGCACATTTTTCAATTCACAATTAGACATGTGCATCTATACAAAAGCTTCCAGTATGTGTAGAAACTTGTTTTCCCACTCATATAAACCAAAGTGAGCTTGAAGAAGAAGATGACAGATTAACTTTGATATCAATAAAATTGTCCTAATAGAATTAGTTCTCTATTTGCTATTTTAGGGGTAGGACATGTGATAATGTAAGATATCTGCCATGCAGTAAAAAAAAAAGTAGTGATTCTGTGTTTTGCAAGATAAACACGATTATTTTCTGTGAAGGATTTAATAGATTAAATCTAGTCTCCATTCTCTAATACAGGATATCCACTATATCTCACAGAAGATGTGTTCTAGATGGAATAATCTGAAGTAGCAATGCCTACAGCACTGCAAAGTCTCTATGTGACCCGTTGACAAACACCATGTTTTGCATAATATATATATTTTCATTTTCCCTTAGCTTCCTTATTATTTATTCAATAAATCCTATTTTCTTGCTGACAGCAGTTGTATTTATAAAGCTAAATCCAACACAGCAAAATGTTCATCACTTTATAAACTAAATGCTAATGTTTTATTTATGTGCAATGAAGAGAGAAAAAAGAACTGAATTGATGTTTACCTAACAAGCTGCAAAAAAGTGCAGTAACATAATAATGGAGTTCATAAGCATTCTGGCTTGTAATTTTTGGTGTCAACATTTGAATTGCAGAAAGAGTTTATGCAGACATAGCACGTATACAAGCGCAGTTTAGAGCTACGTCTATAAAAATAACATCTGTTTAAGCATACATTACATTTAAAAATAACTGTACAGTGATCAGCTGGTTAAGTACAGTTAACCAGATGTCGTTTTAAAGTGCCAGATGGAACAATGAAACTAAGATTGAAAATTAAAAAATACTGTGAAAGGTCAAATCAATTAAGCAACCTGTTTTGTTGGCATGTAATAGTTAAAAGTAAGTTTAAACTACTTAAAGAGTAAGCAATGTGAAGATGAAGCAGTTAAAATATAACTTGCTATTCTGAAGATGGAGAGAGAGATGACTTACATATTCTGTCCTCTCTGTTCACTCCCATCTGCAGGAATTCAATGGACCTCGCATTGTATAATGTTGAGCAATATTTGTCCAAGTGTTACCTTATTCCTTAGTAGGCAATGCATTTGTTCCTAAAATATTTAACTGTTTACAAGGTGTGAGAGCCCAATTAATCCACTTTCTCTGGGGTAGGAATATCAAAGGTCTTCTCTTAAAGTAGTTTAATTCAAATTTGTCCAAGATACTGACATGTGCCATGTGATCTGGTCAATATTTTTTTTTTCTTTCAGAAATCACATCTCTCACAAACTCTCAGAATAACTGCTGTTCATTTACCGGTATGACCATTTATTTCATATAGAATGAAGGACCATTTCTGTGGAATGTATACCTTTAATTTCCCTAATTCCAAAGAAATGAAAAATAGGGTGACTATTTTGCAGAATATTTACCTTTAATACATATTTCCTGGTTTACTTGCTTCAGCCCTGGGTCTTCACACAATCTACAAGCATTAATTGAATAGTGTCATAACAGCAACTGTTTGCCAGTCTGACTTGAATTGCTAGCTAGGAAACCATTTAAAATCATAAGACATCTACCATTAGCCTAGTAGTCCTGTTCTTTACTGAAATCTTGAATGGAGACTGTCAGTGTAGTGCAAATCTTTTCAAGCAAAGAAAAAATAAAAGATTGTTGAACAATTATGTCAATGAGCCAGGAGAAAAGTCTAATTTTTCTATGTAAAGGAGCCCAGCAGGGCAGCTGACATGTAAGGTAACATTCAAAGAAAGATGGTTTCCTCATGAACTCTTTCAAACATAATTGTTGTTTTGCTCTGAGAAAGACCCATAGATAGACTTAATGAATATTTGAAGTTCTATTCCTTCCCAGTTCCCCATTCCTCACATCCCAATCCCAGAAAATATCTGAGAGAGAAAATTTCCAACCTAGTTCAAACCATTAAAAAAATAACATTTTTATCAAAATATAAAAGCTTACTTTGCAGAACATGCTATTGAATCAACATTCCCATTTTTGGGATTTAGTTCAACATCAAAAGACTCTCATAAGACTGTACTCTTCCTCTGCTGTGAGGTCCTGTGCTCTGTGCCTCTGTTTCCTCTTCCGTAAAGTGGGGATTCAATTCCCGTTCTCCCTCCTACTTAGACTTAGAGCTCAGTGTGGAACAGGAACTGTGTACAACCTGATTAACTCGTTTCCACTCCAGTGCTTAGTACCGTACTTGGCACTTAATAAGAGCTTACCAAATGCTACAATTATTATTATTAAAAGAACACAGAGCTAGAAGATAGAGCACTTGAGTTCTATTCTGGAAATTCCACGTGCCTGCAGTGTGACCTTGGGCAAGTCAATCTATGCCTCAGTTTCCTCATCAACAAAATGAGAATTAATTCCCTGTGAGGCCCATATGGTACAGAGGCAGTGTCTGACCTGAACTGTACCTGTCTTGTATCTATTCCAGTGATTAGTACAGTGGTTGGCACTTAATAAGTACTTAACAAATACCACACTCATTATTATTCCTTCAAAGTATGAAAAACTCTAAGGGCCTCCTGTTCTGCACCTACCCTGTCCTTTGTTAAATGAACTGTGAAAAGCCACTGTTCTAGGGCCAACATAAACTCAGGTATATGGAGAGGATGACACTACCACTGTGTCCATCCAGCAAAAATGTAATTTTCCCATAATCCCATGTGCCCACAGCTGGGAAGCACAGATCTGAATTAAGAGGGGTTGGCACAGTAAGGATAAAGAGCCAAATGCCTGAGAAAACTCAAGAAGAGTCACGGGTCTGATAGAAAAGAGAAGAGTACACACCCTAATATCACATGATGATAGTGATGATAATAATAATGATAATAGTAATAATAATTTTTAAAAATGGGGCATTGGTTAAGCACTTACTATGTGCCAACTGCTGTACTAAGTACTGGGGTAGATACAAAACAATCAGTTCAGACACAGTTCCTGTTCCACATGGGATTCATACTCTATGGGGGAGGAAGAACAGGTATTTAATCCCCATTTTACACATGAGGAAACCGAGGCACAGATAAGTCAAGGATCCCATACAAATCAAACAGAAGGCCATTGGTGAAATCCAGATTATGAACTTGATATTGAATGGTAGATCCAAGGTTACAAAATGCTAAAGTTGTGGATAAACCTCGATATGCATGCGAACAAATGGAGACTTTCTGGAACCTACAAAGGGTATTGAGATAATTGTCTTAAAAAAAGCATTATTAGCAGCATTTACTGTATTGTGAGTACTGTACTAGGCCCTTGAAAACATACAGTAGAAATAAAAGATGTGGCCCCTACTACCCTCGAGGCGCTTATAATCTAATGGAAGATGTAATTGTTATATTTGTTCAAATATTAGCAATTGTTACTAATTATAATTTGGAAGAGCAATACATGATTTACTATGAATTTATTTAGGACATTTTCAAGTGCTTACCAGTGCACAGAGCACCATATTTAGCCCAGAGAAATGTTCAAGGGCATTGATTTAGACACAGTACCCAATCCACAGGGGGTTCACAGGCTATAGGATGAGAGATGGACAGGCACTTTGAGAGAGGGAAATGATGGGAAATAAATATGCAGAGACAGAGCAGCTACCAAAGTAGCCATTCATTATTGCTATGAAGGAATACTTCTCAGGCTTCTCACTGCTCTAAGTAGGGCTGTCCTTGACCCAAACAGGGAAGGTAGGCTTTTCTGCCTCCTCCCTTCCCACCACTCTCTTCCCTTTGGTAATAGCAGGTGGGGAAGAGTGGGAGGTGCCATACTGTTGAGGCAGATCCTTGGAGCCCCAACATTGGAAAAGCACTGGGCACTGTGGCTATAGTTTCTGTCTACTGTTTAGCCTCTGAAACTAGGGCTACTACTACTCTATTTGGGGAATAAAATCCTAAATTCTCCCCCGAAAAAGACAGCTGTCCTAGGAGGGGAAGATCGTCCCATTTGTTTCTTCGGAACCAGCTTTCTGTGACCTGGATGATCTTCCAATGTACTCCTATTGTAAGATTTGAAATACAGAATCTATGCGATCCACTGCTGTACTTTTATAATCTATTGGTATTTTAACCACAGACTGTGTTACTGGCACTTGGGATTTTCTCCTATGGAATTTGTCCTCTCTATTTAATTTTTCCTATCATAACCTTTGTGACATTTTCATCTATCAGTGGTCTTTAGTGAGTGCTTACTAAGTGCAGAGCACTGTACTCAACTCTTGGGAGTGAACAATACAATAGATCTACCAACTCTGCACTCAGTAAGCACTCAGTAAAGGAGTTAACAATCTAGTGGAGGAGACAGACATTAAAATAAATTACAGATAGAGGAAGCAGCAGCCAGCCTACTCACTGTACCCGGAGCTCATCTATCTCGCTGCTGACCCCTTTCCCATGTCCTCCCTCTGGATTGGAACTTCCTGCCCCTTCACATATGACAGCTCTCCTCACCTTCAAGGCCTTATTAAAATCACTTTTCCTCCAAGAGGCTTTACCCAACAAAGCCCTCATTTCCCTTACTCCCTCCCCTTCTGCAACACCTATGCATTTGGAGCTGGCACTTAAATTCATTGATCAATCAGTAATATTTATTGAGCACCTACTGAGTTCAATGCACTGCACTGCAGTACAACTGAAGCAAAATACATTTTCTGCCCTGAAGGAGTGTTTATTCCTTTGTTGAAGACTTCAATCTTGGCAGGTCCATTCTGTCAAGTTATGCATATAATAATAATAATGATGGCATTTGTTAAGCACTTACTATGTGCCAAGCGCTGTTCTAAGCGCTGGGGGGATACAAGGTAATCAGGTTGTCCCACATGGGGCTCACAATCTTAATCCCCATTTTATAGATGAGGTGACTGAGGCACAGAGAAGTTAAGTGACTTGGCCAAGGTTGCACAGCTGACAAGTGGCAGAGCCAGGATTAGAACCCATGACCTCTGACTCCCAAGCCCATGCTCTTTCCACTGAGCCACGCTGCTTCTTGTGGTAACAATTCAGAATATTTAGTTCTGTAACCTATGCATAAAATATTCAATTTGCCAAAATAATATTTTTAGCATGGAAAAACCACCTGGTAGATTATGACTGGAGATGCAAACCTTAGGGTGGCTTTGAGGCATTTTAGGGGGTTTGTATTAGAACTGGGCTACAGTCCCAAGTTGTAATAATAAAAATAATTATGGTACTTGTTAAGTGCTTACTATGTGCCAAGCACTGTTCTAAGTGCTGGGGTACATAAAGATAATCAGGTTGGACACAGACCCTGTCCCACATGAGCATCCGGTCTTAATCCCCATTTTCAGGGGAGGTAAATGAGGCCCAGAGAAGTTAAGTGACTTGCTCAAGGCCACACAGCCGACAAGTGGCAGAGCTGGGATGAGAACACATGACCTTCTGACTGCCAAGCCCGTGCTGTATACACTAGGTCATGCTGATAATAATGGTATTTTATAAGCACTTATTATGTAAGAGAATGCTGGTGGGGGTTTGGGTTGGGACATCAGTAAGTAGAGGGAAGGTGAGTGACTGGTCTGTGCTGGGCCACTTTCTGTTTGCCTAGAAAATCCTGGGTTGGGATTGGCAGTCCTGGAGCTTCTGATGGGGCAGTAAAGCTGAGGGAAGTTAATGTGTATACATACTTGCCATTGGAACCTCCCTTGGAGCAATTATAAATGACTAAGACCGTCAAAGCCTTGATCTAAGCCCTTAGGACAGTTCTGGGATACCCTGAGGCCATATGATCACCTGCGAGGGGTGTGTCAAATCAATCTATAGGTTAGCCTCAAGTTTCCATAGATTAGTAGCTTTAGGAGATGAAAAAACATGATCATTCTGTTGCCAGCAGAGTACATTTAGTTAGTTTGTGTTCCAGCCAACATTCCAGTATTTTATAAGGAAATTTGCTTGTTGCGAACCAGATCTCCCTAAACTCGAAAAAGAAAGCTAATATAATGGGGGAAAAGTGTAGAAATTATTATTTCATTCATCCATGTATTGGTTTTTTAACGAGACAAATTTTATGATTCTAGGATAATGCTCCTTTTTCTGTACTTATCTCTGTGCCGCAGTTATCTCATCTGTAAAAGGGATTAAGACTGCAAGCCCCATGTGGAATGTGGATTGTGTCCAACCTGATTTAGCTTATACCTATCCCAGAGCTTAGTACAGGGCCTGGCACATAGTAGGCGATTAACAAATACCATAAAAACAAAACAAACAAACAAAACCATGTTAACAAAGCCTAATGGATTCTCCCATCAAGAGTGACAGATAAGCCTTGGTCCTGAGACTTCAGAACTGAGAATCTGTGCAGCGGAATTGATCAGAAGCAGCATGGCATAGTAGATAGGGCACGGGCTTGGGAGTCAGAAGGACCTGAGTTCTAATCCCAGCTCTACCACTTATTGGCTGTGTGACCTTGGGCAAGTCACTTAACTTCTCTGTGCCTGAGTTATCTCATCTGTACAATAGGGATTAAGACTGTGAGCCCTATGTGGTACAGGGACTGTGTCCAACCCAATTTGCTTGTAACCACCCCAGCACCTAGAACAGTGCCTGGCACATAGTAAGTACTTAACAAATACCACAATTATTATTATGATATTGCTAGTGACTTGCGGTGCACTATTTGCACTCCCTTACTCCTGCAGGTCATGTTCCCTCTAGGATTTTGGAGTGCAAAGAGTGAGTAATTGGGTAGGGGTGGAGTATATGGCCAAGTTCTTCTGTGGTCTTTGCCCAAGCAGGACTAGAACTCAGGTCTCCTGATTCCTAAAAATCTGATCACAATGCAAATAAGAATATCCAGATTTTTTAATGATGATATTTTTAAGTGTTTACTATGTGCTTACACTGTTCTAAGCACTGGGGTAAATACAAGCAAATCACTTTGGTCACAGTCCCTGAACCGCATGGGGCTCACAGTCTAAGAAGGAGGGAGGATGGGTACTGAATCCCCATTTTACAGATGAGGAAACTGAAGCCCAGAGAAGTTAAGTGACTGGATAGAGCACGGGCCTGGAAGTCAGAAGGTCATAGTTTCTAATCCCAGCTCTACCACTTGTCTGCTGTGTGACCTTGGGCAAGTCACTTCACTCCTCTGTGCCTCAGTTACCTCATCTGTAAAATGGGGATTAACACTGTCAGTTCCATGTGGGACAGAGACTGTGTCCAACCTGATCTGTTTGTATTTACCCCAGTGCTCAGAACAGTGCCTGGCATATAGTAAGCACTTAACAAATACTACATTATTATTATTATTTAGGGTTGTGGATTTTCTTAATCAAACTGAAGAGAATTCTGAGTCAGTGCTACCATTCTTTTTTGATACTTGGAGTAACTATGGACAATAATGAGTGAGCATTTTATTCTTAAATGGTTTAGAAAGTGGTTCTGTGTGAATAATAAACCCTATCCGTGACATTTGAGGAACTTGTGTAGAAGAAGGGATATATTCAGAATATTCACCCCTAAAACACAGAGCTTTTCATAAACAGTCTTCTGTTCTATTCCCTCAATTATTTTACTGAACTTGTTTAATGTGTAGGCATATAATAACATTATTCATTAATCCATAAGTATTTGGCATTTATTCATACTTGTAGTTTTCTTTATTTATTTTGTAAATGTGTTGCTTTAAATTTTTTTAATAGGCTTTGAGAGAAAAATGTTTGAAACGTATTTCATTAAAAAACTTGTTTAGCCCTCTATTTTGTTTGATTTACCATATTTCCCTCTACAATAAAAGAGGCTGAATTTATGTAGGTTTTTTATTAGCTCTACTGTCATTTTAATCCTTTTCTTTCAATCATCATTTTTCTAAAGACATGAAAGATTGCAGTATAACATGCTGTAGAGTGCTTGCTGTGAAACATTGGTAGCTTTTTCAAAATCTTAAACAGAGGAGTACCACGAGAATAGAACAAAAGAAATTAAAACACTAGATATGCCACAGTTGTCTTATGCAGCAGTTAGAAATTTAATTATTTTATCTCATAGAATAATGTGCCCTTCAGAAATCATTTTGGACTAGATGTTTCAAACCAATGATCTGTAGTTAATTATCTTTAATAACTGTTGCACATTATGGTTAGATCTATGTTTTTGCTAAACCAATTAATAATATCTTCATTAGTATAAAGACAAGGTAGCGGGATCCTTTCATTTTTCACATTGAAAGAGTAGATATTTTAAACACTGCAATTTACTTTGGCCATACATTCCCAATGATATGACTAATTAATGAAACTTCAAAGACATATAACTTCTAAAAGCTACTTATTTTAAAGTCATTGTTAAACATTTAATGTCATTATGTTGGGGGCATTTGCTGACACCCTCTTTGAGAATTGCCTAAACCCTTTCAAACTACCAATACTGAATAGCATCAGTAATGTTGAAAAGCAAATTGATCCCACATTTTTCTTCTTAAAGCACCTGTTGATTATGGGACCAGGAAGAAAAAGTTGATGAGATCATTCTGCTGAGAAAAACACAGTAGGATATGTGCACTTGGCTTTCTTGTTGCAGACTGTGATTTTGAAGATCCAACTGGTCTTGATCAAAATCCTTTCAAATGTCCTATGATTTCCTATTCTCTACTTAGGTCCATTTTTTGATTTATTTACTTGTTGTACTTTGTTTTAATTAAAGAGAACCTTTATTTTGCTGCTGTCCCAAGGTGAAAAATATTTGGGGGGCAATGCCATGCCCATTTTAGGAAAAAAATAAATTGGTCCAGTTCCACGTAGATTAGATCCTCCCACTTTTCTCAGTGGTTCTTTGAAGGCCTGAAAGAATGAGTTAATCTCCAAAAAATGAACACAGAACTTCTACTACCAGAAAGAGCAGGCCCAGTATATTGAAACAGGTATTTTTCTCTATCATTTTACCTTCCTAGAATCAAGATTCATTGAACTGGAGTGAAACTCTGAGTTAATGTTACTTATCCCTTACCTGTAAGTACATCCTGTCTAAGCTAAGCTGTTCATGTGTCTGAATAATAAATGATGAAAATAATATAGGCAAAAAAATGTAACTAAGCTAATAACACTATGGTATAGATTAATTCTAAGGTTTAAAGGCTAGTAACACAAATCTGGTAACAGACCATCATAGCTGTTTCAGAAAAACATTCCCTCAGCTAAATGCCTAACCATGTCTAGACTTCCAGAAACGATATAGTAAAACCTACTTAATTCAGGCAGCAGTAATGCAGAACGCAACTTCACGAGAGCTTTACTTGAAAAACAGAAGTGTTTGATCAACTGAGTGGCTGACAAAGCTGTGAAAGTGGCAATCAGTTGGATTGATGCAGAAATATCCAGGAATCCAGAAACGAAAGATGGTCGGTTCTGCCATAACATGTTTTGGATGGAAGGGGAAGGCAGAAATAGGGAACAGTCTTCTGACAACAAACATCTGTCTGGATAGAACACAACGCAGTGTTGGAAGAAACAGCCTTGGTATTGGACGGGGGCAGTGAGTACTACAAAGTGAGTTTCCCTTAAAAGGTGTTTGCCCCTCCTGGTGTGGTAATGACTGTATTGCCTGGCTCTTCCGCACAATTGTGGAGACACTCAGATAATAGATTGAGTTAAGGAAAAAGATCAGGACAGACAGTTAAACTTAGATTTAGCCCCCTCTCCCCGACTCGCACACATAACACAAGCCCATGGATAGGCAAGCATATTAGTGCTGAACTAAAACAGGTTTAAAAAGATTTTACAATTCAATTGTATACTGAAGCTTTTCAAATTCAGGCCTAACATCCCCCTTTACCAAAAAATAGTGTGGTTTTATTTAACTTAGTTTCCAGCTGTAGTCACTTTGATTCATGAAACAAATTAGAAAGGAACACATTAGACAAAGCATACGTCTTCAGCCTTTCAGAGATGCAAGAGTTTTGGATTGTGATGCCAATCTGCTTTTCTTATGGTATTTGTTCAGTGCTTACTGTGTGTCCCACATTGTTTTAAGCACTGAGGTAGATAAGAGTTAATCAGGTTGGACACAGTCCTTGTCCCACATGGTGCTCAAGTTAGGAGGGAGAACTGGTATTTAAACCCATTTTAGTGTTGAGGAAACTGAGGCACAGAGACATTAAGTGTCTTGCACAAAGTCACACAGCAGGCAACTGGCAAAGCTGGGATTAGAACTCAGGTCCTCTTACTCCCAGGCCCTTGCTCTTTCCATTAGGCCAACACTGCTTGTCATAAAAAAAGTCTACAAACTGAAAATCTATGAACAAAAATGGTTTTTTCCTGTTGCTTAATTCTTACTGAGTTTAGATAATGAAATTCTATGAATGATTATAAAGTTTGTGAATGGAGAAGTTTTGGTCATGATAGATCAGCTTTGTAACTCCTTTGTGAGTGTTCCAAACTATCATATCATGTGTGCCTTATAAGCCCATGAGTCTCTCTATAACTGTATCATCGGCCTCCATGTTAAAGCATATAAAACTGAATTAATATGTAGTACTTAATCATTTCAGAAAAGGAAGTGAACCTAATAATGTTTTCTTCCATTTGCTTTATTCATCCTAGAAGTGCTTTTTGAAATGAAAGGAGAATGATACACTTTTTAAAATACCAGCTTTCATTTCCAAATACATTTGCAAACTGTTTTGGAACCAACAGCCATTCCTGGGACTGTGACCTTAATAAGATCTAGACATCCCTAAGTTGCTGTTGATCATAATTCTTGCACGTTAGCTCAAACAAAACATTAACAGAGCTCCTTCTAGCTAAACTCCCAGTCTTGTGTTTTTGCTTACATTTTAATATGGTTCTAATAAAACAAACATTCAGGCTAACTGATGATGACTCTTTGCTTCAATATACAACTATTAGAAAACTACCCAAGTGAAGCCTCGTATTAAACCCATTTAAGCAAAAATAAAATAATCATTGTTTTCTTTAAATTCTTTTGTACTTTCATGGCAAAACTTGATCACCACACTACTTACTGGTCTGTTAAAACCAGAAAAAATAACCCGTTTTAGGCCAGATATTCAAACATGCTTTTGAGACAAGTATTACATAGGTTAGAGTCAGACATAACATTGCATATAGTTTAATCAAACTTTTAGATATTTGTGGAGTGCACACCCTCATGAATAGGAGCAAATGTTAGGTTCAAAGATAACCTTTGGGTGCATCTGCCTTGCTGCAAAATTAAAACAAAATTGCCATCATCCTTTAAATGGGTTACATTCTATGCAGAGCAATATTTCAATAATGTCTTTATAATAAATATAAAAGATTAAGATAAAATTGTTTCAAAGTTACCATGTTCCCCTGTATCTGCACTAAGAAACAGCCCCATGTGAAGCTCTATTACTAGATGGGGCTGCTTTTAAATGGATATCTCAGTATTTAAATGCTTCTCCTAAATTTGGAGGCATTAGAGGCCTGTGGATAAATCTCACAGATTAGGTCTGTTGGTCAAAAGGTTGGACTTGTCCAATTTTAGCGAGTCCATTAGGACATTCAGCCACTGTCTTAGCATTCAGTCTGCAGAAGTAATTGGCTAAATGGCCTGAAAGTGTGAATGAGTACATGGCCTCATAAACACTCTAGACAATTGAACGTTTTGCTCTCTCTTCTCCTGCACCTGAGTCTTCTGGGATGTTCTTCCATCACTCTCATATAATTTGAAATTGCCACCAGACTTCCAATTATGTCAATAAACCACACTGCAAAATGAGGGAATGTTTGACCATGACATCTTGGGACACTTCCGTACCCTGGGAATTAGCAATGAATTAGAAACCATGTGATCAGTAAACACTCAATAAATGCCACTCTTCAATCAAAGCAGTTACTCCCAATAGCTGAACATGAGAAAATGTAAAGGTTTGTTTTGGAGAAGCACATAAAACTGAGAAGCTTTTTCAAATCATCACAATCTATTGGGATTGGGATTTCATGGATCTCAGAGCTAAGACCCTTCATATTAGATGAAGAGGTTTTTTGTTCTTTTGGAATAGCTCTAGGGAATAGAGTGAGGAATACAGGAAGAGGGAAGTCAAGGACAAGTACATTGGGCGCTCCTCCTCAAATCCTATTTGAAACTCAGAAGGGCAACACTAGACCGGAAATTTTGTGGAAAAGGCATGTCCATATGATGCATCAATAAAATGAATCAATGCAAGGGTTTAATGGTGGGAAATTATTTGAGATTGTTGAGTTCACTAAAAACAATTTCTCTCCCTTTAATCATTGGGCCCACCTCAGTTGCCATTTAAAGCCTCAACTTCCCTGTGATTTTTTAATGACTCAGTTGGTAATTGTTTTGTAATGTAAATTAACATTTTAAGCTTTGTGTGCCTGTATAGCAAAAATGTAGAATACTATGGTGTTTAAGAAGTTTTCAGATTCCTTCATATACTGCTTGTTCCTTCGAGACTACATTTTATTTGAGGAAAAATGCGATGTCAGTAGTGGTTATGAAAACACTGAAAATGCTATTCTAGATCATAGACCATTTATTCTGTTAACTTTAGTTTTGTGAAATGTTTACTGTCAAGTTATTCTTACTTTGGTTATGAATAGAAATCGTTGTGCACAAGACTTAAAAGGACCCACTCTTGGAATCGATAGAGCCCACTATTTCAGTAATGTATCCAACAGATGCACAATGGGAAATTGAAACTTGAAAAGTACATATTTGTTTCACTGTTTTGTCAACATGAAAAAGATTTATGTGCCTAAGGGATGCCAAAAGAATCAAGGAAGCTGTCATAGCAAGATTGGTAGACAGGTTCACATTAACATTTGTTCAAAATTAGAACTAAATCCAAACTAAAGCCACTTCCTCTATTCAAAAGTCAACGAGGAAATGTGACAATGTTGTTCCTTCTATGTTTACCCACACCTGCACTTTTGGACAGAAAGTTGAATTTTCTTAAAAAAAACATATGATGTGGTTGCATCCAGCTGAAATGAGAGAGCATGGAATATCTCACAGGGAAACTTGCTCTGGAACCGAATGTCTTTTGAGGTTAACCTTGATTAACTGCTGACTTAACACCAGAACTCTACGTTCACTGGAAAAAAAAAAACTGTCTAAGACTTTCCATAACGCCCCAGATGGACTAGAAATCTAGGTTCCCCTGTCGTAAAACAGGTAGGTTTAGCAAATGAACTATTAGCATTAGTTAAATTGCTAAACTTTTTAACTGTCCACAAGGCGGCAGTAAAACATCTTGCATCCTCTTGATATCTTTAACCACAAAGTAGTCATTTTCTAAACACTGAAAAATTATATTTGCAGTGTTTTTATCAAAAACTATTTTGCATTTAAATGTTTTAAATGTTCTCAGTGAAACAAATGCTAGATAAAGAAAATCTGAGTTAACTATAAGGACTTTCAATAATTTTTGGCTCAGTTGATATTGTGAGTTCAGGAAGCCTTATAGTGATATTATAAATGATACCGTGAATTTCCTATGTGTATGGACAAACTGAATCTCTTTACTATTTTCCAGTGTCATCATTCAACTTGTAAACTTTACAGAAGAGACAGTTGCTACATCCTTGCAAAATTACTAGGCATCTTTGTGTTCTAAATCTAGTCTTGAAAATATCTTTCTGCTTTATTTACCCCCTTCATGGTTCTAACCATTAATAGGACCCTAACGCTCAAGTAAATGTTGCCAAGTACCTTGTCAGAACTGTAGTTTTCCTGTGTGAAATAAGTGAGAGCTATCTGAGTTGGAAACTAGCTAACATAACCTAATGTGTCAGTGTGTCAAGCACGTGAAGTGTATTACTGAAGCCCTTGCCCCATAGTATGGGAAAAAATAAAACTGTTGTTACTGAATGACCTTGCATTGCAGCTTACTTAACTGCTGCCAGACAAGGGTTACCCTGAGGATGGATCCACCAAAGGCACCTCTGGCATCATACGTCAACCCAGCAATGTCTGCCACTCCTAGGAACAATGAAATGGTATAAAATGCATTGTTCTGAAAAAGCAAGGGAGGGGTTTTAACAAAATAAATTCTGAAAGTATGTTGAATGTGGTCTATCTGAGCTGCAGTCCTTATGCTGGCCAAATTTCAGCGCAAACCTTTGGGAATTTAGTCTAAGACTGCAGAATTGCACCTAACATTTAAGCACTGTATAGTCTTTCCATATACATGTGCAGTAATATCACAGCAAATTATTTATGAGCTTTATTCACATCGTGAAATGCGAATGAGCACATAAAATATCAACAAATACCAAATATGTATGTAACTTTAAATTCTGTCCATTACTAAATTTAAGAAACTGGTTCTAGAAAAATATCATTAGATTGGAATTTTGGTGGATAAAACAAATAAACACCAGTTATTGTACCATTTTGTTTTACCTAAGGGAAAAATGAATATTATAAATACTCTAAATGAGAAAATATGTCATATGAATAGCATTTAATTTTCAAAACACATGCATTATTACAGTATTTTACAACTACCTACTCTAGCAAATGAACTGAATGATTTAATTTTATATTAAAGTGCAAATGGAGTCCCCACATTCATGTTCAAAGGAAAGTTTCATTGAGATTGAGAGTATAAAGTTTTCAACAATATTTTCATCAGATTCACAATTCTATAATTCAACACCCAATTCAAATTTAAAGATTTTCTTGCTTTAGAAGAACCACTTGATTCTGGAATTGTTGGAAACTCTCAGAAGTTAATATAAAGTGTGTGTTTGGGTTAAGGTTAAGTTGCCCTTGACAGTATTAAAAAAAAAGAAAGGTTTGAATTGTTGAATAACCACCTTTCACCCATCCCTAATTGTAATTTAAATGACAATACGCTCCCAATCAATAGCTCTTTGTCACACTTTGAAGATCAAAATGAGATTTCACCCCATGAGTTTACATGGCAAAAGCTTCTTGTTCATAATACTAAAGATGTTGCATCCTGCTGTTAAAGAAGTATTAGAATACCTGCTCTCAAATAATTAGTTTTGAATAAAAGCATTTAAATCACACTTCATAGCTGTTAATTTGGAAAAAAATCAAAAGACCGCTGTTTTTGAATTTTGTTCATAGATAAATAATACAATAGAAATATTAGCCAATTTTAATCAGTTGTTACAGGATAATTTGACTAGCTTGACTAAGGTATTATGCTATGGTAATGATAAAAAGTAAATAATGTTTTGTTTTTTTTCTTGCAATTTCTACCTCTGCCTTTGAATGTTTGTGAGTGTGCAATATGCCATATACTTTATATATGTATATGTAATTACATATCTTAAACCATAGTATTCATATCTTTCCAGGGTTTGAAGGTGATGCCACTGTTGGTGAGGCTCGATCTGTCTGTATGTGGTTATGGCTGAAGCACATAAATACAATAAGCATATGCACTTTGTACACTTGCATACCTGTATGATGCACACAGTGGGTAACACATTTATATGCAAATAACCATATTAGGATTCTGACCCTTGAACTAGAAGTGGTCAAAATCACAAAAGAGAAAGAAAGCAGAGCCTCATACTGCAGAAGCCATTGAGAGGCCACATAAGCAACCAATAACCACTACCAAGGAGATGCCTCTCAGGGTTGCACCTGGAGAGATTCCAGGATTCTACCAGTCTCGACTACAAGAGGGAGAGTCAAGAAGAGGCATATCCATTCCATTTCTAGCTTGGCCAGTGACTAGCTAGTGGAAAGCAATCTGCTACAAGTCAAGACTCCCCTGTGCTGGGCACCAGAGGCATGGGAGAGAGTCAAGAGTAGAGACTCAAGTTTACTGCGTGGAAGGAGGCAATGGTAAACCACTTCTGAATTTTTACCAAGAAAAGTCTATGGATACACTACCAGATCGACTGCAGATGGAGGAGGGGCATTCTGGTAGAGATATGTCCATGGTGTCTCTATGGGTCGGAGGCAACTCAACAGCATAAGACAAGACCAAGGATATATGCAGAATTCACACTTGAATAGAAGATTCAAACCCATCTAAGGAACAGTCAAAACACAGACCCACATTCACAGCCAAGGAAGAGAAGCAGAGCTGGGGAGAGAGGGTGAGGCTAAGAGAAACCTAGAAATAAAAAAGCACAGAGGGCAACCGATAGAGAGATAACGAAACAGGCAGACAAGTACAAAGAGTCAGCCCTGCTGTTGGTTCGGGGGAAAGAACAGTGCTCTGGGAATCAGACAGCATGGGTTTTAACATGGGCAAAGACTGCACAAGTGCTTCACCATGTGCTGCACCCCTGCCCGACCACTCACTCATTGCACTCTATGCCCCAGTAGATAGATCACTGGCATGGGCAAGAGGGTGAGAAAGTGAGAGTGGAGAAGTAAGTGCAAGTCACTAACACTATCATCAATTCTCCTGTGCATGTTCTCAGTCCAGAAACCTTAAGACTAAGGGTCATCTGTGACGTTCTTGACAGGAAATTTTCTCATCCATGACATAGAGGCACCAGAAGACAGAAACCCAAAGAATGGGAAAGCAGTGATGGGATAGATACAGAAGGAAAAGGAAATGGAGAAGGCAGAGTTCAGAAGTGATCGAAATAACATCAGAGAGAAACCCAGGGGGAAGGGTGGTAGTGGTGTTCCTGGGGTGGGGTGGGGATATTGGTGGCAGGGCAGTGACTAAGAGGCACCCAAGGGAGGGGCTGGGGCTGGGAGGTGGGGCCAGACACCACATCCCTGCCAGTCCTGGACCTTCATGTTGGTGGAGCTGTCCCCATTTGCAGCTAAAAAGGCTGGATTAGCATTATGCTGTAGCATGCCACTGCAGCTAAATGATATTCCTTCTAAAGGAACAAACATCCCACACCATTCCGGTTCATTTGTACCACTACTACTAATAATAATGATTATGGTATTTGTTAAGTCCTTACTATGTGTCAAGCACTCTTCTAAACACTGGCATAGATATGAAGTAATCAGGTGGGACACAGTCCCTGTCCCACATGGGGCTCACATTCTTTATCCCCATTTTACAGATGAGGTAATTGAGGGGCAGAGAAGATAAGTGACTTGCCCAAGGTCACACAGCAGACATGTGGTGGAGCCGGGATTCAAACCCAAGTCCTTCTGACTCCCAGATCCATGCTGTATCCACTCAGCCATGCCGCTTCTCCTGATCAAGCCACAGAGTATTTTCTTTGAAACTTTGAAATGAGGGAAGAACATCTGTATGTGGCTTGCAAGCTGTAGTTTGGCCACTCTCAGCACACATACTCACATATTCAATAATTGTGGTATTTGTTAAGTGCTTACTATGTGCCAAACACAGTACTAAGTACGGGGGTAGATAATCAAGTCAGATGCAGTCCCTGTCCACAACGTGGCTCACAGACCAAGCAGGATGGAGAACAGAAATCAAATTATTTTACAGATGAGAAAACTGAGGTACAGAGAAATGCCTTGCCCAAGGTCACACGGCAGGCAAGTGGCAGAACCGGGATTAGAACTCAGGTCCTCTGAATACATGGCCATTGGCTCATGTTTCATCTCATTCTTCAGTTTAGGAACATGCTGCTATTCATGGTCCTCTCATGTAAATGGGTATGGTAGAGTAACCCTGCATAATTAACAGGTTTTCTCACAGTGAGTGCAGTTCTAGTGGGGTTAGCCTCTCTTCCTGGGCTTACCGCTTTTTTTATCTTTTTGCCTCAAGAGCTGCACGTCACCTTTTGCCTGAAATAAGCTATCTGACTCAGTCTGCTGCAAACCACATTGATCCGCCTGTTAATGTTGGTTCCCAGAAGTCTATAGCTAAGTATATGGATAGATTTCAAGTAATGCACTAGCACTGAAATATATCCATTAATTTACACACAGCTCAGGTTAGGCATATGGCATATCCAGTTATCAGTGCCTCCCCGATATCTAATAAGTCTATCATCATGATAGCATATTTGGTCCAAGTGAATGAGTTGTCTGAATATAAACTGCTATTCCAGGTGAGAGAAATAACTTCCAGACCACCAGAATACCATTTAATTCACACATGATTTCCTAAATTATAACCTAACAAATTTTAGCTATTGTAGCTACATTTTCAAGACAGTCTTCAGTATCATTTTTGTCCAAGAGAATATAGAGGGTAGATATGTCTGCAGTTGTTGCTGCTTTGTCTTATGGGTGCTTTCTGAATCCTGGTTGAGGATTTGCCCTGCTTTTTATTGGATCAATCAATCAACTAATCAGTCAATTTAATTTATTGATCACTTACTGTGTGCAGAGCACTGTACTAAACACTGCTTAGGAGAGTCCAATGTATCAAAATTGGTAAACATGTTCCCTGCCTATAGCAAGCTTACAGTCTAGAGGGGGAGATAGACCTTAATATAAAGAAATACATTTTGAATATGTACGTAAGTGCTGTAGAACTAAGGGGAGGAGTGAATAAACAGTGCAAATCTAAGTACAAGGGGGATGCAGAAGGGAGTTGGATAAGAGGAAATGAGGGCCTAGTTGGGGAAGGCCTCTTGGCAGAGATGTGCTTTCAATAAGGCTTTGAAGGTGGGGAGACTGATAGTCTGTCAAATAAGAAGAAGGAGGGCATAACAGGCCAGAGGCAGGCTGGGGGCGAGAGGTTGGCGGCAAGATAGAAAATGTCGTGGTAGAGTGAGTAGGTTGGCATTAGAGGAGCAAAGTGTGCAGTCTGGGTTGAACATGGAAATCAGAAAGGCAAGGTAGGAGGTGGCAAGGTGATTGAGTGCTTCAAAGCTGATGGGAAGGAGTTTCTGTTTGATGAGGGGGTGGATGGGCAACCTTTGGAGGTTCTTGAGGAGTGGAGAAACATGGACTCAACGTTTTTGTAGAAATATGATCCAGGCAGCAGTGGGAAGTATGGATTGGAATGGGGAGAGACAAGAGGTAGGGAAGTCAGCAAGGAGGCTGTTGCAGTAGTCAAGCTGGGTTAGGATAAATTATTGTATAAACATAGTTTGGATGGAGAAGAAAGGGTGGATTTTAGCAATGTTAAGTAGGTAGAACTGACAGAATTTGGTGAGAGACTGAATATGTGCACTGAATGAGAGAGATGAGTTGAGGGTAATTCAGGGTTATGGACTTGTGGGAAAGGGAGGACACTGGAAGGCTAGCTGGAGAGTTCTAACCCTCACAATAGGATGGAGGAACTTTGGTGTTGTCTAAAGACACATGTCCATTTCGGTGGGGTGGCTAATGTCCCTGGTTTGTTTAAGTAATCAGTGGTATTTGTTGAGAATTTACTGGGTGCAGAACACTGTACTAAGTGTTTGGAAGAGTACAATATAGAGGAATTGGTAAACATGTTCCCCTCCCACAATGAGCTTTGCAAGATAGTGAATTACACAGGATTTATTATGTGTGATGTGTGAGTGCCACAGATGACAAAAGGGTATGAAGCAGATTAGAACCCAGAGGTGTGTGCTGCTGATGAGATGGCATGGAATGTGGCCTTAATGCAGACCAGCTGATTTGCAGTGTGTGTAGTTGGCTATTGGATTGGGAGGAGAAAGTGTGGGTGATGATTCAGCATAAGCCATCACCACTCTAGGAAACAAATTAAAAATCCATTTAATATTGATGATGGTTATGTAGGACACTAAGAAACGATAATTTCATTAGCTTTGAGATGAAGCTGCCCCGCTGGGTCTTGTGGTTAGTAATGGAGATATTTTTGAAAAAAAGTCTTTGTCCATTTTTTGAGGAACATCTGAAATATTTGCCTGCAAATAAGAAACATTTTGTCTTAGATTAACACTTATCATCAGGCTACTTATAGATCACTGGGAATGGTAAGACTATAGAACTTCCTCTTGTCCCAACCTAACAAGTGAAATCCTTCACTAGTAGACAGCCCAGTATTTGTCAGAGGCTGCTTAAGAGAAACAGCTTCATTTGTCAGCATTCTTGGTGTTTGAGCTATCTTTTTTAAAAATGCACTGCTTGCCCCAGATGGAGAGGGAGATGGGAAATGGCGCCTTGAAATTGCCTGCTTCACTTCCCTACAAAGTCCTAGCTTTGCACTGTGCAAAGAACTGCTGGTCATGCATCAGTCTATTCAGTCACATTTAAACACAAGGTTGAAATTACATTGTCAGATGTTTCATTTTCAAAAATGAAGATTAGCTCTGTGTGTGTGTGTGTGTGTATACTACCTTAGATCAATTCAGTTCTTATGGGTGATCAATTTTCTCCCACATAGTAATTCATTTGCCTGAACTCACTAAAGAATTCAAGCCCAATATTTTTAAGGTTCTAATAAATTCTGTTACCAAAAATTTGGGGCATATAGATTAGGCTGTTTAGAAATTTTACATGTTTAAAAGAATCAAACTACTAATTTTAAAATGCTTTGTTTTGTCACATTCCAAAAAGCTTAATGCTTATTTCTCATAAAGTATAATTACTGGGCCCTATATTCCCACCTGCAAAGGTTTTCCTCCATGGTTTATAAAGCGGGTAAAATCACTTTCCACCTTCAGCCTTGCTCAGCAATTGCAGTGGGATAATGCCCTAATACCCTGCAGCATCATGCATACAGCATGTAAAGAAGCAGTGTGGCCTAAGGGAAAGAACACTGGCCTGGTAGTCAGAGGACCTGGGTTCTAATCCCCTTGCCACTGCCACTTCCCTGTTATGTGACCTTGGTCAAGTCACCAAACTGTGCCTCAATTTTCTCAACTTTAAAATTGATTTAATACCTGTTCCCCCTCCTACTTAGACTGTGAGCCCAATGGGAGACAGGAACTGTGTCCAACCTGATTAACTTGTTTTTTCCCCTGTGCTTAGTACAGTGCTTTGCATAGAAATGGCTTAACAAATACCACAACAAAATAGCAATTAATAATGATGCAGGGTCTGGGGTGGGAACCCTGAACTGTGTTGGTGATCGTACTGTTGGCAGCCCAGAGCAGCAGGGACAAGACCCTAAACATCATTTCAATTGCACCAGTAAGTCAGTCAGTCAATTGTACTTACTGACCAATTACTGTGTGCAGAGCACTGTAAGCTGTGGCCTCGTTTTCTGGCTACATGGGGTACACTTTTTTTAATGGTATTTGTTTAGCACTTACTATGTGCTAGACACTGTCTTAAGCATTGGAGTAGATACAAGTTAATCAGGTTGTATACTGTCCCTGTCCCACATGGGGCTCACACGCTTAGTCCCCATTTTACAGATGAGGTAACTGAGGCCCAGAGAAGTGAAGTGACTTGCCCAAGGTCATACAGCTGACAAGTGGCGGAGCCGGGATTAGAACCCAGGTCCTTCTGATTCCCAAGCCTGTGGTTCATCCACTAGGCCATGCTGCTTCTCATTTGATAAGATGGCAGTCCAGTTCCAGCTGGAACAACTCCCAGACCCATCCTATCTGCCCAGGCTCAGTTCTATTAAAGAATGATCTCAGCCCCACCCATGAAAACTATGGAAGCTGGAACTGACCAGGATTAGGAACTGCAGTCCAGGGAGTATCCTGCTTTCTGTAGCAGAAGAGCCAACTTTAAGATGTACCACACATTTTCTGGGCCAGCAGCTTACCACCTGAGATAGGTATGCACCTGTTTCAGGTACTGAACTGGAGAGAGAATACTGATGATCTGTACTGACATCTTCCTCTCTCGGGGCCAGAAAGATGCACCCCTGGAAATAAGTGAGCTCCACTATGGTGACTGGAACAATGTCACTTAGTATCAGGAGAGTGATGGCAGAACAGCACGATAATTAGGTTTAAAAAGTTATTTTTAACTAATACTGCTTTGAAGTGTTTTCAAAAACCTACCCATGCCAGTCACTCTTCAGAGAACATACTCTGAAATTGTGGAAAGGATATTACCTAATGTCACTGTTGCTGCAACAATTCAGTAGCTGTGATATTAAAAATTGAGAAGTGAAAAATGTCAGTTGAAAGATGTCACTTGACTTGCATTGTACATTTTATTATATTTATATACTTTTGTTTATAATAAATTTCCATTATTCTTACTTGAAACTGGTCAAGTGAAGGATAATAGTTTGTTTCAGATTCCATAAAAAATTGATGTTTAATGTCAAATGAATTGGATACTCTACTGCTGATATGTAGAACGATACGTCATGTTGAACAATACTAGTATTTATTTGGCTCTCTATTTGCTTGGCTTCATACATCATTATCCTTTTAAGAGACATTGTTAAAAGGCTGTTATATAATAATGGTAAAGGACACAATGGTGGTCAATCAGAGTTAGGAAATGGGTAAAATTAATACCATTGCAAAAATCTCAATAGAAAACATAGGTTCATTCATTCATTCAATCATATTTATTGAGCAGCTACTGTGTGCAGAGCACTGTAGTAAGTGCTTGGAAAGTACAATTCAGCAACAGAGACAATCCCTGCCCACAATGGGCTCACAGTCTAGAAGAGGAGGGCGGGGGGGAGTTGTTCTATTTTATTATGTGCTGCATATTTTGAATGCTAACTTTGCAGCAATACTCTCCCAAGCACTTAGTAAGGTGCTCTGCACACAGTAAATGCTCAATAAATAATAATGTTGGTACTTGCTAAGCACTTACTATGTGCAGAGCACTGTTCTAAGTGCTGGGGTAGATACAGGGTAATCAGGTTGTCCCCCGTGGGGCTCACAGTCTTCATCCCCATTTTACAGATGAGGTAACTGAGGCCCAGAGAAGTGAAGTGACTTGCCCACAGTCACACAGCTGACAAGTGGCAGAGATGGGATTTGAACCCAAGACCTCTGACTCCCAAGCCCGTGCTCTTTCCACTGAGCCACGCTAATCCAATTGAATGAATGAATCAAACACTGTACTATTCACTGATGAAAGGTAAAGAGATAGTAACCTGCTCCATGTTGCTACATGGATCATCTTCCTGAAGGGTTGCTCAGCAAACCTCTCTGTATGTCTCAAAAACCTCTAATGATTATCCATATCTCTCCACATCAAGCAGAAACTCCTTACTACTGGCTTCAAGGCTCTCCACCAACTTTCTTCATTTTACATAATGGCTGTCTTTTTTATGATATTTGTTAAGTGCTTACTATGTACTAGCCATCATGCTAAGTGCTGGGATAGTTACAAGCTATTCAAGTTGGACATAGTCCATGTCCCACATGGGGCTCACAGTCTTAATTTGTATTTTACAGATGAGGTAACTGAGGTCCACAGAATGTAAGGGACTTGCCCAAGGTCACATAGCTGACAAGTGATAGAGCCGAGATTATGGCATACAGTAAGTGCTCAATAAATAAATGATAATAAATTAATTAATTGATTGATGATTGTTTGTGTTCTATTTTAAAGATTGATTCTAAACCTTTGGGGATGTTTTTCACAGTAAATCCCAAAACCTATTTATTTTTCAGGCTTCTATATGGATCCTAATCAGACAAAGCTTGAGAAAATTTTTTTTGACCTTAGGATACAACTTTATTTTGAGATCTTGTTCTGTGCCCTTCATATCTTTCTGAATACAGTCTTAAATCAGGAGCCTGTAATAAATGACCTTCAGGAACAGCCGGAGATACAGTATTTAAAATTATGTCTCAAATGCATAAAATATTTGAACAACATTGTTGTATATTTTCAATTCTCCTTGAGAACTAAATTATCAATGTACAGGACCTACTATGAACATAAAGCTATGGTATAGCTGGTAATAAATACTGCATTAGGAAGACATTTTCTAAAATGCAGTCCAGCCTAATTTAAAATGGAGGAAAAAGTTTAAATTAGGGGTTTTTTTTATTGGGGTATTTGCAGACAATGTAGGGATTTATGGATTAATTTGTTTTAAATTAACTTTTATAGGGTGATTAATAGTCCACAGGGATGAACCAGACTCTCCATTGCTTGTGATTTTCAGATGGATCCTAGAAGGGAGACTATGCTCTGATGGACATGGACTCTAATGGAGACAAGGCCTCTGCTTTCACAAGCTGACCAAGAAGATATATAACCTGTGTTCTGCAAAGGGCCATTGGAGTAAAATGTGGTTTTACTGTAACTTCCATTTCTGGACTTCAGGCTTCAGTGTACCTATGGCAATCGGAAGAGGTCACCAGAGAGATGAGGGATTCCTGTCATTTGTGCATGTCAAAGAACATGGTGCTATTCTTATGGTCCTCACTTCTGGCCTCAGCAGTAGATGTGAATGTCTAACTCCTTTGCCAGGGCCAGTGTTTTAGGTGGCCTTGGGTAGTATCCCCTGGTAAGCCTCAAGTCCCAAGACTCCATTGGTTTGCACACAAGAGGTGGCCACTCGATGTGTCCCCTCTGCTTTCAAACCCAACCATGTGTCTCCTATCCTATAAAACCCCTCTCTTGTCCCCATTTCACCATCCAGCTATCTTCCCTTCTCCTTCCTATCATTCCTGTCCAAACTCCATAAATGGATTGCTTACACCCACTGTCTCCATTACCTCTCCTCCAACTGCCTCCTTGACTCTCTACAATCTGGTTTTGACCCTCTCCACTTCTCTGAAATTGTCCTCTCCAAAGTCACCAATAACCTCCTCCTTGCCAAATCTAACAATCTCTACTCCATCCTAATCCTCCTCACACTCTCAGCATCCTTTGACACTGTGGGCTATTCATTTATCCTGGAAATTCTACCTAACCTTGGTTTGTCTGACACTGACCTCTCCTGATTCTTCTATCTCTTCTCAGTTTCTTTTCCTCGCTCTTTCTCTACCTCCCACTCCTTAACTGTGGTGTCCCTTAAATTCTTTGTTATGATTCCCCTTCTATTCTCAATTTAAACTTATTCCCATGTGGAGCATAACTACTTTCATGGCTTCAACTACTGCATCTAGGCAGATGAATTCCAAATCTACCTCATTAGTCCCAACCTTTCTCCTTCTCTGAAATCTCACATCTCCTTCTGTGTGGATTTCCCTCTGACACTTTAAGCAGAACATGTCCAAAACTGAACTCCTCATCCTCCCTCTCAAATCTTCTCCTCTCCTCAACTTGGCCATCACTATTGACAAGTCCACCACCCTCCCCATTCTCCCCATATCTCAAGCCCACGACCTTAGCATTAACCTTGGCTCCCATCTCTCTTTCAATCTGAATGTTCAGTCACTAAAATCTGTCCGTTATCCCTTCACAGAATCTCCCGAATCCACCTATTTCTCTCCATCCAAACTGCCACGTTGGTCAAAGCACCTGTCATACCTGGACTCAATTACTGCATCAGCTTCATGCAGATACTGCTGCCTACATCCTTTCCCCTCTCCAGCCCATATTTTATCCTACTGACCAGATCAATTTTCAAAAACATCATTTTGTGCATCTCTCTCCATTTCCTAAAATCCTCCAATAATTGCCCATACCTCTCCACATGAAGCAGAATTGCCTGACCATTGATTTTAAGGCACTCAGTCATCTCTCCCCACCCTCTTATCCTCTCTCCTCTCAAACTCAGACCCAGCCCACACACTTCGCTCCTCTCATATCAACCTAATCACTTGGTGCCTTATTTAGTGTGCTGACCTCTTGCTTATGCCCTCCCTTCTTCCTGGAATTCCCTTCCCTTTCACATCCAGCATATCGCTCCTCTCCCTATCTTCAAAACCCTTCTAAAATCACATCTTCTCCAGGAGGCCTTCTCTGATTATTCTCTCATGTCCACACTTTATTTCCCTCCCCACTGCTACTTAGGCACTTTCAAGTCACTTACACTCTAGTACTCAACACCTGCCTGTGCCCGGGGTAGCATTTAGGTACATACCTTTAAACTCTGTTCCTTCCCCCTATCTGTTATTAATTAAGCTCAGTGAGGGCAGAGATCATGTCTGCTTACTCTATTGCACTCTCCTAAGCCTTTAGTACATGGTCTGCACAGAGTACGTGTTCAATAAATTATATTGATGTGCCAGTATGCAAAATTGCTTTGAAAACTGAAGAAACACAACTGAAGTTTATAAAATTATTTAATTCTTGTTGACCAAATTCCACAATACAAGGATGAGGGGACACCCATTCAAGCTTGAAGATGGAAGGTTGAATTTAATCATAATAATACTTTGGATCTGTATAGCAGTTTCATTTTTCAAAGTGCTTTCACATTATTACACTATTTTAACCCCACAATACCCTTAAGAGGTAGAAAGAGACAGGTATTATTAGTGTTTATTTTACAGGTGAGGAAACTGTCTGGCGAAATTCAGTGATTTGTCTCTGAGGTCACACAATAGGCAAGTGGCAGATCTGGGACTTAATCCTTGATTCACAAACCTTAGTGCTTTCCATTAGACCACACTACTCCCCCATCTACAAAAATGGGGAAACACTTCATCACAAAGCAGGTAGTAAGTGTATGGAATTCATTAGTAAAGGGAGCTTTGGAGGCAGAAAGATCACTAGGCTCAAGTGGGGTTCAAGTAAAATTCACTGATGATAGGCCTATAATTAATTATTAGAGGGAAAACATAGGGATGTTAGAAGACAAATCCCTTCTCACGAGGATGAATGTTAAGCAAGGCTGTTCCTCCGAATCTCCTATGATAATGATGGTATTTGTTGAGCGCTTACTATGGGCCAGGCACTGTAGTAAACACTGGGGTGGACACAAGTCAATCGAGTTGAACACAATCCCTGTCCCACATGGGGCTCACAGTCTCAATCCCCATTTTACAGATGAGGTCACTGAGGCACAGAGAAGTGAAGTGATGTGTATATATCTATAATTCTATTTATGTTGATCCTATTGATGCCTGTCTACTTGTTTTGTTTTGTTGTCTGTCTCCCCCCTTCTAGACTGTGAGTCCGTTGTTGGGTAGGGATTGTCTCTATCTGTTGCCGAATTGTACTTTCCAAGCACTTAGTACAGTGCTCTGCGCACAGTAAGCGCTCAATAAATGATTGAATGAATGAATGAATGAATGGCGCTAAGAATCATGAACACCTTTAAGAATATCATGAAATATCAAGGAAGTAAATGAAATAGAGGTCACTACCGACTTAATTTTCATAATATGAGATTACTGCATACTGCATATAGTGGCTTCTAAAAGATTTATATTTTTTTAAAAAAAGAAATATGAAGGATGTTACACATCTCACTATCATAAAAATAATTGGACTTTGGTCTGAACTTTGGTTTGTACCCATACCTTTTCAGATTACTACTGTAGCCTGTTGTATTTAGTTACTGGAAAAAAATAGGGTAAAATAATTTTTATTTCCCAGTGGCATACTACATTATAAGTGCATTAGCAGTCGCAGTATATGTTATTGCCATAATTCTAATAACTGCCATATATAATTATGGCAATAAAATATCATTCTTATTGCATGCAATATGTAATTTATTGAATATTGCTTAACATCTATAAAATATAAATGTTGCTCACTTAACGGGATGAGAATTTTTGATGTCCATCGCTTAGGAAGTTGAGCCATACTCCTTTTGAATCAGATGTCAGATAAGCTCTTGTGAACCCCACTTTTGAAGGAAATTGAAATACTGAAAATATTACCAGAGATGCAAGTGAGAAGTTAACTGAGTGCCTGCAATAAAGGTTAACCAGGCCACCGATGCTTATGGGGATTACTAGTATTACAACCAAAGCATTTCTGCTCTAAACCTCAGTTTTTGAGCTTTTATGTCTATTTTAGATAATCCAATAACGTTAGTGTAACATCATTATTATTGTTATCATTATTATATTGTATTTGTTAAGCACATTTTATGCATAAAGCACTGTTCTAAGCACTAGGGTAGATACAAGTTAATCAGGTTGGATGCAATCCCTATCCCACATGAGGATCATATTCTAAGTAGGAGGGAGAGTTGATGCTCAATCCCCATTTTACAGCTGAGGAAACTGAGGCACAGAGAAGTGTCACTAGGGCTGGGAGTCAGTCAGTCAATCATATTTATTGAACACTTACTGTGTACAGAGCACTGTATGTAGAGCTTGGGAGAGTACAGTATAGCACTATAACAGACACATTCCCTGCCCACAATGAGTTTACAGCCTAGGGTTCTAATCCTGGTTCTGCCACATGTCTGCTGTGTGACCTTGGGCATGTCACTTAACTTCTCTGTGGTTCAGTTACCTCAAATGTAAAATGGGGATTAAATTCCACTCCCTCTTACTTAGACTGTGAGCCCCACATGGGGTAAAGGTCTGTGATCAATCTGATTAACCTGTATCTGCCCCAGTGCTTAGAACAATGCTTGGAACATAGTAAGCATTTAATAAGCACCATAATTATTACTTTCATGTTGTTTCCACTGACATATTTAACTGTGATCAATTCTGACCAGATTATCTGTTTTGCTACACTTGTCTAAAAACTAGCCTTTATTCCCTTTGTAACTGTGCAGCATAGGGTAGTGGAACGAGCTTGGGTCTGGGAGTCCGAGGACCTGAGTTTAATCCCCACTTCACTACTTTCCTGCTCTGTGCCTCGGCTTCCTCATCTGAAAAATGATGATAAAATACCTGTTCTCCTTCCTACTTAGACTGTGAGCCCCATGTGGAACAGGGACTGTGTCTGACCTGATTATCTTGTCTCTATCCCTGGGCTTAGTAGAGTGATCAGCACATAAGCACTTAACAGATACCACATCGATTATCATTATTATTCCTGCCCTAAAGGGATGAATCCTCTGGAATTTGTTATTTTAAACATCCTAGTCTGCATGCCCTTTTTTTCCAATTACCCAAGTCATTTTTATTCTTATCCTATTCTTCAAAGCATGGGCCACCTTATTCAATTTAGTGTCATCGTCAGTCTCAGCAGTTTAAACTCTGTTCCATCAAGCAAGTAGCCATTACTGAAAATACAATTCTAGGTACTAGTCTGATGTCTCCTGTGGATATTCACTTAAAATGTTTTCTACATAGACACTGAACCCTTTGAGTATAGTACTCCAGCATATTGTGCATCTATCTATCAGTATAGTCAATTTTCCCAGTTCACTGATGAATGAGTCCAGGGAATTTAAATCACAGATCAGTTGTCCTTCTACATTTGAGAATCTTTAAATACAGTAAACTTGCACATACCTCAGAGATTTTAGCCAGGAAGTTGACTAAGAAAAAATTATTGATTGTACCCATCTCTTCATTTTGGTAATGATGTTACGGGGAATCCAATAGTTCAGACGTTTCCAAGGTATGGGTCCCTTACCTTAAATTGAAAGAGATTTTTTCTTTAATTCAAATGTAGATATCTTGATCCATGCCCAGCCTCTCAGTTTGAGTTACCAAATTACCCAGTCTACTTACAGTGATAAAGATAAATTAGGCCAGGTACTGAGAAAGTGATTTGAAAGTAGCCATTTGTTTAAAAAATGGAATCTCTGAGCCCACAAACACTATATAAATAATACACTGTTCATGAATAGGAATGAGGGTTATGCTGTATGTAGCAGAAAATAATTTATATTCTATCTTTACGTTACAATATCTATCTGGAAAATATCAATAGCTTAACAGATGTACAGGCAAAATTTTGTTCTCAAGGCCTTGTCCCTGAAGTTTTAAAACTTACTTTTATTAGTCACTACCTTTGGCTCATACTGCAGAAGTATAGGGAAATTCAAACTGTTTTGTATTATCTGCATGACAGCCTGTGTGGTTTGAATGGTTTGTTTCTTCCCAGGTGACTATTAATAAAGCCCCTGCCTGAAAAGAATGGACATATATCTCAAATTTGTAGAAACCCTTCTATATCAAATATCGTCACTTGCATAGCTCTTAAATATCAAAGCCAAATATTAAGCTGTTATTTATTCAGGTAGCTTTTCAGGTCATTAAGTTTTAGTGATTGACAGCAATTACAGCAGTGCAACTAGAATTGGGGATATGATGAGTGTGAAGAGGAGGGGTAGATCCTGATTGCAAAGCATCAAATAAGTTCAGTGAACTCAGACAATGAATTTTAAATCAGACCATCAAAATGGAAGTCGACTCTCACCAAAAAATTAGATTTAACTGTTCACGAATCATATGAATAGATTGATCATTTGCTTGAAGATAGGTAGAGTATCAGTCTTCACTAACCTCTTGAATATTTTGCTTTTTGCTCTAATGATTTAGGACAAAATCATGCACACGAATGATGCATTTAGCATGATGACTTAGATTGGGGCTGAACGTATGGAGAACCAAGGAGAATAATATTAATCAAGAAAAAAATCAGTCAATCAATCATTAGTGCTTATCAAGTGCTTACTCTGTGCTTAGTACAGCATGCTTGGGAAAGTACAAGAGAGTTAGTAGATATAATCCCTGACCTCAAGGAGATTGCAATATAGTGGGGAAAATCAGTCAATCAATCAACCACCAGTAATTATTGAGAGTTTACTGTGTGCAGAGCACTGTACTAAGGGCTTGGGTGAGTAGAGTATAACAGAATTGGTAGACACCTTCCTTGCCCACGATGAGCTTACAGTCTAGAGGAGTTTACAATGTAGAAAAGTGCTCACAATACAGATAATTCTATCGCCTTTTTCAGATAGTCTTTATACTTTAAAGATGGAATTAAATAGCCTCTACCTGGCCCTAAAGAGTTAATTTTCATCATTATCCTCATCTATGATATTTATTGAGTGCTTACTGTGTGCAGAGCCTTGTACTAAGCATTTGGGAAAGTATAATATAATAGAGTTAGTAGACACATTCCCTGCCCACAGTGAGCTTATAGTCTAGAGGGGGAGACAGAGGAGCTTCCAGTCTAGAAAAGTGTTCATAGTTCAGGTAATTCTATCACCTTTTTCAGAAAGCCTTTATTTTTTTTTAAGGTTGGATTTAAATAGCCCCTTCCACTCTCCATAAAGTTAATTTTAATGATAATAATAATAATTGTGCTGTTTTTTAAGTACTTACTATGTTCCAGGCATTGTACTAAGCGCTGGGATAGATACAAGAGAATCGGGTTGGACACAGTCCCTGCCCCACATGGGACTCACAGTCTCAAACCCCATTTTACAGATGAGGTAACTGAGGCACAGAGAAGTGAAGTGACTTGTTTAAGGTCTTCCAGAGACAAGTGCTCTATCCACTACACCATGTTGCTTCCCATAATTTTACTTACATTTGCTCATTCTTGACTAGTTGATCATTCTTCCTTATCAAAGGATTAGCGCTAACGAAAAATTCATTTGATTCTCAAAAAAATAAGAAGACCCAAGTCATTGTTTTGGTGTCTTGATGAGCCTAATTCCCATCGTCTTGAAGAGGAGCCAAGCTCTAATGAGGTTTGTAGGCTATCTGGGCTAAATCAAACAATCAATAGTATTTACTGAGCATGTACTCTATACAGAGCACTGTACTATGTGCTTGGGATATTTCTTACAGATCAGAGAAATGATTTCCTTGCCTTTGTCTTGCACAAGGTGAGTAGAATTCTGATTACTTTGGTGAGATAGAAGTAAAGCCTAAATCGGAAAAGACCGGGGGAGCACAAAGAGAGGAGGACATAGTGAGGGCAGAAAAGGGAGAGAGAGGCAGAGAGTGTGAACATATAGCAAAGAAAGTAAAGGGAAGCTAAGCCAGAGGATACACACTCTCTGCCGCTGGCTTCCATCATTCTCCACCCAATTTGTAATGACTTAGGATGGCAAGATGAGCCAAGATTCCTTTTTTGTTTTTAATGGCATTTGTTAAGTGCTTACTGTGTGTCAGACCAACCACTGGGGTAGATACAAATGAATCAGATTGTACCACACGGGGCTCACAATGAAGTGACTTGTCCAAGGTCACACAGCAGATCAGTGGTGGAGCCGGGATTAGAACTCAGTTCCTCTGACTCCCAGCCAGGCCCATGCTCTACCCACTAAGCCACACTGATGCTGCCACTATTGCCGCTGTGGCTCTGGAGCCCCTTTCTACAAACCTTGGATAAAAGAAGAACCTATTGGATCACACCTTATGCTTTTTTGGTTGTGAGATGGAACCCTATATTTTGTGACCATCCTGACCATTTCAGGACACCTGGTCACATTAGGTCTGCACCCGAATATGGCAAAAAGGTGGCATAAGCCATGTAAGGCGAGTATAGAGGTGCTGCAGGCATAACTCCAGCCATTCTGCTGATTGTTGAAAGTAAACTGGACCTTACCGGAACATGATTCCAGAGAAAAAATGAAGAGCCAGGATGGGTGTTCCAGTACGAATGAGTCCTGGCTCTGCCAAGTGTCTACTGTGTGACCTTGGGCAAGTCACTTGACTTCTCTGGGCCTCAGTTATCTCATCTGTAAAATGGGGATCAAACCGTGAGCCCCATGTGGGACAGGGGCTGTGTCCAACCTGATTAACTTTGTATCTACCCCAGCGCTTAGAACAGTGCATGGCACATAGTAAGTACCATAATTATTATTATTAATTCTTATTTGAAGCACTAAGCCTTGCTTCACCAGACTTCACATGACACTTCAAAGTGCAGGGAGGTGGCCAGAAAAGAGCTAAAATGACCCTGTTTCATCTTGTAACACCCCCCAATGCCCCAATTCCCATCTTTATTTTTCTCCCTGGATTAATCTAGCCCAGCATGTAATAATAATAATAATGGTGTTTGTTAAGGGCTTACTAAGTGTAGACACTATACTAAGCGTTGGAGTATATACAAGATAATCTGGTTGGACACAGTTCCTGTCCCACATGGGGCTCGCAGTCTTATGTCATTTTACAAATGAAGAAACTAAGTCACAGAGAAGAGAAGTGACTTACACAAGGTCACACAGCAGACAAGTGGAGGAGCCGGGATAAGAACCCAGGCCCTCTGACTCCCAGATTCTTGCTCTGAACATGATCCTGTTTGCCCAGTCATGGGCATATAGGTAACAAATTATTTTATTTTAATCACCGAGTGTCTTCTTTCACAGTAGTTACCCTTCTTGGGCACAAAGTGCTGCTGATTATCCCCAGGAATCTCTCCACCAGTCAGACTGAGTCCTAGCTGGAAGGGTGAATTCCACAGAATGTGCCACTTAGTTAACGGTTTCCTTCATGCCAAGGAGAGACCAGAACCCATTTGTTTTAATATATTTACTCATAATAACAGGTTCAGTGGAGTGACTAGCTCCTTGGAGGGAAGATGGGGAACAAAATGAAAGCAAAAGAGATTAACTTTAGGAAATTACTACAAAGGAGATAGTGAAATTTCCTTCATCAAAGATCTTGAAGAAGACTACAAATATATATGTATTATATATATTTATATATACACATATACATAAAATCTAGAACATAAAACCAGTATGCCCAGAGCAGTAATTACAGTTCTTCCCAGTCTGAAAATTTGGGCCTGATGCTTTTCAAGTTGAGCTCCAGGAACAGAGACGGATTTATGTAAAAACCCACTAGGCCCAAATTTAAGGGCAGCAAATTTTAGGAAGTGGAAGATTTGCCACTGTTATGCTGCCCTCCTCTCCACTCCTTCCCATTTTGCCCACCCACAGTGCAATATGGAGAATCAGCTCTCAGCAGCACTAGCTTTTCTTCTGTTCTGCTGTTCCTTCTGCTCTTCAAAATATTTTCCACCTCAGCCAATCCCACCAAGATCAACACAAAGCCCATGATGGGAGACAACTGGATTCAATCCTGCCCAGCCTCTAGGCCACTATTTTCTCTAGCATGGGCCTGGAAGTAAGAGGCACTGGTTCAAATCCCACTCCATCACATGACTGTTGTGTGACTTTAGGGAAGTCATTTAACTGCTCTGTGACTCAGTTTCCTCTTCTGCAAAATGGAGATCCAATACCTGTTCTCTGTCCTATTTAGACTGTGCACTACATGTGGGGTGGGGACTGTGTCTGACCTACATATATTGTGTTTACCCCAGTGCTTAGTACAGTGCTTGCATGTGGTAAGCACGTAACAAATATCATTATTATCATTATTATTGACTTCCCCTAATCTGAACATCACAGTCCCATCCATACAGGCCAGGTGGGAAGAAATTTCAGACTGGGCTTTAGGGTGTAGAAACTTGGAAATCTATTGCCCAGGAAACTGGGTTCCAGGTCTGGCCCAAGACTTACAGGGAAGCAGTCAAACTATACATAATAATTCATAACTCTTGTGTTCATGCTGGTGTGTATGTCAATCATTCATTCATTCAATGTCACAATGACAACTAGTACATTCAATACCGCTCTGGGTTGTGGTTCCCAGCCCTCCTCGGCCTGAAACTGTAGGCAAGAGAAAATAGGGCTGGAGCCACTGTCCCAGGTGACCCTGGGGTACCGACCATCTCAAGGTAAAATGCTATCTCGTGACCACCTGAGCCAGCAGGCGGAACTCGGAAGTGAGGGTGGGATACCGCCCCCACAACCGAAACTGCCAGATTGACAGCCCAAGATGGGAATACAGAAGGTGCCCCTTGCCCCAGTGCCAATCAAATTAGGAATGGAGGAGGGGGGAGGGCAGAGATTGGATAAACTGAGGCCAGAAGCTGGAATGGCCTAAGGGCACAGGTGATAAATACCTGCCGCCTCTAATCTTCTGTGCAGAGGAATGGGACTTGCAGCAGCCGCTGCGGTCACCTCTGTCCAGAGTGTGAGAAGGCTGCTCTGCCTGCACCGAGTGAGGAGCTGTGGGATGGATGAGTGTCTTGTCCTGCTGAGAGCTGGTGGGGTTGGAAGCCAGATGCTTTACCATGAGTATGTAATGTTTAAAATGGATTTGATGTCTAAGTGGGTGTCTCCTGAGTGGGACGTGAACAGGGTGGGAGCTAGCCGCCTCACCAAGTGCGAGTAGCACATAAGTGGATTTAATGTCTAAGTGGGTGCCTCCCGAGTGGGACGTGAACAGGGTGGGAGCTAGCTGCCTCACCAAGTGCCAGTAACCATAAGTGGGTAATGCATAACTGGGTTTAACGCATAACTGTATGTAACTCATATAATAATAATAATAATAATAATGTTGGTATTTGTTAAGCGCTTACTATGTGCCGAGCACTGTTCTAAGCGCTGGGGGAGACACAGGGGAATCAGGTTGTCCCACGTGGGGCTCACAGTCTTCATCCCCATTTTACAGACGAGGGAACTGAGGCCCAGAGAAGTGAAGTGACTTGCCCACAGTCACACAGCTGACAAGTGGCAGAGCTGGGATTCGAACTCATGAGCCCTGACTCCAAAGCCCGTGCTCTTTCCACTGAGCCACGCTGCTTCTTCTACATATGTGTATGTAATTCATTAGTGTTTAACGCATATTTAATGCAAGGTGGATTCCTCCTGGGTGGGCTGAGCACATGGTGGGAGCCAGCCGCCTCACCACGTTTTCCCATCCCCAGCCTCTTTCTCTCTCTCGCCGCGCCAATTCCGAAAGAACCTTTCCCCGGCGATGGGTGACAGCCACCCAGCCATCTAGTAAATGGAAAAGTTCTAGCCAGAACCTCACAGTCTAACAAGTTTAGGTGGGAATCCACTAAGGGGAGGTACTGGATGCCTTTCCAGCTTTATGATTTTGAGAATTTTATGATTTACTATGCGGCAGAAGCAGTGAAGTTCGAAGCCGACTCTCCTTTTATTTTTTTTGCATGTATTAACAACCTTTGTGTGTTAATGCAGTACCTGCCAATTATTTGCATTAAGATAAGTGGCTGAAATACACAAATTAATTTATGAGCATACTGCTACATTTATCAGATTAACTGAAAACCTGTGAAGATTATCAGACTTTTATAAATGTACAAAAACCTGCTCTTTGATCTCAAAGTCTTGGAATTTTTTTTCATATTTATGTGGCATGAGAGCTACTGTTCTGATTATGTTCAGGGTAAGGTTGTATTAAAGTTAATAAATAGATTGGTGAATGAATTAGAGTAGAATAGACTAGAGAACCAAATCATTTAGTCAATTTACTGATGGGCTAAAGCAGTGTTTCCAGGATTACTACATTTACAGTTTACACAATGTATGGATGGGTGGCAGTTAAAATTTTCACCTGAGGAGAAATCTATCAGTTTTTCTTTTGGAAGAAATCATGCTATTTATCAGTTTGAATGTCTTATAATTACTGCCCTATGGATCGCTTCAGCCTGCCAGCTAAATTCATACCCTCTTTCTTTGCCTCATCTCACTGTTACAATGAGTATACTTATTTTCACCTATTTCTCTTGATTATATTTTGGTCTGCCTTGTTTCCTGATTAGACTGTGAGCTCCTCAAGGGTGGGGACCAAATCTATTCCTTAAAATGGACCCCAAATGTCTTAAAAGATATGCTGTATTCCCTACGTATGCTTAATAATGATTTGTTGACTGAGTGTAGCAAAACACCCCAATAACTCCAGGAATCTCTTTAGCACTTGATTACATCGGTGTCCAGCTGTACTTGATTTTTTATATGTTTACATGTTTTTGTCATTTGTATTTAGAGATTTTTTTACTTATCTGTCCAATCTTCCTTATAATTATAAACTTCTCTAGGGCAGAGCCTGCATCTTCAACTTCCTTTGCAACTTCCTCCAGCATCCAATCCAGTGCTCTGTTTAAATGGTCATGTCTGCAATAGTTGTGAGCCCCACGTGGGGCAACCTGATCACCCTGTATCCCCCCCAGAACTTAGAACATTGCTTCACACATAGTAAGTGCTTAACAAATACCATTGTCATTAGTTACCAGAGGTCATAATTTGTGGTTGGAGTTGTGGGTTTTGACCAGATTCATTGCATAGTTCAGCAATGTAATCGAATTGGATGGTGATGGTAGATGGAACTTGCAAACCTGAACATCAGTTTGGTTTCAGAAAGTGAAATGGTGACTCTCTTGTTTTGAATTTAGTATAGTGTCTTTAGGGAAAAGCAAATGAGGCTGAAATACCAGATTGTATTTAAATTCTAATTTCAAGGATTGGATTGCTAAACATTTTTCTTTTAAATCAATCACTGCTTCCTTTTTCATGTCATAAACTGTGTATTGCTGCAATCCACAATTCTTATTCAGTTTTGTTCTGCACTCTGGAAAGTGCCCTTTCCCCTAGTTTTTTCAAATGTGTTGTTGGTGTTTTTGAATGTTTGATCAAATGTAATTAGGTTTTTTAGGTCTGTGTGTGATGTATATTAAAAATCAGAATTCTCGACGAGCCTCTCCAAATCATTAGTAAAGCAGCCAGGAAAACATTTTTTCGCTGCTTCTCCATGACTCTCACTTATTTTCTCACCAACTGCTAGGCCTTTTTTTTATGACCTGGATTCTGCCCCACAATTAAAAGAGCCAAGACAGGATCTGCAGTTGGACTATCTGAAATGAACAACACAGTTTCAGTGAGGAACAGATATCGCTAACACCCTTCAGTAACTGTTATATTCATGTTTTGAGGGAATTTTAACAGTTTATGTGGGCAAGAAGAAATGACTGGGAAAATGGTAGATCCCATGAGATATAGGAGACTTGATAGGTAAGAAGTCAGCTTGCCAGAAGCAAGAGTGCTAGAGGACATATTAAATCATTAACAGACAAATTTCTTCTTTTAAATTGTGACAGAAAGAAATGCACAACTTCATTCAAGAAAAGCATATACAACATCTAAATGTGTTCATGTGTTTTCATGTGGTCTACACTGTGGCGATTACTTCTGGTCCAGAATGCTCTCATATGAAAATTGAACATCCCAGTAGATCCAAACCCAATCAGGGTGACAGCTATTCTGATATATGCTGATAATATTTTGATTATTCTATTGTCACATACTAAATGAATCAATATTTTTATAGCTTTCAAAGTGAGAGTGTGTGATATATTCCTTGGAAGATGATTTAGTTCACAATCTTCCCCAGTCTGCTCACACTCTCCCTGTGCTCTGCCAGTGTGCCCTTTTCTTTTCCAAAGGGGCAAACCCTCTAGATCACGCACACTTCTTGTTGGGATAGATAGAAAAGATCCTTTGCAACTGAATTTCTACTTCTCCTGCTTCACTTCTCCTGCCATTCACTAAACCACCTGCTTGTCTTCTGCCTTCTACTGGAGGGTAGAAATTAGGGAAGAAGTAAATGGAAAAGTATGAAAGACAGAATAAGTGGCAGGAAGGAAGAGAAGATTTTTAAGGCCAATCAGCTTTTAAAAGCAAGACTCACCAAACCCTCTGCACATTCCAAGACTTCCTAGAACCCAGGAATTGATCGAGTTACTAACCTGAGGCGGGAACACACTGGTGGCCTATTGAGTGATTCCTCGGATAATGGGGGAGCTTATCTCCTCTCATCATAGCCTCAGATCCTAAAGACTAGGATTTTCTCCTAATTGGCCTACCACCATAGAGTAATAAACACCTTCTTTTGTAATTCACATCCCCTGAAATTCTTGAAGGATTTGAAAGGAGTTCTCATATACAAAAACACAAACATTGCTTAGCAAAGCCAATGACTGACAATATTTTTTTCAGTTTTCTGAAGTCTGAGCCTTAATTCCCAAACAGTTGCTATTTTTCTCTTTGTTTTCCTGAGTTTGGGAGAAAATGAGTATTTAGTGAAGAGACGCAGAAGCCAAGCCCTAGGTACAGTCTGTTTCTTTCTGTTATTAGACAGTATCAGCATTACATCCCACCTGGCCAGACCTGCCAAGTTTTTTGGATTTCCTAGAGGATGCTTTGTATTCCATCTGCCTGTCTGCACTTGTATACAAAACCTGTAATTATATAATTGTCAAACTTACTGTTGTGCTATTGTGCATTCTTTTCTTTTTGTTAACCCGCTGAATTGGTACTTTTTATATTTCAAGCCTATTGTTCCTTGTATGGCTGTTACCGTTTCCTTTCCTTCAGCTACTAAGTCTTCAGTCTTTTTATTAGCAACTGATATTTATGTAGAAATTATTTTAAATCATTTGTCTTGTAGTGCATTTTCAAGACCTGGTGTTTCTAGTTTCAATTCTAAAGTTCAATAATGATGAAAGGGGTCACATTAGAGTACAGAAATAGTTTGAGGCAGAAATATCTAATTATGACCTTGGGTAAGTAACCTTTCCTGCTCCCATTTAATCAGAGAGGCTACCTGGAAGTGATGACATTTAAGAAGTGCTTTAGAAACAGAGAGACCTTTCCTGATTGGTGATTGGGGGGTATTGTAGGAAGACTGGAAGAACTGGAAATGGATGTAGAGACTGGATTGGGAGAGGGAACCCAGGTGATTGGAAAGGTTGGCCCAGTGGGATGCAAGGGGGTGAGAGGAAGAGCTAGAAAGGAAACAAGGCCTTCTAACATGGATAAACAGATGATAACGACCTGGCTACACTGCCAACATGAAAATAGCCAGAACAGCTTTACCATTAGTTTAAAAGTGCTCAATGACCTTGCCCACTCCTATCTTACCTCACTGATCTCCTACTACAACCCAGCCCATAAATTTTGCTCCTCTAGTGCTGGTTTGCTCACTGTGACTCAATCTCGTCTTTCTCGCCACCGACGCCTTTCCCAAATCCTCCCTCTGGCCTATGGCTCCCTCTCTATCCATATACACCGGACCATCACTCTCCCCATCTTCAAAGCCTTATAAAAATTATATAAAACCTGATTACCCTTGTATCTACCCCAGCACTTAGAACAGTGCTTGGCACATAGTAAGCGCTTAACAAATACCAACATTATTATTAAAAATCACATCTCCTGCAAGAGGACTTCCCCGACTAAACCCTCAGGTCCCTGACTCCCTTTCCCTTCCATGTCATCTATGCACTTGGATCTGTACCCTTTAAGCACTTGATATTCACCCCATCCTCAGGCCCACAGCACTTATGGACATACCTATAAATATTTATTTATATTAATGTATGTCTCCCCCATCTAGACTGTACACTCCTTGTCAGCAGAGAAAAGTGCCTACCCACTCTGTTGAAATGTGCTCTTTCAGGCTCTGCACATAGCAAGCATTCAATAAATGTCACTGATTGATTAATAACAAAATGTTCAGTTATCATTGAAAGAAAAAAAATTATCTTCTCTTAAAGCTGCCATAAAGCATTCCCAACCTGGCCCAAGGACCAAAGAGTAATACAATTATCAACACTGCACTTTACTTTCAGTTCAATAAAAGCTTCATTACTTCATTATCTGACTTAACACCTTGTCTTGTCTTATGGTGTTAAATTGACTCCGACCCATAGAGAATCCATGGACATATCTCTCTCAGAATGCCCCACCTCTATCTGCAATCATTCTGGTAGTGTATCCGTAGAGTTTCCTTGGTAAAATTCAGAAGTGATTTACCATTGCCTTCTTCCACACAGTAAACTTGAGTCTCCACTCTCAACTCTCTCCCATGCCACTGCTGCCCAGCACGGATGAGTTTGATTTGTAGCAGATTGCCTTATACTTGACAGCCACTGCCCAAGGTAGGAATGGAATGGGTATAATAATGTTGGTATTTGTTAAGTGCTTACTATGTGCCGAGCACTGTTCTAAGTGCTGGGGTAGATACACGGTAATCAGGTTGTCCCACATGGGGCGCACAGCCTTAATCCCCATTTTACAGATGAGGTAACTGAGACGAGACATCGAGAAATGAAGTGACTTGCCCAAAGTCACCCAACTGACAGGTGGCGAAGCCGGGATTAGAACCCAAGACCTCTGACTCCTAAGCCCGTGCCCTTTCCACTGAACCATGCTGCTTCTCCGGGTATGCTTCTCAGGATATGCTTCTGCTTGACTCTCCCTCCTGTAGCCGAGACTGTTAGAGTACTGGAAACTCTCCAGATGCGATCCTGAGAGGGTCACTTTCCACCTAGAAGGCTCTAGTGGTAATGATAATAATGATAATGGTACTTGTAAAGCATTTACTATGTGCCAAGCAATGTTCTAAGTGCTGGGGTAGATACAAGTTAATCAGGTTAGACACAGTCCCTGTCCCACATGGGGCTCACACTCAATCCCCATTTTACAGATGAGGTAACAGAGGCTCAGAGAAGTCAAGTGATTTGCCCAAGGTCACATGGCAGACATGCGGTGACAGAGCCGGGATTAGTACCATTGTCCATCTGACACTCGGGCCCATGCTCTAATGCACTAAGTCACGCTGCTCTAGTAATGGGCATTTCTGATATCTCTACTCCAAGAACAACCGGGGGGCCAGCGGATCCTTTGTAGGGGCCACCTCAGCCCAGAAGGAGGAGTTTGCAATGCCCAGAGTATGCTGAAGAAGATGGCAGGGAGGGGCTGACAAAATCAATCTGCAAGCATTCATTCAATAGTATTTATTGAGCGCTTACTATGTGCAGGGCACTGTACTAAGCGCTTGGAATGAACAAGTCGGCAACAGATAGAGACAGTCCCTGCCGTTTGACGGGCTTACAGTCTCCCCGGAGCTTTCTGCAGAATCAATCTGAAGAAACAGGGCTGCCTTGAGCAGCGGCACAGGGAAAGGTGAGCAAGCCAGTGAGTTCTTTGGCTAATCTGATCAAAAACCTTTCCCTCTCAAAGAAGAGCTTCAGTGCCAGGGGGATTTCCAGGGCTGCATTTTCACCACATACCTGAATTCAGCGAAGAATCAATCGATCAATTGTATTTATCTAGCGCTTAATGTGTACACAGTCTTCTCTAGGGCCTTAATTCCTAATATAACCTGCACAAGTCCCTCTGGAAGTGATTCCCAGGACAGTCATGAAGCTTCAGCTATTATTCTTAGTTAACTGGAATTGCTGACTTACAGAGAACCCCCTCACCACCTCTCCAGAACGCCTGATAACAAAACTTTTCAATAAAGCTTTTACAAACTTCTGTACTTCAATTCAAATGACAGAAAGGATGGAAAATTCCAAGAATAATGGCCCAAAATGTATACAGTATGTTCACATTTTATCTAGCTTTCAAAAGAGCAGTATCGTTCTCGAAAAAAGGCAAATGTACTGGAATTCTATGCGATGGTACCATTTTAACTACAAGTCAAATAAAATTTGTGCAGACTGAAGACCTAATAAATTTTGCAAGTTATTTGCAAGTCTAAGCTAGGTATTCTATCTCAGGTAGACGACAACTCAGAACCCAGATGGTATATTTGTTTTCCTTGGATAGACTACTGCATATCTGCTCTGACAACTTCTGTCTCTGGAAATTCCATTATTTTCCTTTTGGAGCACTTTTTCTTTCTCCCTTTAGCTTTCTATGCTTTTTCCTGCTAGACAGCCCATTTAAACTCAACTCAAACACACACATTTCTTACTCTATGAAATAGTCTTTGCTCCCAGTCGACCTTCCTTTGAGACTACATAAAGGTAAAGAGAAACTGACAAACAAATTAAGAGATGGTGATTGAACCTCAATTAAATTCATAAGCCTAGAGCTGTTTTGTGTGTTTATATTTAATTTAGGGTGAACTACTTCAAAGTTCACAAAGTTCTTGTTAATAACTTTACTATAACTTATTATTTTCAGATGTTGGCAGGTAGACAAGTTATGAGTCACCTGGAATATGTGTCTAAATAAGAAACACTTCACTGCCAGAGCTCTGGCCATGACTGATTAAGCTTCAGTGTGTTCCGTGTTTGAAAAATATGGCTCTAGACAAACCTACTCTTTTCTTACTAGTATCGACAATTTATATCAAAATGTCCATGGGGTAAATGAGATATTTACCTATCAGCAAAGCAAATTTTCCTATCGTGGTACATAAAGCTAGCCTCACCACACCCAGGATACGTAAACCCAAAGATTTCCCTCCACCCCAGAACTTCATTCCTTTATTGAGCGCATACTGTGTGCAGAGCACTGTACTAAGCACTTGGGAGAGTACAATTTAACAATATACATTCACATTTCCTGCCTACAATGTAATTTCTGTGGCTTTGTGTCCCCCTTACTCTGTACTGCAAACATTCCACCTTGTCTCCTTGGTCCTTCCTTCCTACCCTCCCTCTATTCTATTTTTTGAGATTTGAGCTGGTATCTTCATGGCACCACCTTCAAAGAAGCTCAAAAGGTGAGCTGTGGCTCTAGCTACCAAACACCTTGTACTAGTCAAGAAAATGGATCAGGCTCTTGCCTTGCTGTCATATTCTGGCAACAAAGATCTTGAGACATACAGTCAGTATGCAAGGGCGCCGATTAGAATACAGCTGGAGACGTTCTAGATTTCACCAAAATAAACCAGAAAAGTTGATTTGATGAAAAAGATAATGAGGTCAAGCAGCTCCTGAAGATCAGACATAATCCTTGTGAATCATGGACAAATGACAGGAACTTCACTGAGAAACAAAATAACATACCAGAATGCATATCACCAGCCCAACTCTTCCAGAAATTGTGAATGGTGAAAGCTGAGGAGGTGGAGGCAGCTACTGACTGTGTCTTCCCTGTAAGAGTTTAAGCTTCTTGTGGGCAGGGAACATGTCACCTCATTAAGCTGAACTTCCCAAATGCCTAGTACAGTGCCCCACACCCACTGGATACTCAATAAATGCTAATACAGCTAAAAGTTTTTTGAAGAGCTTCATGGAATTTATGGATCAAAGACAGGTGACATTAACCCCTTCCTGTTTGCTGACATCACAGCTATTGAGCCACACATGGGACATTCTGATGACCTTGCATCTACCTCAGCGCTTAGAACAGTGCTTGGCACATAGTAAGCACTTAACAAATACCACCTTTATTATTATGACCTCTCTGTCTTTTTCTCCAGTATCCATTCAATAGATGTTTAGACCTACTCCTACTGGAATCATACTCAACTCCTACATCCCCATATTCAAAATGAAAAACTGGAACTCCTGGCTTCTAGTAAGAATTCAGTCGATACGCTTATTTCTTTGACAAATGTACTTTTGTGGGAATGAGAAGAAAGATGGTCTAGTGGAAAGAGCACAGCCTTGAGTCAGAGGACCTGGGTTCGAATCCCAGCTCTGCCAAATTACTTGCTCTGTGACCCTGGGCAAGTAACTTAACATCTCTGTGCCTCAGTTTCCCTGTCTTCTATGTAGTCTGGAATGCCCTCCCTCCTCAAATCCGACAGACAATTACTCTCCCCCCTTCAAAGCTTTATTGAAGGCACATCTCCTGTACAAGTCCTTCCTAGACTAAACCCCACTTTTCCTCATCTCCCACTCCCTTCTGCATTACTCTGACTTGCTTTCTTTGCTCTTCTCCCCTTCCAGCCCCACAACACTTGTGTATATATCTGTAACAATGTATTTGTATTAATGTCTTGTCTCTCCTGCTCTAGACTGCAAGCTAGACTGTACATTCAGACCATGTTTCCCCACTCTTCAAGAAATTCCAGTGGTTGCCCATCCACCTCCACATCAAGCAAAAACTCCTCACCATTGGCTTTAAAGCAATTAACCACTTTGCCCTCTCCTAACTCACTTCACTGCTCTCCTACTACAACCCAGCTCTCACACTTGGTTCCTCTGGTGCTAACCTTCTCACTGTACCTCAATCTTGTCTATCTCGCCACAGACCTCTTGCCCACATCCTACCCCTGGCCTGGAACACCCTCCCTCCTCATATCAGACAGATCATTGCTCTCCCCCACTTCAAAGCCTTATTGAAGGCACACCTCCTCCAGGAAGTCTTCATGACTGAGCCCTCCTCTCCTCTTCTGCACTGCTCATACTTGCTCCTTCATTCATCCTCCCTCCCTTCCCCATAGATAATATGTATATATCTGCATATATCTGTAATTTATTTATTTATTCATTTATTTATTTATCTATTTAGGCTTCAAGGCTCTACATCACCTTTCCCCTTCCTACCTCTCCTCCCTTCTCTCTTTCTACTGCCCACCCCGCATGCTCCGTTCTTCTGCCGCCCACCTCCTCACCGTCCCTCGGTCTTGCCTATCCCGCCGTCGACCCCTGGTCCTGCGGTCCTGGAATGCCCTCCCTCCTCACCTCCGCCAGGCTAATTCTCTTCCCCTCTTCAAAACCCTACTTAAAACTCACCTCCTCCAAGAGGCCTTCCCAGACTGAGCTCCCCTTCTCCCCCTACTCCCTCTACCGCCCCCCCTTCACCTCTCCGCAGCTTAACCCTCTTTTCCCCCATCTCCCTCTGCTCCTCCCCCTCTCCCTTCCCATCCCCTCAGCACTGTACTCATCTGCTCAACTGTATATATTTACAGTATCCTGTTTCTTTTGTTAATGAAATGTACATCGCCTTGATTCTATTTAGTTGCCATTGTTTTTACGAGATGTTCTTCCCCTTGACTCTATTTATTGCCATTGTTATTGTCTGTCTGTCTCCCCCGATTAGACTGTAAGCCCATCAAAGGGCAGGGACTGTCTCTATCTGTTGCCGACTTGTTCATTCCAAGCGCTTAGTACAGTGCTCTGCACATAGTAAGCGCTCAATAAATACTATTGAATGAATGAATGAATTTATATTAATGTCTGTCTCCCCTTCTAAACTGTGAGCTTGTTGTGGGCTGGGACTGTGTCTGATGTTATACTGTACCCTTCCAAGCGCCTAGTACAGGGCTTTGCACACAATAAGTGTTCAATAAAATTATTATTATTGTTATTAAAATAGCCTGTGAACCCCATGTGGGACAGGGACTGTGTCCAACCTAACATATTTACCCCAGTACTTAGAACAGTGTTTGACACATAATAAGTGCTTAACAAATACCATAAAAAAGTGGAAAGTACTGCAGATCTTGAATCTGTCAACATTAGATATTCATGCATAAAGCAACAAAAATAATGACAGTGTTTATATAACTATTTTCTGAATTTCTATTTCTGAATTTCTAAGTTATCACACAGACCTGTTCCTCTCTGGTGAGAAAGAAACAACCAGTCAATCAATTGTACTTCAATCAGTCAATCAGTTGAATTGTAACATTCAATTGTACAATCAATTGTAATTAAGTGTTTACTGTATACAGAGCACTGTATTAAACACCCCAGAGAGCACAATCCAAAAGAGTAGGATTAGATAATCATTAAGGAGTTTACAGACTAGAGGAGAAGCTTACAGAAATGGCAGCGCGGCTGCTTCAACAGTGACCCATGCCAGGCCACTTTGCATCATGCCAGGGCCTTGTTCCCATTCTGCCTGGAGCCACCACAGTGGGAAGGACACAAGCAGCCCCAGCTTGAGGCCTCCACAAAATGTAGAAGGTTGGGAAGCCTGTGACAGTTGTAGCTGTGGACTGCTACAGCTAGAGCTTGGACTCTAAGCAGTGAGGAGCCCAAAACACATCTACATCTCCTCCCCTGTTCTCCCTCCCTCCAGGCTCGTATCTCCTCCTGTCTTCAGGACATCTCCACCTGGATGTCCACCTGCCACCTAAAATGCAACACGTCTAAGACAGAGCTCCTTATCTTCCCTCCCAAACCCTGTCCTCTCCCTGATTTTCCCGTCACTGTGGGCAGCACTACCATCCTTCCCATTTCACAAGCCCACAATCTTGGTGTCATCTTTGACTCTGCTCACTCATTCACCTCACACATCCAATCTGTCCCCAAAACCTGCTGGTCTCACCTTCACAACATTGCCAAGATCCGCCCTTTCCTCTCCATCCAAACTGGTGCCTTGTTGGTACAATCTCTCATCATATCCCGACTGGATTACTGCATCAGCATCCTTTCTGATCTCCCAACCTCCTGTCTCTCTCCACTTCAGCCTATACCTCACTCCGCTGCACAGATTATCTTTCTACAGAAACGCTCTGGGCATGTCACTCCGCTCAAAAATCTCCAGTGGTTGCCTATCAACCTTCGCATGAAACAAAAACTCCTTACTTTTGGCTTCAAAGCTCTCCATCACCTTGCCCCCTCCTACCTCACCTCCCTTTTCTCCTTCTACAGCCCAGCCCACATCTGCTCCTCTGCCGCTAACCTCCTAACTCTAATCCCTCCCTCCTCGCATCTGCCAAACTACCTCTCTTTCCTCCTTCAAAGCCCCACTGAGAGCTCACCTCCTCCAGGAGGCCTTCCCATAATGAGTCTCATTTTTCCTCTGCTCCTCCTTCCCTCCCCATTGCCCCTACTCCCTCCCTCTGCTATGCCCCTTCCCCTCACCACAGCATTTATGTATATTTGAACATATTTATTATTCTATTTATTTTATTAATGATGTGTATACATCTATAATTCTATTTATCTATTTTGATGTTATTGATACCTGTCTACTTGTTTTGTTCCTTGTCTCCCCCTTCTAGACTGTGAGCCCATTGTTGGATAGGGATTGTCTCTGTTGAGGAATTGTACTTTCCAAGCGCTTAGTACAGTGCTCTGTACACAGAAATCACTCAATAAATACAATTGAATGAATGAATGAATGATTGCTCCACAGTACCCTACTGCTATTTCATTTTTATTTCTCATGTTTATCTATTATCTTGTCTATTGCTTTAATTTTTTTATTCTTTTAGCTTTCCATATGTGTTTTTCACCAGTCCCCTCTCCCTTTACTTTTATTCTTAGATTATGAACTCCCTGAGGGTTAGGGACCACACCTAATTCTCACCCATATATTTTTTTCCACTGCTTAGTACAGTGCTCCTCTAGACTGTCAGCTCATTGTGGGCCAGGAATGTGTCTGTTATATTGTTCTATCATCCTCTCCCAAGCATTAGTACTGTACTTTGACACAGTAAGTGCTCAATAAATACGATTGAATGAATGAATGTATGCTCCAATTATAGCCCCAGTTCTCTTTTCTCTCTCCCTCTAGGCTGTGTCCAATCTGATTATCTTGTATCTACTCAGCACTTCTCACAGTCCTTGGCACTTAGTAGACACATAAAAATGCAATTGTTATTATCATTATTATTTTTGTTATCAATGTTCCTCTTCCCATTCCTATCCTAACACCTAGAACAGATTTCAACCCTTTCCCTCCAGTGAGACTGCTTGGTACAAGGTCACCAATAACCTCCTTATGGCCAGGTCCAAAGGGCCATACTCCATCTGGGTCCTCCAACATCTCTCTGCTTCTTTTGACACCATGGATCACTCTTCTTCAAAACATTATCGGGACTCAGTTTTGCTGACATACTCACATCCTGGTTCTCTTCCTTCTTCTCTGCCTGCTGCTTCTCAGTTTTTTTCACTGGCTTGTCCTCTGTTTTTATCCTACCCAGGGCTTCTAGCTTGATATACACTTCCTCGGGTAGCTCATTTTCTCACACTTCTTCAGCTAAAACCCCAATGAGGATTACTTCCAAATCTATGTTTCTAGTACTGACCTCTCATCTGACCTACAATCCCGCATATCCTCGGGCCTCCAGGAGATCTCTGTTCATTCATTTATTAATTCATTCAATCATATTTATCGAGTGCTTACTGTGTGAAGAGCACTGAACTAAGCACTTGGGAAAGTACAATACAATAATAAACAGTTACATTCCCCACCCACAATGAGCTTACAGTCTAGAGAGGAGGAGACAAAATGTCAATACAAATAAATAAAGTTACAGATATGTATATAAGTGCTGTGGGGCTGGAAGAGGGGAAGAGCAAAGGGAGCAAATCAGAGCAATGCAGAAGAGAATGGGAGATGAGGAAAATTGGGGCTTAATTTGGGAAGGCCTTTTGGAGGAAGGGTGCCTTCAATAAGGCTTTGAAGGGGAGTAGAGTAATTTTATGTCAGATTTGAGGAGGGAGGGCATTCCAGGCCAGAGGCAGGACGTGGGCTAGGGGTCGGCGGTGAGACAGGCGAGATGAGGCAAAGTGAGAAGGTTAGTACTAGAGGAGCAAAGTGTAAGGTCTGGGTTGTAGAAGAAGAGAAGTGAGTCGAGGTAGGAGGGGGCAAGGTGATGGAATGCTATAAAGCCAATGATGAGGAGTTTTTGTTTGATACGGAGGTGGATGGGCAGCATCTGGAGATTTTTGAGGAGGGGAGGTGACATATCCTGAACATTTCTGTAGAAAAATGATCTGGGCAGCAGAGTGAAGTATGGACTGGAGTGGGGAGAGACAGCAGGCTGGGAGGTCAGCAAAGAGGCTGATGCAGAAATCCAGGTGGGATAGGATGAGTGACTGTATTAACATGGTAGCAGTTTGGATGGAGAGGAAAGGGCAGATTTTAGCTGTGTCGTGAAGGTGGGACCGACAGGATTTAGTGACGGATTGAATATGTGAGTTAAACAACAGAGAGGAGTCAAGGATATTGCCAAGGTTACAGGCTTGTGAGACAGGAAGGATAGTGGTACCACCTATAGTGATGGGAAAGTCAGGGGGAGGACAGGGTTTGGGTGGGAATAAAGGAGCTCTGTTTTGGACATGTTAAGTTTGTCTAAATACTACAATTATTAAAGATCTAGGACAGCAACCTTTTTTGTTCAGAGGAACGAAACAAAATTAAACCTTGGAGAAGTTGGTGTGCAAAAAGGCAATCATGCATTTTTGACACATTAACATAGCTTACTTTATTATGAATCTAATGGGTTTAAATGCCTCATTCCCTACTCAGCACAGCAGTGGCAGGTTTAAATGCCCCATCTCACACCTACACGATCCCTCAGCAGTAGTTGGACTGGATTAACCTCTCCCTCTACTCTATCATTTTATTTTATGGAATTTGTTAAGCACTTACTACGTGCCAGACTGTACTAAGTCCTGGAACAGATATAAGCTAATCAGGTTGGACACAGCCCATGTCCAACACGGGGTTCACAGCAATAATCCTCATTTTACAGATGAGGTAACCGAGGCACAGAGAAGTGAAGTGACTCACCTAAGGTCCTGCAGGGGACAAGTAGCAAAACCAAGATTAGAACCCAGGTCCTTCTGATTCTCAGGCTCTTGCTATATCTGCGAGATCACGCTGTTTCTCGCTGTTTGAACGGCCCAAGACCACATGAATTTATGGGGCCTCATGTGAGACCTGCCATCATTAAATCACGTTGCCTGTTGAACAGTGAGATGAAGCCTTTCTGTCGTATGGTTACTTCATATTAGATGCAGTTCACAGCACCCACTATTGCTATCATCAGAAGAGGGGAGGAGAAAGAAGGAAGGAGCAGAAGAAATGGGAAGATAGAGATGAGGGGAAAACAGGGGAAGGGAGAGTAAGGGAAATGAGGGGACGGGAAGGCAGGAGAGGAGAAAGTCAGGGGAGGAAAGGGAGGGGAAAGAAAGAAGAGAGAAAAGTTGGGGGGAGGGGAAAAGGACGGAAGATGAAGGAAGGGAGGGGAGGTACAATTGGCCAGCACTGGCAGAGGTTATTCTATTCTCCCTCCTGCCTAGGGCAGGTTCTTTACTTAGTAATAATGATGATAATAACAATAATTACTATGGTACTTGTTAAGCGCTTACTATTCTAAGCACTGGGGTAAATACAAGTTAATCGGGGTAGACACATGAGGCTCACACTCTTAGTCCCCATTTTACAGATAAGGTAACTGAGGCCCAGGGAAGTTAAGTGATTTGCCCAAGGTCACACAGCAGATGGGTGACAGACTTGGGATTAGAACCCAGGTCCTTCTAACTCCCAGGCCTATGATCTATCGATTAAGCAATGCTGCTTCTCATTATTTATGACTCCCTACATCCTCCCTACCCCACTTCTGGCAGAGATGTGCTTGACAGATCCCAGCAGCCCCACATTTCTCTGTCTTGGCTTTGAGTAGATTGAGGCAGAGGTGCCATGCACAGTAGCAGTACTGCTCAACATGCAGGTGATCAGGGGCAGCCTCCCCTTAGCTCAAAGGCCTAGGTGGTGGCTGTTAATGGCTTTTGGGGTAACCCTCATACTAGTTTGATGTAGCCTCTTCCAATTCTGAGGGGGTGAAAATCCATCCATGTCTGGAGGGTGGCTGAAAAGGACAATGTTGACCAACATTATTCATTTATATTAATGTCGTATCCCTCTCTAGACTATAAGCTCATTGTGAGGGGGGAATGAGTCTGTCTATTGCTATATTGTACTCTCCCAAGCGCTTAGTATGGTGCTTTGCACACAGTAAGTGCTCAATAAATATGATTGAGTGAATAAATGAATGAAAGAACCAACAACTCCCTTCTGCATTATGTGAATATTAGGGAAGTTCCTTGTTGTGTTGCTAAGAATAACGCTAATAATAACAGATAATTATGGTATTTGTTAAGCACTATCTATGTGCCAAGCACTGTTCTAAGCACTGGGGTAAATACAAGGTTATCAGTTTAGACACAGTCCCTGTCCCACATGGGGCTCATAGTCTAGATAGGAGGGAGTGGGATTTAATCCTCATTTTATAGATGAGGAAACTGAGGCAGAGAGACATGAAGTGACTTGCCCAAGATCACACAGCAGACAAGGGGCGGAGCCAGGATGCAGGGTCTGTCTCTATTTTAGCGACTATTAGAATCTTCACGAAGCCCACACTAAAGGAGAGCAACCACTCTGCCAATTGTTTTGTTTCATGCTGTTCTATCTGCTGCAGTAGTCTCCCCACAGTGCACCACTATGTCCCATTGATTTAAGCTATGTTTTTACCATGTATTTAAATTGTTTATTCCACCCTTCTGGCTTACATATACCTCCTTTCATTTTGCCATACAGCAGCTGCTTGGTAAGGTGACCAGTATTCCTGAATTTGGCAGGACACTTTTGAATTCTGGTCAACCTTGCTTTCAACTTTAAAATAAGCCAATGGGACTACCTAAAGTCCTGCTTTCAGCCATGATAGTGTGGGCAGGTAAACTCAAGCTATTGCTCTGGAACATGTTCATTCATTCTTTCATTCAATGGCATTTATTGAGTGCTTACTGTGTGCAGAGCACTGTACTAACTGCTCGGGAAAGTACAATATAACAATAAACAGTAACATTCACTGCCCACAATGAGCTTACGGTATGGGGGGGATCTGTGGCACAACAGGCAGAAGTAATTAAAAAGGCCAGTCAAATGATGGCTATCATCAACAAAATGATATAGAAGACTACATAAAACATAGTTTCGGCATTTTATAAAACCAAGGCATGTCTGCATGCCGCCTGCATGCAGTTCTGGTTCTTCATTTAGGAAGGATGGAATAGAGCTTGGACAAGCTGCAGAGAAGGAATGTATGATGAAAATTATCTGAAGATAAAATGTTTAGAGTTCTTCATTCTGGAAAGAAGGAATTTGAGATGGGAAATGACTGAAGTTTACAAAATCATAAAGAGTGCGGCTCGGGAAAACCTAGGATTACTGTCCTCCAAATTCCACAAAACCAAGGAAAAGATTTCTTTCTCTGTTACTCTTCCTTCCTCGCTATCTGCTTATCTCTGTTTCTATTTGCTTCTTTTCTCTCTCTCTTTTTCTCCACCTTGCCAGAGAAGCAGTGTGCCCTAATGCAAAGTGCTTAGGAACCTGTGAGTCAGGGGACCTGGTTCTAATTCTGGCTTTGCTGTCTGCTGTGTGACACTGGAAAAGACCATTAACTTCTCTGTGCCTTGGTTTCCTCATCTGTAAAATGGAGAATTTAATACCTATTCTCCCCCTTCCTTAAAGAGTGAGGCCTGTGTGGGACAGGTACTGTGTCAACCTGATTATCTTGTATCTATCCCAGTGTTTGTCACAGAGCAAGCACTTAACAATTGCCATTATTATTATCATGTCTATCTCTTGCTCTATTTCTTCTGTCCTTCTGTCTGTACCTGTTTTTGTCCTTTGAAATTCCAGTCTCTCTGTCCCTCTATATCTGTCGTTTTCCAACCTCATCTGTCTCTATTTCTACATATCTCTGCCTTTGACTCTCTGAATCTTTGATTCCCTTATGAACTTAATTTCCCTGCTTCTCTCTGTAAGTCTGACTCTGTCTACTGCTGTTTCTGTTCTCTTTGTATCCTGTAGCCTTTTTCTGCTTCTGTCTATCTCTATCCATTATGTCACATTCTTTCCTTTCCCCTTCCCCCTACATTTGGGACATCAGTCCTGCCACCCCACGCCCCCTGCCGCCCCCAATACACACCTACACCCACACACCCACAGTGGAAGCCCTAGCCAAAAATTTCTGTTTCCAATTCCACTTTAAACTCTGGAAAATGGGGCGACCTTACTCCATGAGTCAGGACTTTGAAGTAGGGAAAATAACAAAATACTTACATGTGATTCAAGTAACATGGGTTATGTAGATGGCTTATAGCTTCTTTTGCAAATTTTCTCCTTTTCAAATGATGCCTTCAATTATCCAATTTCAGCCAACACAGTACTTTCGTGGACTAAAATCTGTTTATGGATAAGCATCTCTTCAATCACTTGGACTTCTGCTCAAGATTCAGAGAATGGTAGTTGGTCCACATTCAGTTTTGCTATGTTTAGGTATGCACATCACTGGAATTAGGGGCCTTGCAGCAGCAGTGGGCCAGGAGAACACAAGGCACCTGAACAGAACACTAATGTCACAGACATTTACCACAATTCCCATTCTTCTCAAAGGGCAACCCAAAAGCCTGACACCCCACCCAATTCATTCATTCATCCAATCATATTTATTGATTGCTTACTGTGTGCAAGCACTGTACTAAGCGCTGATACCCCAAATAAAGACAAACTCTGTTCCACACCTCTATCCCCATTGTAAGTAGAGGAAGGAGACACTTTTTGATGAGTTGGTAATTATGCAGAAGGACAAATATATTTGTGAAACTTCTATCTCTCCCCCCATCTCAATTATAAAAATCAATAGGGGGAATAAGCAGCTGACAAAACCTGGGACTTTACTGGAAAGGTAGAAGAAACTTGGGAAAAAGAAAAGAGTGCCTGCTGCCGTGGGGTCTTTCAGTATGGGGATTGATATAAGGGTTATGTCAGCATATCTTCCTGTACTTGTATTACTTCTTAAGGTATTGTAAATGAAAATTGCAATTTCTGCCTGATTGCTCACCTGTCTGCACAGACTCAGCTTAAATGGAGAAGAGCGGTAACTTTTCAGGGAGAATAGCTATTGTTTCTGAGGTAAAGTCCTATATAAATTAAGCCCTGAAGCCTGAAATTAAGTATGCTCTGTTTAGATCTCATAGCAATGCATTCTGGGACTTGTAGTATAAACAACAGCATGATCTATGGTCATGTATACTACTTAGGGTACTAGTAAAAGTACAGTTGTATGTACAATGGAACAACAATCCTTCATTTCATTCTAGGACAATGCCAAGGTTATGGGCTTGGGAAGCAGGGAGGATGGTGGTGCTGTCTAGACTGATGAGAAAGTCAGGGGCTTGACAGGGTTTGGGTGAGAAGATGAAGAGTTCTGTTTTGAACATGTTAAGTTTGATGTGTTGGTGGGACATCAAAGTAGAGATGTCCTGAGGGCAGGAGGAAATGTGAGACTGCCGAGAAGGAGAGAGGTCAGGGCTGGAGATGGAGAATTTGGAATCATCTGCATAGAGATGGTTGTTGAACCCATGGTAGTGATTGATTTCTCCAAGAGAGTGGATGTAGATAGAGAAGAGAAGGAAACCCAGAACTGGGCCTATAGGGACTCCCATAGTTAAGAAGTGGGATACAGAGAAGGAGCCCCTGAAAGAGATTGAGTATAAGCTGCCAGACATATAGGAAGAGAACCAGGAGAGGATAGTGTCAGTGGAGTCACGGTTAATTACTCATTCAGGTATGTCTGAAAGAAGTGAATATCCATATTCCCCCCTCAAAAATACTGGAGGCCAACATGTGTACTAAAAAAAGGCATGGCATCCCCCAAATAGGGACATCTATTGTGTTTTTTGTGTAAAAGGAGAAGCCATAATAGGGTGTGCCTTGTACTACAAAAACAAATCAAGCATTTGCACTGCTGGCAATAAAATGCAACTTTTTTCTTCCCCCATCCATAAACCAAAGTCCTAGGAAACATTAAAAAGAGGAAACTGTGTAGTGGTAGTATCAGCATATACTAGTACTTGGGTAAACATAATTCTAGTCATGGTTCTGACTTCCTTAGGCCCAGTACCAATCTTAAACTCTATTTCTTCTTTGAATTCTCTATAACTCCATCCCAGAAGTCTAAGACTGGTAGCAGTAGTTTGATAGCAATAGCTTAGAAGTAAAGGATTGGGGTGGGGGTGGTGGGGTAGGGGGGCAATGTGGAGCGCTAAGCCTGTAAATGGAAGAGAAGCATGCCTGACTCTCTTGCTTTTTCATCTGCACTATGAAAATTTGCCCAACCTGCACTAGGGAGTAAGTTCAACTATTTTGTTGAATGAGACTCCAGACTGAAATTTATAAAGATTTTCTCACATGACACTGGGAGTCAAAAACAGGCAAAAACCTAGGCATTCAGTGCCCTTACTTTTTTGACCTGGTCATAAATGATATTCCTTTAGGGAAATACTGGGAAAAAGTAATACAGTAATGCAGGTGCTGTGTAAAAAAAATTTCAAAAAAATCTACTGAACAATAACACTACTTTGTAATCATATAAATGAGAATGGTTTGGATTACATTTGCTATATAATTTTTATTAAAATCCATTCAAACTTCTTGTGCTTGGGTAATATATTGAATTGTATTTCCATCTAAAGCTTATCTGATTAAGAAGTTGTAAGGCCTCATCAATAAGAGTTTAGTGTCCATAAAATAAAATTTTTAGTACAACAACAAACAACTGCTACACAAATTGCAGTACTTAAGCTTTACATTCTAACAAAAAAGGCAACAATCCTGTATGACAGATTTAACAACCTTGCTATTGTAAAGTAACTGGACTAAAGAAACGTTTTCACTGTATATGGCTTTTGCCAGGTCCAGAACATGTGATTGGCATACTACCCAAGAGCATACCAGTAGTTTCTCAACCAATACAAGTGCTTTAGATATCCTTCTTTTGCCCCTTAAAAATACCTGAGAGAGACTTGCTCTAGGCTGTAAGCTCCTTGTGGTGAGGGAACGTATTCATATGTTTAGTACAGTGCTCTACACACAGTAAGCACTCAATAAATACGATCGAATGAATGAACCTACCAACTTTATTGTTTTTTACTCTCTCAAGCACTTTATATAGTCCTCTAGACTCTGAGCTCTGTGTGGGCAGGGAAGATGTCTACATACTCTGCTATATTGTGCTCTCCCAAGCACTTAGTAGAGTGCTCTGCACGCAGTAAGTGCTCAATAAACTTCATTGACTGATTGCTCTGGAGACAGAAAATGCTCAGTAAATAGCATTGATTGCTTGACTGATTGCCCTGCGCAGAGGAAATGTTCAATGAATATCATCGATTGGCACTTCTTGGACATTTACAATTGTTCCATTCACTTCTCGTTTTGTTAGTAAACAGAAATAGCAGTAGTAGCAGTATTAGTAGTAGTAGCATCATTTATTGAGTGCCCACTTTTTCATTCATGGTATCTGTTAAGCACTTACTAATGTGCCGGGCATGTGGTACACTATGCTAGGTATTTGGGAAACAAGACTAAAGAAGTGGCACATTGCCTTCCCTTATGCTCTATCAGGGTCTATCACCCCATTTCTTTTGAAGGCTGTATACAAAATAGCTCAGCTTATAAATTGGCTTTTTCCCCTTATTTGGAGCATTTCCAGTTTGACTCTTTTCTGAAGGCATAATAGGGTAACCACAGAGAATGGGGCTCTGGGTTGGAAACAGGTGAGTCTGCAATGCAGACTGTCAATCAGGTGAGTTTACTGATTGAATGTCAAGATGGCTAGCAGTGTGATTTGAAAGTGGGATTAATATTTAGTGGCTCCAAATATTTAGATGTTTGGCCCTATAGATGTTTCCTTCTCTACATATAGATTTGGGTTGGACACTGGAAAAATCGCTTCAGAAAATATACTTCCCCCATCCGGTTTCACTTCATATCATTTTCTATGTCTTGAAAGGAGCTGGGTATTCTTTTGGTACTCAACAGCAACAAATAATTAGTAATTTGGCCTTCATATATTACATTCACTATGCATAAAAATGAAAACCAACTCCTGAAAATAAGGTTCTGAAAAAGTAGCTTCGATGTGCAATATTAGGGGATGGCTACTGCTAACTGCTTCATTTAGGCAGTGTCTTGAGCAATATCTTAGGCTAAGTATGCACTGCTTCACCCTTTCACTATCACACTAAGTCATATTTTAATATTTAAAATAAAAAACAGCAAACAAAAAGTCTTATTCTCCCTAGATGAATTCATATTCACATCTACCTATCTCTATCTCTTCATAGATATGGATATAGCTATAGCTAGCTATTTATCTATATATAATATATAAAGCAATTATTCACTGGGAAATTTGTACATTTCATTTTCCAATATACTGTATTCACTATAATCACATACTTTCTAATCTTTTGCCTCCTAGTCACAGATTTTGAATTCAAATTTCCTTTTTTTTGTCTGTATTTAAAAATAATAATAATCATTTTACATCTATTACAAATAACAATACATAGTTCCTGATTGAATGCTAAAGTTGTAATTCAATCTCAGGGTTCAGCTGTCATTCATTCATAGCTCGAGCTGTGGTCTCATTATTTATGACATCAGCAGAAACTCTCGATTGAATTGCAGTCTTTTATTTAATTAGGGTCTATGTATTATTTGGTATGTAGTAACCAGAATTAAAAATAGCCCCTTCCGCTGTGTAATGGCAAAGGAAGAAAACTTTGAATATATATTCTAATTGTTATTTCAAATACTTATTCTAAAAGCAATCAAAACTTATGTTAAATATTAATTATAATATTTTTCTGCTTTGTGCTCCTTGATTTATTGCTACCCTTTATGGTTCACTTTTAATTACATGACACTATATGAAAACAAAGGATTTTTTTGCAGAAGAGTTATTTCTCATGGACAATACTTATGTTCACCCTGAACCTTATATTAAACTTAACTTTTAAAAGGTATATTTAATGCAGTTTGCAATTTTTTTTATTTTCTATCCTTTCACAACATGTCTGTCAGGTTTCTACATTAGAAATCAGGGACAAAGCTCATAAAGGAACAAAAGATTAAAATCAGGGATGGTCTTTTAATAGAAGTTCAGTTTCAAAGACTCAGGAAGATATAAATCAAAGTGCGTTTGAATACAGAGAGCATTCTAAAAGAATATTGAACTGTTTGCTTAAAAATCTCACATTATTTCCTGCTTTTTAAACTCTATTCCCTTTTGAAGGCTAACACCAGATAGGGACAAAAGGAATATTTTCATGCAAAAATCATGGACAGGTACAGAGGCACAGTCAGGGGCTATTTCAAGTGGGCACAGGAATTTAATTCAAGTTATTCTCCTCTTTATTCCACATTTAACAGATTTGAAGGATTTCTCCACCTCTCTGACACTTGTGCAGACATCACTTAGTACTATTTTTCACCAGCAGCAGTCTCCAGGAAATCTTGGACTGGAATATTATGTTCACTTGAAATGGATTCTGATACACACGAACACACACACACACGACACTATTGATGTAATCATTTGCTCAATCAATGGTATTTATACATACACTTCATTTTGGAAGATAATGCTGGTGATGGTGAGATCCTATCTATGAATTTGAGGGAGCCTAGGAAGACAAATGCATGAAACTTCTTTCTAGTTTATTGCTCAACCATTTAAAGTTCTCTATACGGCATCCTTTGGTGAGCTAACTTTGAGTTTGCTCAGCCAGGCAATGTTTAGGGCATCTTTTCACATTTGGGATCCGTATTTGGGATGAGCAGTGTATTCCTAAATAGGGCTGCTCCGACACTCAAGATGCAGCCAAATGCTACTGCTGGATCGTCAGAGATTGAACAATATTATCCAAAGCTGCCTAGTGGTATAAGGACATCAGCAGGATGTGCACTTGAGTTGTTTTACCAGTCATGGGGATGGTTTGTGCCAAGCCATTCACTCTCTCTTGCCCAGTCCCACTATGACCTAATCATAGTTAATCAGTTTTGAGGGTGCAGTCTGTAGCCATGAGACAGTATATATTTGGGTGCCCCCTGAAGCAGCAGATGTTGCAGGGCTCTCATCCACTTAGTTCAATGCTCTGCAAACAATAGGTGTTAAATCCATGCTATTTACTGATTAATTGATTGATTTATTTGCTTTATCCCACTGATGAGTGATGTGCTACATCAGTCATGAAAAACGTTGGGAACCTTTTTTTTTCCTTTTTAAACTGCAAACTTACCAAAGAGATGTAACTTAATTTTATGTGGGTATAGATCTGCGTAGCTATCCAGTATGATGCTATTCACATTGAAGTCCTACCCATGTTTGATAACGCTGGTGGCCCAACGCACTCTCCAGCATTCTGTATAAGGACAGATCCCAGGTGTGCTAGCAGACCAACTCTGCCTCCCAGCATCACAATCTCCATGTCGCCTCTGCTCTAGTCAAGTCCCTCCAATGATCCACTGCTAAGTTGCGTTGTTGGAAATCATCCTTCCATAAAATGTCCTTTCTAGCCCCTGGTGTTGCAGGTCACCCCCTTTCACTTCCCTGTATTGCAGCTGCTTGGGTATACCGATGTCATCCATTCCTCTCACATCCTACCTTGTGGAGCTGTCTTCCTCTGAGCAGTGCATCAATGCGGCTGAGCTGGCTGTATTTCAGGACCTCTTTGTCCGTGATCTTGTCCAGACTTTTGATATTGAGTACGGTTTGTAGATGATGATGTTGCTCCAAGAGCTGTATGTGTCTTCTATAGTAGATCACAGCCATTTAGAAATTTAGAGCAAAATTTTGCATTTTAGCAAAATTAATCTATAGAACTTTCTGAAAAGCAATAGGGAATGGGGAAGGGAAAAAGACAACCAAAATGGATATCTAAATTTGAAAATTCAGGGGTCCAGGTATATTAGGTATGGTGAATCTTAATGTGTATTTCTATATACTGTCTCCCCCCCACCCAAGAAAGAAAATAAATAATCACTTAATTTTATTTATGTAGCCAACACATCAGTTTTATCCCAGAGGTTTTGTACAAAGATGACTCTTACTGGCCAAATAAAGCATTCAAAGACAATTGTACCTAAATCCTAGATATTGGTTATGACCCGATCCATATTTGTTTACCCTGCATATTTTCTACTTCCTAACTCAAATGCAAACTGACCAAAAGTATCATGCTAACCATTTAATAACAGATTTTCCTTCTGAAAGGTTATGACCAAATTCATAGTGTATGTTCCCATGATGTGTATGCTTCATTAAGAGAGTGGAACTCCGTACCGCAGAGTAGTGCAGGTATCTTGTAATTTTTCATGTTGTCATAGCAACGTGTAATTTTTATTGAACGGCAGAATAAATAGGCAAATAAAACATGCATAAAATATTGATGTGTATGGGCGGCTGTCCGGGGACTTCTCTAACTTATAGTTACTCTTTTTTCCTATCCTTTTTGGGGCCTATTTTTCTAATTACAATATCTTTTCATTACTATTCCTTTATTCTTGGTCTAATGCTCCAGATGATGCATTCATTAATCCATGTTTCAGTTATCTAAGGTTAAACTAGGGGATCAAGAAACAAAATGGGTTTTCAATAAAAATAATAATAATGTAGGTATTTGTATGTGCAAATCACTGTTCTAAGCGCTGGGGGATACAAGGTGATCAGGTAGTCCCACGTGGGGCTCACAGTCTTCATCCCCATTTTACAGATTTTTCTCTGAGGCCCAGAGAAGTTAAGTGACTTGCCCAAAGTCACACAGCTGACACGTGGTGGAACCAGGATTAGAACTCATGATCTCTGACTCCCAAGCCCGTGCTCTTTTCACTGAGCCACACTGCTTTTCATGTTTAATGTTTATGTTTAATGACATAAGAACTAGATTCAGTCACATTTGGGTATTGGAAAGAGGGACAAAGAGGTGCTGTAGAAGGCATGTGCTTCTCTAGACTGTAAGCTCATTGTAGGCAAGGGTGCATGTTTATTCTACTCTGTTGAATTATATTATACCATTGATTGATGTGGATGAAAATTTGATAGAGTAGTGAAAATATTATTTCTCCTGGTCCCCATTTCTTTTTCAGAACTGTTTTCTTATCATTTTTACTGACTGTAGCTCATTTAGCTAGTTTAATACACTTAAGACTTAGAGTTTTAATTGTAAGTGGCCACTCATATGGTTTCCATACCAGATGGTCTGGTTTTCAGCTGGTCTGTCTCCTGTTTGGTGTTGATAGGGCAACAAACTTCTTTATGTCTGTGATTTTTCTTTTAAATGCCCAGCTTCCCTCTGCCTCACCTGCTAGGAAGGAATTCAATGGTTCTAGAGCAAGGAAGGGGATTACAGTCATCCCAGCAAGCCACTCTAGGCTTTGATGATATCCACAAAAAACCTTTTAGAATGTCCTGATGTCACTAATTCAGTATGTCATGTAATCAATGTGAAATATGTAACAAAATGTTCGTCTGTTGTTTTCAGGTTCCTGGTAATCTTGAAGCCATCAGTGCCCCAGCTAAGTAGTCCTAATAATAATAATAATAATTATAATGATAATAGTGAATTGTTAAGTGCTTATGATGTGCCAAGCACTGTACTAAGCACCGGGGTAGATACAAGATATTCAGGTTAGATACAGTCCCAGTCCCCCATAGTAAAAGGGAGAACATGATAAGTTGCCTTTCTAAATTCTTACAAAAACTCTGATATGATTTAAATCAACTTACTTGGCAAGAAAAGGAAAAAAGCCTAAAGTATTCATTTTTCCTTTTGAAAAAGTTATGGTGTCAAGATAAGGTGTCTGGGAAATGCATGCATTTAAAACTCTGAAGAGTCTTCTGTTTCTTTGAGTAGCAGTGCCACTCCCAGGATCAATCAATCAATCTTATTTATTGAGCACTTACTATGTGCAAAGCACTCTACTAAGCATTCAGACTAGTCTAATGTAACCAGACATATTGATATGAGTAGGACAATAATGGAATTTGGGGTTTTGTGTTACCATCCAAAAATCCTAAGGCAGAACCCATTACGATTATCAGGAGAAGATCCTTAAACTGAAACTCCTTTTGAACAGGGAACAAATAGTTTGTTTCTCTTACACAAGAAATTAATATGGTGTGTTGTACTAAGTAGGTGCTCATTGAATACAATCACTTATAATAATAATTGTGTTATATGTTAAGCACTTGCTATATGCCAGGCACTGCTAAGTGCTGGAGTTGATACAAGATAATCTGGTTGGACACAGTCCCTGGTCCACATGAGGTTCACAGTCTTATTCCCCATTTTACAGATGAGGAAACTGAGGCACAGAGAAGTTAAGTGACTTGCACAAGGTCACACAGTAGACAAGTGGTGGAGCACAGGATTAGAACTCAGATCTTTCTGACTCCCAGGCCTGTGCTCTATCCACTAGGCCATGCTGCTTCTCAATTACCACTACTACTACTGGAGCTCAGGCCAAGTCAGTCCAAAGCTTCGGGAACCTGAAAGAGAGAGAGAGAAAAAATGAAGGAAAAGAAGAGATGGATATGGAGAAGAAGAAGATAAAAGTAAGAAAGAAGAAGTGGAAGAGGTAGAAAATAAGAAGAGATGCCAGAAATATAGGGGAACAGAGATGTAGAATAGTGGGAATAAGCATAGGAGTATAAGCACCACCACCACCCTCCCAGTCCTAAATGGCTGTGATGTGGGTCATTGTTGACCTTCAGCTGTCCTTCAGCTCCTGCAATAAGTCCACTGCCAAATCCCTTCAGCTCTTATCATTTGGCATCTCCCAGATTCTCTTCATCCTCTCCACCCAAACAGCTACCATCCTGGTAGAAGCTCTGGCCTTATTTTGGACTCCTCAGCAGTATTCCTGATTGCAGCCTTTCCCCTCTCCAATCAATAATAAAAATAAAAATAACAGTAATGATAATAATTGTGGTATCTGCTAAATACTTATAATGTGCCAAGCACTGCTAAGCGCTGGGATAGATCCTAGATCCAAGCCCTCCTTTCCTCTTTTCCCATTCTCTCTGCGTCACCCTGGCTTGCTCCCTTTATTCACCCCCCTTCCGAGCCCCTTGGCACTTATGTACATAGATGTAATTCATTTATTTATTTTAATGTCTGTCTCCCGCTCTAGATTGTAAGATCATCATGGGCAGGGAATGTGTCTCTTGTTGTATTGTACTCTCCCAAGCACTTAGTACAGGGCTCTGCACATGGTAGATGCTCAATAAATATGAATGAATGAATGAATGAATGAATGAATGAATGAATGAATGAATGAAAGAGATGTCAGACACAGTCCCTGTCCCACATGGGGCTCACAGACTAAGTGTACTGCAAACTGCTGCATGGATTATCTTCTTGAAGCATCATACATCTCTCCACTACTTCAAACTCTCCACTGTCTTGTGTCCTACATGAATAAAAACTCTCAATCAACATCAGATCTCTCCACCAACTCAACTGACCTCACACATAGATAATGTAGTGTAGGATAGTGCAGACATTGCCACCATCCTCCCTATCTCACATGTCCACAATCTTGGTATTGTTCTTGACTCATCTCTCTTTCAACCTACATATTCAATCTGTCACCAAATGTCAGTTCTAAAGGAACAACATCACTAAATCTGCCCTTTCCTCTACATCCATCCATCCATCAATCAATCAATCATACTTACTGAGCACTTACTGTGTGCAGATTACTCTGCTCAGTGCTTATGAGAGTGTAATAAAACAGAGTTGGTAGACACACTCCCTGCCCACGACAATTTACAATCTAGAGGACTCTAACATACAAGTTGTTGCTATTCATTCAATCATATTTATTGAGTGCTTACTGTGTGCAGAGCACTGTACTAAGCGCTTGGAAAGTACAATTTGGCAATAGATAGAGACAATCCCTACCCAACAGCGGTCTCACTGATACAATCATTTTTCCTTGCCCTCCTTGATTACTGCATTGCCCTTGTTGCTGACCTCTCTGCCTTCCTGCCTCTGTTCACTCCAATCCATACCTTGCTCTGCTTCCTGAATCATTTTCCTAAAAAATAATTCAGTCCACATTTCCCCTTTCAGGTGTTTGCCCATCTGCCTCTGCATCAAACTGAAACTCATTACCACTGGCTTCAAAGCACTCAATCACCTTGTCCCTTCCTACCTTACCACACTGATTTCCTACTACAACCCAGCATGGACATTTCACTCCTCTACCTCCAGCATACACGTTGTACCTAGATCTCATGTATCCCATTGCCGACACTTCGCCAACATGTTGCCTTTGACCTGGAACTCCCTCCCACTTCATATCTGACAGATCATCTCTCTCCCCACCTTCAAAGCCTTATTAAAATAACATCTCCTAGAGATATTCCTCGACAAAGCCCTCATTTGCCCTATTCCTCCCTTCAGCATTGCTCTTGCACTCAGATTTATATCCTCCAAGTGCTTGTTATTCACCCCACCCTCAGTCCCTCAGCACTTATGTACATATCCATAATTTACTTTAATTTCTGTCTCCCCCTCTAGACCCTAAGCTCCATGTGGGCAGGGAACATGTCTACCAACTCTGTTATATTGTACTCTCCCATGCACTTAGTACAGTGTTTTGCTACCATGTTAATCCAAGTACTTATCCTATCCTGCACTGTTTACCATATCAGCCTCCTTGATGACCTCCCTGCCTCCTGTCTCTCCCATCTCCAGTCCATACTTCACTCTACTGCCTGGATTATTTTTCTACAAAAATGTTCAAATTATGTTTCCCCACTCCTCAAGAGCCTTCAGTTGTTTGCCCATTCAGCTCTGTACCAAACAAAAACTCCTTACTATCAGCTTTAAATCACTCAATCACCTTGCTCCCTCCTACATCACCTTACTACTCTCCTACTACAATCCAACCCATACACTTCTCTCCTCAAATGACAACCTTCCCACTGTACCTCTATCTCATCTATGTCACTGCTGACCACTTCCCTACATCCTTCCTATGGTCTGTAACATCCTCTCCATATCCAACAGACAATCACTCTCCCCGGCTTCAAAGCCTCACTGAAGGCACATCTCCCCCAAGAGGTCTTCCCTGACTAAGCCCTCCTTGCCTCTTCTCCCACTCCCTTCTGTGCCTCCTTGACTTGCTCCCTTTACTCATCCCTCCTCTCAGCCACACAATACTGATGTACATATCTATAATTTGATATAAATTATAAATATAATATATCATATTATATAATATATAACATTATAAATATAATGTAGGTATAAATTTTACAGAGTGGAATAAACTATTCAGAAATTCATTCCCTGGAGAAACCATTCAAGAAACTGACATCAAGAAAATGATGTACTTGTTTGTACCCGTCTTCAAGACATCTTCTTACCCAGATTACATCCAAAGTTAAAATGAATGGGAACCACCAGCAAAATATTTTAATTTGGGGGAAGTCACTTATTCACCTAGTCATTTGGAAAGCAGAACAGCCTTTTCCATATGCCTAAAGGATCACTTGACTACTTGGTTTGCTTGTTGTGTTTTGATCCCTGTCCCCTGGTCGGATTTACAAATGTGGTAGTACAGTATAATCTTTAAAATCTCCAAATGTTTACAGCATCATCTGGTTTGTTGAAAGATTGAAACGCCAGCAAAGTTTGTTTTAAAATAAATAGAATATCTCCTGCAAAATCATTCAGAATAAGGACAATTGTTTCTGACAACTCACATAATAGGTTTCTACATGCCTTACATCTTCTTCCCAAAGAGTCTTACTTAAGTGACATCAATTGCCATTAATTATTAAAACCATCGCCCCTGCCCACCTACCTTCCTTAACTTCTATTTTTAACCACTCAATCTCCAAGGGCTCCTTCCCCTCTGCCTTCAAACATGCCCACGTCTCCCCCATCCTAAAAAAACCCGCTCTCGACCCCACTTCCCCCTCCAGTTATCGCCCTATCTCCCTACTACCCTTCCTTTCCAAAATCCTAGAATGAGTCGTCTACAATCGATGCTTAGAATTCCTTAACTCCCATTCTCTCCTAGACCCCCTCCAATCTGGCTTCCGTCCCCTCCACTCTACCGAGACTGCTCTCTCTAAGGTCACCCATGACCTCCTTCTTGCCAAATCCAATGGCTCCTACTCCATTCTGATCCTCCTTGACCTCTCTGCTGCCTTTGACACTGTCGACCATCCCCTCCTCCTCCATACCTTATCTCACCGTGGCTTCACGGACTCTGTCCTCTCCTGGTTCTCCTCTTACCTCTCTGGCCGGTCATTCTCGGTCTCCTTGGCTGGAGCCTCCTCCCCCTCCCATCCTTTAACTGTTGGAGTTCCTCAAGGGTCAGTTCTTGGCCCTCTTCTGTTCTCCATTTACACTCACTCCCTCGGTGAACTCATTCGCTCTCACGGCTTTGACTACTATCTCTACGCAGATGACATGCAGATCTACATCTCCGCCCCTGTCCTCTCCCCCTCCCTTCGGGCTCGCATCTCCTCCTGCCTCTGGGACGTCTCCACCTGGATGTCGGCCCGCCACCTAAAACTCAACATGAGCAAGACTGAGCTCCTCATCTTCCCTCCCAAACCCGGTCCTCTCCCAGATTTCTCTATCACAGTGGATGGCACAACCATCCTTCCCGTCTCTCGGGCCCGCAATCTCAGTGTCATCCTTGACTCGTCTCTCTCATTCACCCCACACATCCTATCCGTTACCAAGACCTGCCGGTTTCACCTCTACAATATCGCCAAGATCCGCCCTTTGCTCTCCACCCAAACGGCTACCTTACTGCTACGGGCTCTCGTTATATCCCGGCTAGACTCCTGTGTCAGCCTTCTCTCTGACCTCCCTTCCTCCTCTCTCGCCCCGCTCCAGTCTATTCTTCACTCCGCTGCCCGGCTCATCTTCCTGCAGAAACGATCTGGGCATGTCACTCCCCTTCTTAAACAACTCCAGTGGTTGCCTATCAACCTCCGCTCCAAACCAAAACTCCTCACTCTAGGCTTCAAGGCTCTCCATCACCTTGCCCCTTCCTACCTCTCCTCCCTTCTGTCTTTCTACCACCCACCCCGCACGCTCCGCTCCTCTGCCGCCCACCTCCTCACCGTCCCTCGGTCTCGCCTATCCCGCCGTCGCCCCCTGGGTCACGTCCTCCCGCGGTCCTGGAACGCCCTCCCTCCTCACCTCCGCCAAACTGATTCTCTTTCCCTCTTCAAAACCCTACTTAAAACTCACCTCCTCCAAGAGGCCTTCCCAGACTGAGCTCCTCTTCTCCCTCTACTCCCTCTGCCACCCCCCCTTTACCTCTCCGCAGCTAAACCCTCTTTTTCCCCCTTTCCCTCTGCTCCTCCACCTCTCCCTTCCCATCCCCACAGCACTGTACTCGTCCGCTCAACTGTATATATTTTTCGTTACCCTATTTATTTTGTTAATGAATTGTACATCGCTTTGATTCTATTTAGTTGCCATTGTTTTTACGAGATGTTCTTCCCCTTGACTCTATTTATTGCCATTGTTCTTGTCTGTCCGTCTCCCCCGATTAGACTGTAAGCCCGTCAAACGGCAGGGACTGTCTCTATCTGTTGCCGACTTGTTCATCCCAAGCGCTTAGTACAGTGCTCTGCACATAGTGAGTGCTCAATAAATACTATTGAATGAATGAATGAATAATGATTCAAGCTGAATAAATTTTAACTTTTACTTTGTAGAGGTGCCATACTCCATAGCACAGTAAGCAAGAGTAGCCATTTGCTTTTAAATCGGCTAGAAAAAATATAGAGAAATGAAGAACAATATCAATCAATCAGTGGTACTTATTGAGCACTTACTGTGTTGCAAGCAATGTACTCAGCACTTGGGAAAGTACAATACAATGGGGGTTGGTAGATTCGATCCCATTCCTCAAGGAGTTCACAGTCGACGGGGGAGATAGATATTATAATAAATTACAGATATGTACATAGTGCTGTGGGGCTGAGAATGGGATGATTATCCAGGGTTCAAAGGAGGATTGATCCAAGTGTACAGGTGAGGCAGAAGGAAGAAGGAATAATCCTTCCAGACTATTTCACTTCAGGAATTTTTAAAAATCATGACTTTTTTGATTGTTTACACAAACTTGCAAAACAGGGAGAGGAAAATATCTCCAGGGTTAAATAATCCATTTGGGTAATTAAATACAATCAAATTCTTCTGAGACTCGACAGATCCTTTGAGATGTAGAAATGGCCATATTTTTGCTGTAATAGTGCTAGAGACTGAGGCTGTAAAGTATAAAAACACAGGAAAGAGAGAAATCTATTTTTACCTATAGCTTATGCTTTCTGATGATTGCACTAACTGCTGCTTCTGCACATTTTTGGCTTTTCCTATTACCCAACACATGCAGAAACTTAAAATTATTTCTTCAATTAACTCCAGGATATCCATCACTCTGATGCTTCTTGAAAGCACATGGGGCTTAAAAAGTTATGTGTGGTGGGTCATCACCAGAGTAATATAGATTGATGATATTATTATTAATATCCACAGATAAATGGGAGACCTCAATTGAGATAGGCATTGCATTAACACAAGTATTACCATTATTGTGGCTCTGTCTGATGAAGATAAAGACTTTTTGCGCTTTCTATTATTATTGTTTTCGTTGAACAGGAGCCTTCCCCAGCTTGAGAGAGGAATGGTGGCTTCAAATCTGCATAGGAAAGCTTCAGAATTATATGAGGGAATAGAAAAAAGGGTCTCTTGTCCTTAGGGTCAGCACAAGGACTTTGTACTAGGTCCCTGCTCTGCACTTTTCTAATGGATGCCTAGCACCATTCAAGGAGCCATTCAGTGGTTGTCAGCAGCCAATACTACTTTATGCATTTTTTACACATTAACACTGTGACTCAGCAGTGCAGGGCCTCAACTGCTCTGGCACCACTGAAGCACTAAAACATGCTGCCTGGGAAACATGTTTCTCGCAATACACCCCAAACAGGGATTTCCAACCTGCCTATCTATGTTGATGATTCCCAAATCTACTTCTCCAGATCCTGGGAGTCAGAGGACCTGAGTTCTAATCTCAGTTCTGCCACATGTCCGCTTTGTGACTTTGGGCAAGTCACTTCACATCTCTGTGCCTCAGTTACCCCCTCTGTAAAATGGGGTAAAGTCAGTAAAAAAGACTGTGAGCCCCATGTGGGACAGGGAATATACCCAACCTGACTACCTTGTATCTACCAAGTACTGAGTACAGTTCCTGACATGTAGCAAGTGCTTGACAAATACCAAAAAAAAAAACCAATCTCTAGTCCTGATCACTCTCTCTGTCTCTGCAGCCTGGTATTTCCTCCTGCCTACAGGACATCTCTACTTGGATATCCCTCTGACACCTCAAACATAAAAACATGTCCCAAACAGAACTCCTCAACTTCCCACCCAAAGCCTGTCCCTCCGTGACTTTCACATCATTTTAAATAGTGGCACCATCCTCCATATCTGACAAGCTCATAACTTTGGCATTATTCTTGACTCATCTATCTCATTCAACACTCATATTCAATCTTTCACCAAATCTTGTCAGTTCAACCTTAACACCATCATTAAAACCCACCCTTTACTCTCCATCCAAACTCCCACTAAATGGATCCAAACACTTACAATAATAATAATGATGATGGTATTTGTTAAGTGCTTACTATATGCCGAGCACTGTTCTAAGCAGTGGGATAGATACGAGGTTATCAGATTTCCCCATGTGGAGCTCACAGACTTAATCTCCATTTTCCAGATGAGGTAACTGAGGCACAGAGAAGCTAGGTGACTTGCCCAAAGTCACACAGCTGACAAGCGGCAGAGCTGGGATTAGAACCTATGACCTCTGACTCCCAAGCTCGTGCTCTTTTGACTAAGCCACATAGATCACTGGGTATGTGAGTGCCTGCCTCGTGGTGCATACTGGGATCTCTTGCTCGCTGGCGTAGGCCCCATCCACCTTATTGCTTCCCATCTTGGCTTAGCTGGAGCACCTGGCTCTTTTCCACTCTGGTCAGTTCATGGGGGCAGGGGGCTGTCTTGGGCCCAAGACCTTTATTCCATCCTCCTCCCCTTGACTACTGCATCAACATCACTGCTGACCTTGCTGCCTCCTGTCTCTTCCCACCCCAGTGCATACTTCACTTTGTTGCCTGAATCATTTTCCTAAAAAAAAAATTCAGTCCGTGTTTCTCCACTCCTCAAAAACCTCCAATAGTTGTCCATCCACCACTGCATCAATCTGACACTCCTTACCATTAGCTTTCAAACACTGAATCACCTTGCTCCCTCCTATCTTAGCTGGCTGATTTTCTACTATAATTCAGGATGCACAATTCATTCCCCTAATGCCAAACTACTCACTGTACCTTGATCTCATCTGTCCACTGACCCCTTTCCCATGTCCTGTCTCTGGCCTGAAACTCCTTCCCCCTTCATATTTGACAGACCACCACTCTACCCTCCTTCAAAGCCTTATTAAAATAACATCTCCAAGAGGCTTTGCCCAACTAAGTTCTCACTTTCCCTACTCCCTCTCCCTTCTGCATCACCCTTGTGCTTGGATTTGTACTCTTTATTCACCTCACCTTCAGCCCCACAACACATATACATAACCATAATTTATTTTAATGTCTGTCTCGCCCCCTAGACTATAAACTCCCTGTGGGCATGGAACGTGTCTACAAACTCTGTTATACTGTATTCAACCAAGCTCTTAATACAGTATTCTGCACACAGAAAATGTTCAATAAATATGATTCATTGCTTGATTGCCTAGATGGAGAATGGCATGGAGAAATTCAAGTAGCATCTGCTCATTGTTTCAATTGCTCCCACACCACTGGATCGCCAAGACACTGACTGAGATATGTGTCATCTGGCAGGTTCCAACCTGCCCCACCTGAGCAGGGTGGGGAGAGACTGAAGCTGTAGTAGCATACCTTCTCAAATTTGAAACACTGGGAAGTCCATGGCTGTAGATTTAATGACTGATTGGCTCTGGACAGTCCTTCCTGAGCAGTGAGAAGCCTGAAAATGACTCATATAATCAATCAATCCATGGTATTTTTGAGTGCTTACTGTGTGCAGAGAACTGTACTAATCGCTTGGAAAAGTACAATGTGGCAGAGTTGGTAGATACGTTCTGTGCCCACAGGGAGCTTGCAGTCTAGAAGGGGAAACAGACATTAACATAAATAAATTATGGATATGTACATAAGTGCTGTCCAGCTGAGGGTGGGGTGAATACCAAGTGACTAATGGTTAATGACTGATTGATTCCTTTAGCCACAGTGTTCATGCAGGTCTTTGGACATTTATTATCATCCTTGTGTTCTTACTTTGTTATGTCTTTATCACCTCCATATTTCTCCCTGTGCCCATCACCAACCCTCCAGCTCCACCTTTTGAATTGGGAGCCCCTGAATAGAATAGAGGAGAGCTCTATTCTAATTCATCTGTGCCTGGTAAAGCCTCTATACAGGCCTCAGATAACTGGTAGTTTAGTCAGGAGATGAAGCTGACCCCACATGCTTTGTTGGCACAATCTTCGGGATATTTTGGAAAGAAAATCATGTCTACTTTTATGGGATATGTGAAAGACCTACATAAGGATAAAACATTTTTCAAAAACTATCGTGTACCAGCATACTATATATAGGATGCCAGAAATAAATGGAATGTAATATTTATCTTGAATGCATTTGATGTGATTCTTTCCAAAAGGTAAAAGGACTTATACCTCTAATTTGTGCTCACTAAATTTCTGAGAGGCTTTAGGTATTTTTACAATTAGGGAAAATAAAAGGCAAATTCAGTTAGTGCTACAGCAAGATCTAGAACCTTGGTCTCCTCACATTAAAGCAAAAAATGCTAAAACATGGAGATGTATCACTGGATCAGATATTTGTATTTATTGAGTGCATACTTTGTGCTCAGCCTTGGGGAAAGCAGCATGGCCTAGGGGATAGAGCACAGGCCTGGGAGTCAAAAGGACCTGGGTTCTAATTCTGGCTCTGTGACTTGTCTTCTGTGTGACCTTAGGCAAGTCACTGAACTTCTCTGTGCGTCAGTTACCTCAACTGTAAAATGGGGATTAAGACTGTGAGCCCCATGTGGGCCGAGGACTGTGCCCAGCCTGGTTACCTTTTATCTATCCCAGTGCTTAGAACAGTGCCTGGCACATAGCAAGAGCTTAACAAATGCCATTTAAAAAAAAAAAGCCTGAGCTAAATACCAGATAGTCAGTCCAGACAACCCCTGTTTCATATAGGGCTCACATATAGGAGGTAGGAAGAGGTAGGAAGAGCAGATATTTTACCTAATTTTACAGATGAAGAGTCTGAGGCACAGAGAGGTTAAGTGATGTGCCCAAGGACATCCAGGATGCCAATGGCAGAATTGGGATTAGAACCTGAGTCTCCTGTCTCCCAGTCCCAAGCTCTTCCATTAGGCAACACTAGGAAACTAAATTCAACTGGTCTACTCCAGCTCACTTCATGTAGTAAGCATCAATCGCCAAACAGTGGGACCTTATCAACTATGACATATTCAGCAGAAGAAACTGAAGGAACTAAATTACTGCAGCTATACTTGATGTCATATGCTGGCCTGACTGCTGTTTGTTGGAATCTTAATTGTTGTCAGTGACCCTACTGAAGTATTACAAAGCTTAATTCATATACCTCAATGACAAACTCTTGGAGAATGAAGACATCTGCAAGGAAACTTGAACCAATCAATAGTATTTATGGAGCACTTACTTTGTGCAGAACACTGTTCTAAGAGCTTGGGAGTGTACAAAACAAGGGAATAAATAAGCAGACACATTCCCTGCCCATAATGAGCTTACAGTCTAGAGCCATCACGGCATTCCTGTTGGAGCAGAATTCTCCACTTTCTAACATCAAGATGAATAGCAAATGGACATCCCTATGAAAGATTATCTACGAGAAAGCCATTAGGACTGAGGTCTTTGTTCACCGTCACTATGGGAGGCTAGTTGCCAGAATGACTCTGACTTAAAAAAGCTAACTGCAGCAAAGTAAGCGACACACTGTAACACATTGTCCCCAACACCCAGGGAAGGTTGGTAAAAATGATTTGCATGGCTGTATTACAATCTTAAGTAGTTTTGCCAACCTGAGTTTATTTTATTGAGTTACTTGGAATTAACACAAATGAAATATAACCTCATTAATCGCCATTTATTGATTCACACCTTTCACATGCAATCATTTAGGAAAGGAACTATTAGGTAATGGTGTCTTATTGCAGCACTTGTAGAATTTCCAGGTAGGACATATTCTTTCAAGATGGTTAGTGGGAATTATTATGCCCTGTATATTTCGACACTTGGTGTATTATTATTGTAAGAAGTGCTAAAGGAGATTTATATTGAAAGTTCATTATGAGGGAAATTTCTCATTAGCGAGTGCTAGGAAATGTAGCCACTGATTTGTCGGGTATCAGAAGAGGAGAAACATTCCCTCTCCCCTCATAGTCTCTACTTTGCATTGAAGTTCCTGGGGCTGTGGCTGACTTTTAATGGATAGAGGAAGGGAGCATGAAGGAAATGAACAGAGAAAAAGCAGTAGGATTGGAAGAGTGCATATAAGGAAAAGAATCTGGCTAAAAGGAGGGGAAAACTGTCAAGAATGGGAAGTGACAGGTACACGCAGAGAGGCTAGTTATTTCAGGGACGTCGAGTTTACTTCAGATGGGCACGTTGTATGACAAATTATTGAAAGAAAAATATTTGTGCTTTCTTGTTGATGTCGCTTTAAACTGAAACCCCAGATCCTAGATCCAAGAAAACATATTGACAAGGAGGATGCATCCTTTACAGGTTTACTAATTGAATTAGGCTTAAAGGTTTTTTGGGATCTTATTAAAATGGTATTTTTTAAGTGTTTACTATGTGCAAGCACTGTATTAAGCATTGGGGTAGGTATGGTCTAGTCAGGTTGGACACAGTCCATGTCCCAAATGGGTCTTACAGTCTTAACAATTTTGTAGATGAGGTAACTGAGGTACAGACGAGTTAAATGACTTGCCCAAGGTCACACAGCAGACAAATGGCAGAGCAGGGATTTGATATAAAAGTTGATTTAAGCACCAAGGTCAGGGCTCTGCACACAGTAACACTCAATAAATATTGTGCATGAGGGTGATGATGATGATGATTTACTATTTTGGCTCATACTACTCTACCAATTCTTTTTAGTTTTATTGTGAAATATCTCCTATCCAGAGTAGAATTTAGCATGTAAAAACAGCTGACAGAAAGAGCTGTCAGGAAACCATGGGATGGAAGAAAAATTTCAAAATATGCTGATATTATAATCATTGCTTCAACTGTACGTGGGGGAAAGAACTGTGGGTAGGGAACATGAAAGCTTCTAAGATAGAAGAAATAGATTCAGAGAAAGGAACTTGAAACAGTCTGGCTTTGGTGGCTCACCAGGGACCAATGGAGCTCCTCTAATGTACCTCTTGTTTCTATTATTTCACTCACCAAACTTTTACCATTGCGGGAAGCTAAAACAGCAATAGATAGGGGAATAAGTAGCTGCTGATGCTATACCACCAGTGGTGAAGGTTCCTAACCTAAAAATTAGACAGGGAGACTTCATCATTTCTACTAGGATATCAGTTTCACATTTGTGTAATAGAACTGAGATCAAGAGATAAGAATTAATCTGTTTCCGGGAATTAATATGAAGCATATGTAAGTGTTTTAAAAGAGGCAGAGCCTCTTCAGCTTGTTCTTTGTGGAAAGTGGTGCAGCCTGAGCATTTAATCTTGATGATCATAACGAAGATGTAGCCCTCTTCTGACTCGGTGCTCTTCAGAAGCCACAGTGATGCCTTCTGGGTCCCAGTGTCCGATTTCTTCATTAGAGGAGGAAAGTACAAAATAAGAGTGACCCTCATTCTGTGATTTACAAGCAAATCAAAAATATCTAGTCCTAGTGGCCACTATAGGACTGATTTTAGAGTCTTCATTGTGAGATTTCTCATTTTGAAGAAAATGAAGGAGTTTATCATTTTACCGCTATTTAAATTACCAGTGTTTATTTTTTTAAAGTATGAAAACCTCAAGTGAGCAAGTTCTTTAGCTTAAATGTTTCATTTTGATCTTTAGTTTTAAGATGATTTCAAGATGACATTAGTATGCTCTTTTACCAGCAAAGAAAAACCAATTTACCAATTTCCCTGAATTGACATCTATTCTTTAATGCCAGCAATATTCCTGTGGTAAATAATCTCTTGTTTTTTACTATTGTTATTGATAGAGTAGCAAAGGATCATGAAGTATGTAGAATTCTGGATAGGCACTGTATACTGAAAGACTCCAAATGTGGTAATATATTTCATTTTCTCAATATTGAATTGAACTTAAATTGTGTTAAATTTAATGGGCCTAACTAATTCTGCCTCTGTATTTCCCTCCATGCACATCTGATTAAAGCCAGAAATGTACTGTGACTAGGAAGATATACCCAAGACTAACAGAACTGAACCCACCATGGGTTCATTCAAATAATCAATCAATTTATTGAGTCCTTATTGTGTGCAGGGCACTGTACTAAGTGTTTGGGAGAGTACAATACTACAGAGTTGGTAGACAAGTTCCCCACCCACAATGAACTTACACTCTAAAGGGGATTCAAAGTATTTAGATTCAGATAAATAATCAATCAATCTTTTTTAGTGAGCACTTGCTAGAGCACTGTACTAAACACTTGGAAAACAACAATACAGCAGAGTTGGTAGTCAGGTTCCCTGCCCACATTGAGCTTCCAGTCTAGAGGGGGATTCAAAGTATTCAGATTCATATTCAAAGAATTCTTAGAATTCACAAATTCCACTTGGTATATGTGCCCCGCAATGTGCCTTAATATAGTTTCTGCCCTTGTGAAGTGTTTATAGCCATTGAAGTTCATAATGGAGTTATTCACCATATAAGAGAAGTACTCAAAGATAGAACAGTTCTCCACATTTGACTAGGGTCAGAGAAGAAAGAAGCATTTGAGTTTTGGTCTACAAAGCCTAGTAAAGACCAGTTAGGATCAATTGGAAAGTAATTGATGCAAGTGAAATACAGTCAATCCAGGAAAATGGGAATAAGAGGGATATGGGGCAAACTGCCTTAACTAAAAACTGTCATACAAATGCAAGCAGGCAGGAATGCATCAATGCCACCAGGCATATGGATAAGAAAATGTATATCCACAAAGTAGCTTTTGGTTTTTAATTATTGAGTCATTTTTGATTATATACAGATCATTAATTTATTTTAATGTCTGTCTCCCACTCTAGATTGTAAGCTACCTATGGGCAGGGAATAGCGTAGTCTAGTGGATAGACCACAGCCTGGAAATCAGAAGGACTTGACTTCAAATCTTGACTTTGCCACTTGTCTGAAAGATGACCTTGGGTAAGTCACTTCATTTCTCTCTGCTCCAGTTCCCGCATCTGTAAAATGGGTATTAAGACCGGGAGTCCTATCTGAGACAAGTTCTATGTCCAACCTAATTTGCTTGTACCTAGCCCAGCATCTTAGTACAGAGCCTAGCACACTTCTAAGTGCTTAACAAATGCCAGAATTATCATTTTTATTATTAACATATCTACTAACTCTGTTATATTATACTCTCCCAAGTGTCCAATACAGTGCTCTTGCACACAGTAAGTGCTCAATGCATACAATCGATTGATTGATCGACTGGCTGAAAGGTAACTAGAAATGTAGTCAAATGTTCAAACTATCTTCCAAAATCAGGATAAGGGAAGAAGAACCCAGAGATGTGGGGAAAGGTGTGGAAAGCAATACAAATATGTGGAATAATTTTTTTCTCATTGGCATGTCTAGTTTGCATTTCCAAATGATGTGAAATAAAAACATAAAATTGATTACATATTTCTGTCAAATATGTCCAGTGAAGGGCTACCAAAGCTAAATAAAAAGGATACCAAATCTGACCATCAACAAAGGGCTTTGACTCATCACTAAAGAAATGATTGACTCCATCAACACATAAATATCCCTATAGAAGGCCAATCACTCCAGCCTCAATGTAGAGCAGGAGAGAATCCTGTGAAGATAGCAGCAATACTTTCATGAGCTTCTGGATCTACCTTCCACTATCCAGGATGAAGTCTTATGAAGGAAAAAAAAATCTGCCAAAGCTTGAAGAAATGGCCTTGGTTCTATCACAGTCCTCAAAATATGGGAAGACTGCAATTATATAGCTAGTGGTTCCGTAATGCACTTTGAGAAATGCTTGGGTAGATAAATGTAAAAAATACAATTTGTACTTTAAGAAGACATGAGAGCTTCCCAATATACAATTCTATGTTAGAAACAACTTTGTCTAAATTAATAGCACCTGCAATAATAAAAATCATCTCATCTCTTGGACAATATTTTTACCCAATAATAAAATTTTGATATCTCATATGTCCCTTTCTCCCTGACTCTCTGCACCTGTAACAAAATAATTACAAAGAGGTAGAGGGACTGATGAGATACCCTGTTTGAAAGTAGAATAAATTATTCCATTTTTGTAAAACAAATGTCATCTCTAATTTGCATATGATAGTTGCAACATGTATGTAACTATGTGAAGGAAAGAGCATAAAATGTAAAACTGTAGCAATTGGCCTCTCTAATGACTTACTCTTAAGGCTATAAATATCTTGATTGAATTGCAAAATGAACACTTTGTTGAAACATCAGCTTAAATACAGAGAGGGATTACTAGGGCTATTCAAGCGCTAGGACTGCTCTTGCCCCCAATCTGATTTGGGATTGGCATAATCAGTTTTGATAAGGGAATTCTAATTTCCCAGCTGAATGCCTACATCTTTTTCTTTTAGTGGTATCTACATAATCCATTAAATCAAAACTAGTCATGGTGTGTGTGCACGTGTTATTGTCTTTACATTTGTGAGGTACCGTGAAGGCAATCCAACTTTATGGACAGTGATTCTCCTCTTTGGTGAATGTCCTGAAGATTGAACGTTTTCAAGGAGGCTTTACCAAAGCTACTATTCCCTTTCTCAAGTGGACTAAGACTTGGTTTCAGTATTGCTAGTGAAGAGGAGGGGGGAAAGGGGGAGGAGGCTGGGGATTTACTTGCTGCCGACAAGGAGGGAAAAAGTCACCATGTCTGCAGATTGCTTCTCTCTCGGAAAGCCTCCATAGGGGCTTCCATGTGGAAGGAAGATATCCTGGTTTCCAGACCCACTCCTCCCCAGCTTCCCCATCTCTGTGGGACTGAGGACCAAGCTAGAGTTCCATTCCAGGCTGGGGAGGGTAAGAGGTTGGTCACAAAACAAAAACTTCTCACTCTAGGCTTCAAGGCTCTCCATCACCTTGCCCCCTCCTACCTCTCCTCCCTTCTTTCTTTCTACTGCCCACCCCGCACGCTCCGCTCCTCTGGCGCCCACCTCCTCACTGTCCCCCGTTCTCGCCTATCCCGCCATCAACCCCTGGCCCACGTCCTCCCGCAGTCCTGGAATGCCCTCCCTCCTCACCTCCACCAAACTAATTCTCTTCCCCCTTCAAAACCCTACTTAGAGCTCACCCCCTCCAAGAGGCCTTCCCAGACTGAGCTTCACCCTTTCCCTCTGCTTCCTCTGCTCCCCCTCTACCCCACCTTCAATTCCCCTCAGCTAAGCCCTCTTTTCCCCCCTTTCCCTCTGTTCCTCCCCCTCTCCCTTCCCCTCCCCTCAGCACTGTGCTCGTCTGCTCAAATGTATATATTTTCATTACCCTATTGATTTTGTTAATGAGATGTACATCACCTTGATTCTATTTATTGCTATTGTTTTAATGAGATGTTCATCCCCTTGATTCTATTTATTGCTACTGTTTTTGTCTGTCTGTCTCCCCCGATTAGATTGTAAACCCATCAATGGGCAGGGACTGTCTCTATCTGTTGCCTATTTGTACATTCCAAGCACTTAGTACAGTGCTCTGTACATAGTAAGCGCTCAATAAATACTATTGAATGAACGAATGTAGGAGGTAGAAGGGAGTGCAAGAGCCCTACACTGAACTACGGCTTTCCTAGGCTTCCCAAATTCCATGCTGATTTCTTGAGTGTGTCTCAGCTCAGACACCAGCCCAGTCACAATGAAACTGTTTCCCTCCTCTCCCACTCCCCACCTCCCATATCTTCTGATACTCCATTTCCAAGAACTTTTGCTTTTGTTATGGAAAAAGAACAGGACCATGTCAGGAGATGTGGGAAACAGAGTACTTGATGCCATGGGAAACAAGATACAGTGGGTGCTGAGTGCTTACCATACTAACTCTTCCACATTCAAATCCAGAGGGGATTGCTTCACTGGCAAGGGGTATTCAACCAATAGATAGTTCCATCAATCAGATCATGACCAACACTTAACAGAAAGATTTGTCCACCAATCAGATCCTGCCTTGGGAAATCAATTAGAGAATGGGAAGGGAGGAGCAGATGGTGAACCTATTTTAATTGGAAGAATCTGAAATACAAAGGTTTCCTGGAAGCCTATCATTTGTCATGGGAATTGTGTATAAACAAGCCACAGATCTATCATATATTCCATAATGTATATATAAACATACCATTTTACTCAGGTGCCCCACCCAGAAAAGTTGTGTTCCTGTGAGCATTGTTTCAATGTTGGTGAGCTGATTATGTTTCAGGATCGCATTGTTGGTAATCTGGTCTCACCTTCTGAGGTTGACTATGGCTTGTAAATGGTGAAATTGCTCCAGGAGCTGTGTGTATCTTCTGTGGTAGGTCCAGTTCTCACAGCCATACAACAGCTTGGAGACAACAGTAGCATTTCAACTTAATACAGAGTGGTTTCTCTGCAGCAAACAGTCAAGGCTGATGGACAATGGTGGACAAAAATCAGGAGAGGGATTACCCTATTAGAGCAAAACCCTGTGAAGCCCAAGACAGAAGGAGTTACCACTGAAAGCAGAAACTCTCCCACTGTGGGCCCAAACCACAAGCACAACAAGGATCCATCCTTAATTGGCTGAAAGTGGCACTGTTGTGTCACCTTCAAATACAAAGGACACCTAGCTATTTACTTGTGTGTGTGTGTGTGTGTTTACTCTGAGGAAAAAAACATAATCCTTTTTTAGGAAAATTATATGTTTCCCATCATAGGATGCATTTGAGGAATTTTAGAAATTCTTGATTGGGTGATTAGGTTTCATCAAATGAATTTCAGAACCAATAATACATTGTAGTATACAAAATAAAATGTAAAACAGTACTTGTGCTTTTATTTTGCCTTCATTTTTCTCCAGTAAATAGTGTTCTACAAACATAAAACTACCTATTGAAAGGCTTTAATCTAAAATTTAAGGGGAACTTTGCATTGGAAAGCACAGGGGCCTGGAAGTTGGGGGACCTGCGTTCTAATCCTGGATCCATCACTGACCTGCTGTGTGACCTTGGGCAAATCATTTAACTTCTTCATGTCTCAGTTTCCTCATCTGTAAAATGGGGATTCAATATCTGTTCACCTTCCCCTTGCACAGTGAGTGTCATGTTGGACAGAGACTATGTCTGACCTGATTATCTTCTATCTACCCTAGTGCTTAATACAGTGCTTGGTAATAAGTAAGTGCTTTATAAATATTATTGTTGATTGTAGTAGAAGTATTGTTATTTTTATCTTTATTGGAAGCTGTCTGCTTTTGGAAGAGTAGAATTCTGCCCATTGATTTAGGAAACAAAAGAAAAGGATATTTCCAGTGAAGACTAGTTTTCTGTGAGAAACAAAGAATTTGGGAATTTTCATAACCTGCTCATACAATATACAGTTGATATTTGACAATTATATTTCTACTTCTCCATTTAATGTCCTCCATAGTTTTTTTTATCAAGCCATAATTTAGACTTTCAGAGATTTGGTAGAAAGCAACATATTACCATCGATGACACTATTAATTAATGATGAATTCTGCTTAGTGACAGAATTGGTGAGTAGCTTATTTTTTTCTGAAAATGAATCTTGAGAGCTTCCTTGATTATACCGTACATCTGCTTCCATAATCATTTAGAGACTGAGGCGTGAGATGGGTCTAGTGATTATAATGATTTAGTAGGAGAAATAATGTGTCAGAACCATAGGAGATTCTAAAATTTCATGGTCTGAAGCATTAAAAAATACATTTTATCGCCAAATCTGGGTGTATCATATTGTAATATTGGCTGTTGTGATAATCTGAGAAATATAACTGATTGCAAGTTTATACTGCACTTCCCTGACATTGATGTCATATATATCTAAGTTACTAATGAAGAAAAGGGAAAGTAATACATTTTTATTAGAAATTTCTTTAGGGCCTAAGAGTTATGGCATATTTGAGGAAGAACAGGAGATTATTCATTAAGTATTTCCTAAGAATTATTCATAATTTCATCTAACAATATTAAAGACCCTACAGACCTCTTGGATGCTTCAGCTAGTGCAGATTGTAACTGCCCAACTACTTAATGAGGTTAACCATATGGAGCACATTACATCTTTGATCTGAAGTTTGCAATAAAGGCCTCTTTGCTTCCTGGTACAATTTGAGGTTCTGACTATAACCTACAAAATCTTTATGATTTGGACTACAGCTTTATTAGGAGTTATCTCTTATTTGTTATTATGGCAAGTGAGATAAGATAAGATGTGTTTGATGACAGTTTGGAGATTTAATCTTGAGGCAACCTGGAGCCACAGAGTTTAGGAACATATAAGGTCTTATAATGGAGAAAGCAGTCACCCACAAGTCAGAAGTCTAAGAGTTCCAGCCATGGCCTCAGAATTGTCACTGGAATATTAATCTCTCTATTTCACACATTCTCTCCTCTCCCTCCTCTACTCCTCCTGAGTCTTGTAGGAATATGGATACATTTCACAAAGATATTGTGAGGAATAATGAATAAAACATTCAAAATAAGTTGAATTGCAACCACTGTAAATTCTGAATAATGGAGCTGCTCACCCGCTCCCATCAATTAACTTCTCTGGGCTTCAGTTACCTCATCTGTAAATGGGGACTAAGACTGTGAGACTCATGTGGGACTGGACTGTGTCCTACCTGATTAGCTTGTATCTACCCCAGTGCTTAGTACAGTGCCTGGCACATAGTAAGCACTTAACAAGTACCATAAAAATACTGATAGAAACAAAAAGATGCTTGCAAGCTCCCACTGGAAACTCTTATCCTGGATAACTGAAGTTGGCTTCCAACTTAAGTCACGGAGATGAGGGATATTAACATGGATCTGTGACATAATGGAAAGTGTTGGGGGTAAACAACACAACTTTAAAGGTACAGCTTCAGATAGAAGCATGGCCTTCTTTTCTGGTTTTTCTGCTTTCTTTTCTTTTCTTTTTAGGCTTTATAGGACAAGGCTTACCAGGAATCCAGAGAAGTAGTTGGTTATGTGGACTACGTTCAGTTTTTTGAGGCCCCTTTTGAGGAAAATCTACTCAAAGGACCTGGGTGTTTTTTGGATAATAGCATTATACTTCATTGGCCTGGTGCAAGTTGCAACTGTAAGCTTGTTGTGGGCAGAGAACGTTTCTGCTAATTCTGTTGTTACTGTACTCACCCAAGCACTTGGTACAGTGTTCTGCCCACAGTAAGTGCTCAATAAATGCCACTGACTGATTGATTGATTGATCCACTGGAGCCTATTTCACTGCCAGTGATTTGAACAGAAACAGCTTCTTTCGACAAAATGAAACTTTCTCATTGTCCTTTACAATCAGAATCACCCTATTAACTTTCCACATGGTTCTTATCTTCTTAAAGTTCCACCTTTACCAGAAGATTACATCTTTTGCCTTCAGTTTTCACTCTCTCTCTCTTCACTCTTTGGCTGGCACAAGGTCAGATCTGAGCCCAAATCCACCCAATTTCACCCTCTGCCATAATTCATTTTCTAGGTCAACCTAAAACTTTCTATTTGCCCCTGCCAAATTAACCCCATCACTGCCTCTATGACACAGGGTACACTTCCAGTCTTGTTGGCCTATCATGAATGCAGCTTAGATTTTGACTGACTCTACGTAAAGAAGGATTACAGCTTAATCATGGTGTCAATGAATCAATTGATGGTGTTTATTGAGAGCATGATGTGTGCACCACTGTACTAAGCCCTTGGGAGAGTACAATACGACACTGTTTGTAGGAGCGTTCTCCATCTAACAGAAGCTTACAGTCTGGAGGGGAAGACAGACATTAAAATAAATTATAGATATGTACATAAGTGCTGTGGGGCTGAAGGTGGGGTGACTATCAAGGGGTTAGGCTATGTAGAAGGGAGAGTGTCAGGGTGGGGGGGAGTGAAATGAGGCTTTCTGAACCCCCTCCTGTTGTGTCAAATTGTAAATCAGGCCCTTTTTATTGCCAGGCTCCAGCCTGATTGCCACATCCACAGTTTGTTACCAACTTGCTCATTTGTCAACTTGTGCTGATCCTAAACAACTGCTAGAGAAACATGAGCAATTGGGATGGCCATCTTCTTTTGTCTTCTTCTTGGCTCAAAGGTGTTTGGGTATAACAATTTATGGAAAATTAAGTTATAGCTACTGTAGAAATTCCTGTGAATTAATATGGCATGGTTCACCTTTCCTTACGTGTCTATCTCTATTCCACACCCCTGCCATCTCCTCTCTTCATTCTTAGATTGTGAACTCCTTGGGGGCCAGGGACTAGGTCTCTGCCTCATCTGCAGATTTCATTTCTAGTGTTTAATATCGAGATTTGTACATAGTAAGTGCTCAATAGATACTATCACTACTTCTACATTGGCAAGTAGAATAGAGGTACAAATGCTTTTTTAAAAGATTCAATATGAAGACTGATGATTTGGTGGAGATCATGAACATGAATTTTGTAACAAGGCAACTCTGCTACTTGTCCAATTTCTAGGCCTTATTTTTTTGTGGTGCTTTGCACTTGAAGAATGTTACAATGCATGTTTTAGTAGATTAAGAGAAGAAAATGAACATAGCATTGGTCAGCTAGTATCAATCAAATTAACTTTTTCCATTAAAATAGGGAAAAATTCAAATTCAATTTTTATTAAATATTCAGAAATATATACATATATCCTTCTTTAAGTCAGGGTAAGAAAATAGAATCTACATTTCCTCATTGAATCCTTCAGCACTGAATTTGATAAAATTAAGTCAATCTTAGGGTGAATAACCTGAAGAAGAGATTTTTCCATAGTTTACATATGTCACAACTAGATAAAAAGCTCTTTTTGTGCAATTTTTGATGCAATGTCACGTCAGTTGAGGTAGCCAAAAACTACTGTTTCTTTGGGGGACAATATAGTAAAACTAAAGGGAACAACTTGCACCAGGCCGATGAAATATAATGCTATTATCCAAAAAACACCCAGGTCCTTTGAGTAGATTTTCCCCAGAAGGGGCATCAAAAAACTGAACGTAGTCCACATAACCAACTACTTCTCTGGATTCCTGGTAAGCCTTGTCCTATAAAGCCTAAATTAGATGCAAAGATGTATAAACCAGGAAGTTTTCCAGACCTACTTTTAAAGAAGTTCTGCATTTCACATGGCCTCCATCAATGCAATGTTCTTTGGTTTGTCACAATTCTCTGTGCCAGCAACAGTATTAAATATGGCTTGAGTGTGTTTAATGTTGGGCAGACAGGAAAGTGCAAATCTCATAGAGAGTAGCTGAGTGGAAATTGATTGGTTTGATCCTAGCTCTCCAAAGACTGTAAAAAGTCATAGGTCTTTAAAACAACCCAACCACTTAGAATTATTAAAATGAGAAACACGATAGTTTCCTTATGCACGATACCTATTTCTGTACACTTAGAACTGATCTTATTAGAACTATCCACGTGGGATATAGCGGAATGTGGGATCTATCAGTTGCTGCCAAGCAAGCTGAGGATACACTCAAACTTCAAAATTTCCAAGATGGAAAAACAGTTGGAACCTTTCTGGATTCAAGAAACGTTCAGTGGAGACAAGAAAAATTTGCACCCACTCACTTGCAGGAATAAGTTTCCAGGAGCTGCTGGATAGCTTTGCCTAATGTGGGCAATGAGCAATGCCTCAATAAGCTCAGTCGTGTACCAACTTTTATCCTGTCCTTGTTCTCTGAGAGGTTCTCTGAGAGGTCATACCATTAAAGGAAACTTTAATAATAATTAGTTTGTTTAGCGCTCACTATGTGTTAAGCACTAGGGTAGATACAAGATAGTCAGCTCCCACAGAGGGTCCACAGTCTAAATAGGAGGGAGAACAGGAATGGAATCCCCATTTTGCAGATGAGGGAACTGAGACACAGAGAAGTTGTGAATCACCCAAGGTCACACAGCAGACAGGTGGGGCCAGGATTAAAACAGAGGTCCTCTGGCTCCCTGGTCTATGCTCTTTCCACTAGGCCATGCTGCTTCTTTGCCAGAGGTGTCAGAGAAACAACACGTAAAAATATTGTCCAGGACTTTTTGATATACCAAATCACGTAAACCAAATGGGTCTCTCTGGCAGTGGGATCTCTGACCTTATGTTATGACCTTACTGCAGGACCAAACGTGATCAATCAATCAGTGGCATTTATTGAGTTCTTACAAAGTGCTGTAGAAAGTGCTTTGGAGAGTGCAACACCATAGAGTTGGTAGACATGATCCTGTCCTCAAGGAGCTCACAGTCTAGAGGGGAGACAGACATTAAAATACATTATAGATAAGGAATGGTGGAGTGTAGATGTAGGTATATGCACATAAAAGCTGTGGGGGTAAGGGTGAGGTGGATATCTAGTGCTTTGAGGCCAGGGTGAATGTCATTTCCTTTAGGGGAATAGATCCGACATATAGGTAACACAAAAGGAAGAGCGAGTACAGGGAACACGAGGACTGAAGTCAGGGAGCACAGCACAATGAAGAAGTGTGGCCTGGTGGAAATAGCAAGAGACTGGGAGTCAGAGAACCTGGGTTCCAATCCTTGCTCCACCACTTGCCTGCTGTGTGACCTCGGATAAATCACTTCACTTTGCAGTTTCCTCAACTGTAAAATGAGGATCCAATGCCTGCTGTCCCTCCTACTAAGACTGTGAGCCTCAGGTGGGACAGGGACTGCGTTTGATCTGATTAACTTGTATCTACCCCAGCACTTAAAACAGTGCTTGATACATGAGACGCAGCTTGGCCTATTGAAAAGAGAATGGACCTGAGAGTCAGAGGACCTGAGTTCTAATCCCTACTCTTTCATGTGCTTGCAGTGTGACCTTAGGCAAGTCACTTAACCTCTCTGTGCCTCAGTTCTCCTGTTCTCCCTCCTACTTAGACCATGAGCCCCATCCAGGACAGGGACTGTGTCCATGCTAATTAGCTTATATCTACCTGAGCACTTAGAACAGTGCTTCACAAATACCTAACAAAAACTGTAAAAATGGCTTAACAAATACTGTAAAAAAATTGAGTGCTTAGCAAATATCATTAAAAAAATAGAGTTGATAGACACAATCCGAGTGGTTCAAGAACAATCTAGAACGTTTTTTCTGTCACTTCTGAGAGGATGGCAAAGATCTCTTTCTCCTTGTAAAGTTGGTCATTGACCATTCAGTTATCTCTAGAAGGAATAAACTGTCTCTTGCACTTGATTGGTGCAAGCTGCTCATTGGTAGGGTTAATTCCATAAAGGATGCTGATAATAATAATAATAATGTTGGTATTTGTTAAGCGCTTACTATGTGCCGAGCACTGTTCTAAGCGCTGGGGTAGACATAGGGGAATCAGGTTGTCCCACGTGGGGCTCACAGTCTTAATCCCCATTTTACAGATGAGGGAACTGAGGCACAGAGAAGTTAAGTGACTTGCCCACAGTCACACAGCCGACAAGTGGCAGAGCTGGGATTCGAACTCATGAGCCCTGACTCCAAAGCCCGTGCTCTTTCCACTGAGCCACACTGCTGATAAATCCATGTGGCTTCATCAGGTGCACTAACAGTGACCTGCTCATTATTTCTATCCAGGAAGCATCCCAGAAGAAGGAAATTGAGATTTTTATTCATCCAAAATCATTTGCTTCGGTGAACTGGTTCTGCCTAATTGAAGCTAATGCCTGATACCACTTAAGAGAAAGATTAGTTACATTTATATATGAAAGGTATATCTAAATACATCTTAAAAAAATAATTTGTGGAATGAATGAGATCCAGCAGTTGTGGGAAATTTAACACCAGGCAATCTCAGGTAGCAAACCTGTTTAAATTACATGCAATATGAATGTTGATTTATTCAGCTACATAAAAAGTTTAGCCAAATTCCAATGATTTTCAGGAGCTTTGCCATGAATCCTACATGCCTACAAGTAAAGGAAAATCTATTTTTTCTGTAAGGGATAATGTTTCTGGGTCTGGTACATTTTAAGAGGGGTAGTTATGAAAGGGATCAATAGTCATAATTATCCTTAAATGAGAACTACACAGAGAAAATTGTGTTATAGACTGATTTAATCCCATTCTCCCTACATCCTCAAAACTAGAGCTATTTGTGGTTCATGTTTTTACAGAAAAAAGTTCATTTTAAATCTACAAATCCAAATAACACCTGGTGTAAACAGCTAAGTTAATGTGAAGTAACAAATTGTGTCTGACTATTTGGGAATACAATAAAACAGATTTAATTTAGATTTCAAAAATCCAAATAACACCTGGTGTAAACAGCTAAGTGAATTTGAAGTAACAAATTGTGTCTGAATATTTGGGAATACAATAAAACAGATTTAATTTAGATTTCAAAATTTGGTTCCTCTTAAATTTAAGTTACATAATTTATACTCAGCTTTTCAGAGAGATTAGACCAGTCAGCAAAATTCCAAAGATTCATAGACAGTTAATAATTGGGGCATTTGTTAGTATCAAGCACTGGGGTAGAGACATGACAGTCAGGTTGGACATAGTCCCTGTTCCACACGGGGCTCAAAGTCTAAGTAGGAGGGAGAAGAAATATTTAGGCCCATTTTACAAATAAGGATGCTGAGACACAGAGAAGTTAAAGGACTTGCCCTGGTCTTATGCAAGTAAATGGGAGAGCCAGAATTAAATCCGAGATCCTCTTACTCCTAGGTCTTTGCTGTTTCTACTAGGCCATGTTTTACCGATCTCCAACCTTATCAATTTAGGTTACTGTGAAAAGCAAATGATGTCATACACAGATTAGGCCATTGTTTTTTCATCCTCACAGATGAGTTTTTTTAAATCCCCAGTGAATCTGAGCGCAGTTATGAGGGATGTTAAAGATGTTCCATAACCTTGGTATAATCCTTGACTCATCTCTTTCATTAAATCCATATAGACTGTGAACTCCTTGTGGGCAAGGAATGTGTCTACTAATGCTGTTGTATTGTACTCCCCCAAGTGCTTAGTGCAGCACCCTGCACACAGCAAGCACTCAAAAAATACCATGGTTTAATCAAAATTTATCCCTTCATTCCCGAGGATTGCTATAACCGGTGGTGCTTCATTTTCCTCACCTTATTTTTCCCGACACCCTGGGATTGCCCCTCTTCCTCTTAGATTAAACTATGCAGGCCCCGAAATGGCTCAGGTTTTTCAGTGCTTTGTGGACTTTTTTTTTAATCACTCTATCCAAGGAGCTGCTACATGCTGTGGCCTGCAATGCTAGAGATGATTTCACATTTTGCAGCACCCCTAAAGAAATGACACCCCAGTCGGTCACCTGGTTCAATCAATCAATCAATTGATTAATCAATAATATTTATTTTGCTCTTACTGGGTGCAGAGCACTGTACTAAGCACTTGGGAGAGTACACTATAACAGAGTTGATAGACACATTCTCTGCCTATAATGAGCTTAAAGTCTAGATAGGGAGACAGACAGTAATATAAATAAATGAATTATGGAAGAGTACATAAGCACTGTGTGGCTGAGGGAGAAGGGTGAATAAAGGATGCAAATTCAAGAGAAAGGGCCACACGGAAGGAAGTGGGAGAAGGGGAAATGAGGGCTTAGACAAGGAAGGCCTCTTGGGGGAGATGTGCCTTCAATAAGACTTTGAAAGTGGGAAAAGTGATTGTCAGAGATGAAGACTGAGGACATTCCAGGCCAGAGGCAGGATGTGGGCAGGAGGTTGGTGGCGAGACAGACAAGATCGAGGTACAGTGAGTTGGTTGACATTAGAGGAGCAAAGTGTGGAGGCTGGGTTATAGTAGGAAAGCAGTGAGGTAAGGTGGAGGTGCGGCAAGGTGATTGAGTGTCTTAAAGCAAGTAGTGAGTAATAATAATAATGTTGGTATTTGTTAAGCGCTTACTATGTGCCGAGCACTGTTCTAAGCGCTGGGGTAGTCACAGGGGAGTCAGGTTGTCCCACGTGGGGCTCACAGTCTTAATCCCCATTTTACAGATGAGGTAACTGAGGCACAGAGAAGTTAAGTGACTTGCCCAAAGTCACACAGCTGACAAGTGGCCGAGCTGGGATAGTTTAATGCAGAGGTAGATGGGCAACCACTGAAGGCCCTTGAGAAGTGGGGAAACATGGCCTGAACAGTTTTGTAGAAAAATGATCTGGCCAGCAGAGTGAAGTATAGACTGGAGTGTGGAGAGACAGGAGGCAGGGAGGTCAGCGGTAATGAAGGCGGGATGGATAAGTGCTTGAATTAACATGGTAGCAGTTTGGTTGGAAATGGAAGGGTGGATTTTAGCAATGTAGTGAAGGTTGAACTGACAGGACTTAGTGACAGATTGAATATGTGGGTTGAATGATAGAGATGGGTTGAGGATAACGCCAAGGTTATGAGCTCATGAGACAGGGAGGATGGTGGTGCTGTCTACAATAATGGGAACATCAGGTGAAGGACAGGGTTTGGGCAGGAAGATAAAGACTTCTGTTTTGGACATAACTTGGGCAGGCCTTGTGCCGGTCAACACTCTTCCTGTTCCTGCCATCGCCTAAAGGAAAGAGCACAGGTTTAGGAGTCAGGAGATCTAGATTCTAATCCCAGCTCCTCCCCTTGCCTGCTGTATGACCCTGGGCAAGTCACTTAACTGTGCCTCAGTTTTTTTCATCTGTAAAATGGGGATTAAATACTTGTACTCTCACCCCACAACCATCTCCTTGGACTGTGAGCCTTATGTGAACAGAGACTGTATATAATTTGCTGCTATTGAATATTCCTCCAGTGCCTAGTACAGTGTGTGGCACAGAATTAGCACTCAGCAACTACTACAGAGCGTTGATTAGGGATGTGTGTTGGATCACAGGAACTCGTGGAGGGAAGCATTCTGGGTAAGAAAAACTGAAATCCAATGCTAAAGATTTAAATTCCTGAAAAAAACTCCAACTGTTCCATTTAGCCAACATTGAAAAAAAAGGATTTCCTTTTATTTGCCAAAGAAATGTTTGTTATGAATTATCTAGAAGGTAGGAATAGGATGGCTTCATTCCAACCATTAATATTTTTTTCCAAGTACTGTATTAGTTTAATCTTAAAACTATCAATTTGTACTTGTGAATTCTTTTGACATATGGTATGTTGCACCTGTGAAATTATTAAATAAATGAAAATTTACTGAGTAGATTGTCAAACTTACTTTAGGCTAATTAAATGATTGTTTTCATCACTTCTTGTAATTTATTTTACTGTAGATAACAGGTGAATGTTTCAGTCTTGGAATTGTATTAAATATTTTTCTCATAACATATTGTCAACAAAGTCCTGCTGAATTAATGAATTATGTGTGACTTTGAAAGTGGGATTGTACATGTTTAATTGTGGCATCAGTTGTCATAGTGACTATCAACCAATTAGTGAATAAACACTCTTCCTTGGCAGTATTTAGGTGAAGAAGGCTTTGTGCAGTCGCAAGCCTAAGAATTATGATGGTAAAAATATATTTGGCCTTCAAATCAATGTGTTGACCACTCTTGGTGCTTCCGCCCTTATTTAAAGTTAAACACTTGATATTACCTCTGAATGTTAAGGAAAAATATGTCTCTGGAACAGCTTTGTTATTAATATAGCACTTTCTATAAGCAGCACATTGGATAACTATTTATATACTTGTCCTACGAATGCAGTTGCTGATGTTTTTTGAATTTGTAACTTCAAATGTCAGATCTTGCTAGCAAGTAATAGAGGATATGTTTTTATATGCCTACTATTAAAACATGGCGAATGATCTATAAATTACCTTGTGTAGATAAACAGTGGATTAAAATTAGGCACTCTCAGTCTGTCATCACTATAATATTAATCATTGGAGTTTGGTTCTTTAATGTTAATATCTACTTTTTAGCAGTGTATGTCACTACATATTATATTACATGATGGCTGACAGATTCTTAAATCAAAACTTTAATTCACATTTTTCTTTCCTTACAATGTCATAACATGGTAAGAAATAAAGAATAATTCTTGCTTACATAGAAAATAGTTTCATCTTTTCACCTAATATATATTACTGTTTATTATTGAAATGTATTAAATTCTTCAGCAGGACCTACACACATCTTTAATACACCTGCCTACCAAGGTAAATGATAAGTAGTCCATTTAGGATACTTAAAAACTTTTGCAAAAATGTCCTCATATCTGTGTAAAACATCCTTCAAATAATCTCTCTCCCGCTACACAGATATATATCACACAGACTGACTCCCTGTCTCTCACTCTCACACACACACACACACACACACACACACCTGCTCTTTTTATTCCTCGGTGAGCCACAGGTGAGGGTGTTGCTAAAAAGATTGATGCATGCCTGCCCTTACACACCACGTACACAGAAAGACTGTCTGTTATTGTGCTGGCTCATTTGTTATTTCGAGTATCCAGTGCTGATAGTAGCTCGATCCCTGAATCTAACAACTGTCTCAAAGCTTCTGCTCAAAAAAAGTTGCTCCTCTCTTGATTGCTGCATACGAGGCTGATCTGTTTGCTACCGTTTTCTCCTAGCATTTGGTGATCATGCTACATTGCCTGAAACTGAGCTTCGCTGCATCTCAAAAATGTTCCCTCAGTCCCTCTTGCTCAAAGTTACCCCACTTTAGCCCAACATGTGTACATATACATATACTGGGAGATTGACTCCAGTCCAGGAACTGGTTGTTTGTGATATTGTCCTGTCATCTGACGCTGAGTGCAGCATTTGGACGACTGATAAAATTACATATGAAGTAGGATGAGATGTGGTATTCCCAGTTCTCATAAGGAGAGAGAAGGTTTGACTGCACCAGAACTCTGCAAACTTCATTGTGGTTTGAACCTTGATACAATATTGTTACCACATTCCATCAACAGTCTTACAAATGATATGCTAGCCTTCTTGCTTCAGTTTTCTACATTTTCGTCTTTCAGCAAATCATTGGGTATTATTCTTGCCTAGGCAGGACAGCAGAATTCAGTGCCATCAAGCTGCTCTGTGTTGTCAAAGAGGTTCTTCAGATGTGTGTAAGGCTTCGCTGGTACAAGGCAGAATATTACTCCAGTTTTCTTCACCCTTACAACTCCACAACTCTGAGCTGACTCTGAGAAGTAGTTCATAATCATCTGTATGCTTTCTAGTCTTTGTGCCTCTAGCGCACAGTCATTCCCATATAATGATTTCTGAAGGACTGCCTCTAGGACTTTTTTTAAAATGGTATTTGTTAAATGCTTACTTTGTACCAGGCACTGTACTAAATGCTGGAGTAGATACAAGCTAATTAGGTTAGACACAGTCCCCGTCCTCAATAGGGCTCACAGTCTTAATCCCCATTTTACAGATAAGTTAACTGAGGCACAGACAAGTTAAGTGACTTGCCCAAGATCACACAGCAGACAAGTGACGGAACTGGGGTTAGAACCCAGGTCCTCTGACTCCCAGTTCCGTGCTCTTTCCAATAGGCCATGCTGCATATAGACTTTTTATTCTACTCACAGCCTGTTGATTAAATGAGTTCCCCGGGGTCAAGAAAGAATTGTAATTCATCAATGGTATTGAGAGCTTACTGTGTGCAGAGCTCTGTACTTGGGAGAGTATAACGATAGCATAGGTAGACATGATCCCTTCCTTCACGGAGCTTCCAATCTATGCCAATGTCCAAATCCATTACTTCATCTTCCAGCTACGTAGAACAAGTTTAACTGAATTGGCTCTAGACATGCCCCTGCTTGATCCCATTGGTGATGGGGAATGAGTGCTCTCAACTATCTGTATTATCATGGAAGAACTAGTCTCGAGATATATTTCTCAGGAAAGACAAATTTACTTAGTATCTGCCATAGCCAGTGCTCACTGATGATGTCAAATGCTTAAGAAAGGTCTATTAAAAACCACTTATGGTTACCAATCTATACAGAGGGCATGTAGAATAGGAAAGTTTCTCAACTCCAAGTTGAAATTGAAGAATGGTGAAGAGTTTGGGGTGCTTTACTCTGTAGTTCTCTTGAATCTAACCAGCAAAAAGCAGTCTGTGCCATGTGGTGCTCTAAAGCTGTATTGTAATTCCAAGGACACTGTGTTAACAATATTCTCTGGTAGCCAGTCCTGAAGGACTTGACCTAGGAATTTACCAGGTATGGAAAACACTAGGATGCCTTGATGGTTACACTTCTCCTTTTTTCTTGTAAAAGTCTTTGGTGTGGAACACTTTCAAGGGGCCTCTTTGAAAACCAAAATATATTATGACCACTGGTTTCCCTCAATCCACGTTACCTGATCTTTTCAAAGAACTCCAGCAGATTATTAAGGCGTGGTTTCCTGATAGAAGAGTTTGGGCTCAACAAGACTTTGTCCAGTGAGAGGTAGAGCAATCATTAACCAGAGTAGCCTCAAGGTGAAATATTGCAGAGAGGATCATGGATGGCTTGTAGGAGAAAGAAGCCCTGGCCCAAATGCATACTCTGTGGTTTAGCTCTAAACTTGTCTCCTGGGGCAGATGCAGTGTTTTCCTCACAAGACAGATATAACTTAACTTCCACTAATGATAACTGTGGTTTTTGCCAGGCCCTGTACTAAGCACTGTGCTAGATACAAGATAATCAGATCACACATGATTACCTAAGTAGGAACCTAAGCAGGAGGGAGAACAGGTAGTGGATCCCCATTTTGCAGATGAAGGAATAATAATAATGATATGGCATTTAAGTGCTTACTATGTCCCAAGCACTGTTCTAAGCACTGAGGGTAGATACGAGGTTATCAGGTTTTCCCACATGGGGCTCACAGCCTTAACTGAGACACGGAGAAGTTAAGTAACTCGCCCAAAGTCACACAGCTGACAAGTGGCGGATTCAGGATTAGAACCCATGACTTCTGACCCCCGAGCCCGGGATCTTTCCACTAAACCATGCTGTTTCACTGAGGCACAGAGAAGTTAAGTGAGTTGCTCTAAGTCACATAACAGGCAAGTGGTGGGGCCAGTATTAGAACCCAGGTCCTCTGACTCCCAGGCCCAGGCTTATCCATTATGTCACACTGCTTCTCAAGTTAATAAGAACCAGTTAATGAAACACAAGTTAATAAGACATGTCTCCCAACTGTATCCTATTTCAGTTGGGAATGATTTACCTGTACTTTGAAACACAGCAAAACCACATTCTCGAAGCTAGGCAGATATGGAAACTGGGCTGAACCAAACTGGGAACATATTCAGAGCACTTTTTAAAAGAAATAGCAGTAGTAGTAGTAGTCATAGCTGTAAGTAGTAATGGCAATAGTAATAATATTTATTGAAGGCCAACTTGTTGTAATGCATTGTACTAAGCACTTGGGCACTTTGGATGTACAAAACAAAGAAATGGATCTTAGACTTCATCGCCTGCAGGTAGCAATTCCCAATTAATCCTCCCTGCCTTTCCAGTCTTGCTATTTCCTATGCTCATTGTGGGCAGGGAATGTGTCTGTTCATTGTTACATTGTACTCTTCCAAGTGTTTAATACAGAGAGTAAGCACAGAGTAAGCGCTCAATAAATATGACTCACTGACTGACTACCTTGAAGTGTAAGTTTCTCCATTAAAGTGTAAGCTCCTTAAAGGCAGGGAACGTGTCTTCTGCTTCTGTTCTATTTTCCTAAACTCTTAGTACAGTGCATTGCACCCAGTGGGTACTCAATAAATGCCATTACTACTAGTACTCAGTTCACTATTTATTTATCCACTTGTGTTTGCTGTTCATATCTTATCACACTTCTGTAACTATGGTTTCATCTATTTATGTCAATTTGTAATCCCTATATGAGTCTAAACTCCCCAAGGACAAACGTCATGTTTTCACATTTCTCTGTTAGGAAGTGAGAGCCTGAGTGATTTCTCCATCTCACGGAAAAAAGCATCATGTTAACTGCCGCCTTCTCTCCCGCCAGCAGGGGTCCCTGCTCCCAGTATAATAATAATCATGGTATTTGTTAAGCACTTACTATGTGCCAAGCACTGTTCTATGCCTGCTGGGCTGGGAATAAAAGTTGCTCCCACTCACTCTGGGACCCCTTCATCCCTGCCTACACTTTGAGCTTAGTTTGTGTATTTATTTATGTTGTGTTTTAATGTTTCATCACTCCTGATGTGCCTGTCTCCAAGCCCTTTTCCCCACTTAAACCCATAAGGGGTGAGCCCCTTGGGGTCCCCCTATGGGGCAGGGACCATGTTGAATTCCCAACTGTTCATTTATTCTCTCCCAGCACTTAGTAGAGTGCTCTGCATAGAGTAAGTGTTTAATAAATACTATTATTACTATTACTACTACTGCTATGTCTCCCCATGCCTAGAACAGGGGTCTTCCCACAGTAGGCAGTCAATAACTACAGTTGACAGTAAATTTTATCTTGTATCCAGCCCAGACAGTACCTAGGGTGCAGATTCTGGCCAATGCACTATATTTTTATTGTGGGTTTCCTTGATGTTATGTATGAAATTCATTTGGCAGTCTTCTCGAGTGGTCCAGATACAATCTAATTCTGTCAGGAAGTTCTGGCAGTCTTTTGGAGGCGATGATGCCAGCAACAGTATGGGTGCAGTGGCCTTGTGCCAAGAGGGAACAAGGAACCAGATGGTAATCTGCCCACTCTATCCTGGTTGCAGGGGTGCTGGGGAGCCTGGTCAGGCCAGATGCCAGAAACAGAGGAGTATTCAGCCAGTGGTCAGATCTGGTCAAGATTCCCAAGGTGGAAAGGCATTCTCTCCTTGACATGGGGCCTGCCACAGCCTGGCAAGACCAGAATTGTAAGGATTTTTCATGGAGGGTGACCTGCTGGGTTATGAAGGAGTCTCTAGATGTTGGGGAGAGATGAAGTCTCTATTACTGATGTTCCTGGAGAAGTGCATAGGACAGTTAATTTCCTGTCAGCATGGCAAATTTCACTGCACTGTAAGAAGAAGAACAAATACAGTGTCTTTCCTTGAAGGTATGGATATTCAAGGAGAAAGCATTTATGCTGGGCTGAAGTGGAACCAGACAATTATGCACTGGGCATCCAGGTAGTTTGCTACTTCTCCTGGGAAAGGCTGCGACATTATTCTAATGATAACATACCCATACATTCTGATTTGTCTGGGATAGTTCTGGACTCTAAGAACTGTCTTGATGCCCTGATCAACTGAAGAAAATTGTTGAATCATTTGTTGATTTTTCTGCATTGCTGTCACATTGGGAGGTGTCTGAAAATGTAGTCAAAAAGCAAAACTGCTTTCCCAAAAGTAGGATAGAGGAAATAATTGGGACTTAGGAATGCCCTGGTTTCCTTCAAGACTTGAGTTCCAGGTGTGGGGTAAGCTAATTTTTGTTCACCTCCTTCTCAGAGTACTGATGGTTTGTTGTGCAAGAGAGGGAGAGGTAAAGGGAATGTTAAAATATGCAAGTGCTCAATAAATGTCAACACTCACAACAGAAGAGCAGTCTCTAGGCTAAAAAAAATGTGTTTTTTAAAGAGCTGTCTTTCCCCTGCTGTGAGCAAACATGTTTTTAGTGATCCCACCACTCTGAATAATGAGGAATTTTAATTCTTTTCTCCACCCCACCTATACCCCCCTCCCCCGCCCCAGCACACCCATTCCTCAGTCCCATAGACAGTTTTGATGATGTTGGTATTTGTCTTACTATGTGCCGAGCACTGTTTTAAGCTCTGGGGTAGAGACAGGGGAATCAGGTTGTCCCACATGGGGCTCACAGTCTTAATCCCCATTTTACAGATGAGGTAACTGAGGCACCGAGAAGTTAAGTGACTTGCCCAAAATCACACAGCTGACATGTGGCCGAGCAGGGACTCGAACCCATGACCTCTGACTCCAAAGCCCGTGCTCTTTCCACTGAGCCACGCTGTTTTGGACCTAAAATTTGACAGTTCTGAGGCAGCTGTAACAAAAGCACTATTAAAGAAAATACTTTTCTGCTCACTCAAGACCGGAAATCATTGGTCTGGCAGTAAGCAGGAGTATTTGAGGAGCCAGCAAGAGAAAATGTCCTCTGAAACTTCAAATTGACAGTGGCAGCAAATATAACATCTAGGAGATTGGGTCAGTATGTATCTAAGAGAAGTCCTGAAAGATGGAAAACTTTACTATTTAGAGGTGACTCAAAAACAAAATTGGGCTTGGAAAGAGAGAAACAGAAGTAAAGAGTCAATATGAAAGTCACAGCTGAAACAGTGGGAGAAGAGAAAGCCTTGTGTACTGAGTTGTGGTCTTGAGCGGTGGGAACCAGTTATCAGGTATACAGCTGATACCACCATTGCAGGATTTGCAGCACAGCACTTTAAAAATCGTATATTTTTTTCTTTGCGGGTAAAATGTGCATGGAGCACCTCACTACACACCAAGCCTTTGCCATGTCTCTTACTGTGATGTCTAAATGTTGCAGAAATCTGAAGTCTCAAGGTCCCTCTCTAACACAACATATTGATAATAGCCACTGCCAGTGTCCACCTTGGAAAAAATAATAAATGTGATTGACTGTAATAGATTTTTTTTAGCTACACTCAGAGTTGAATGCTTATAACTATATCTCTGGCACAAATGTCTCCATAAGAGCATAAACACCTTGGCCTATAGCCTCTGAGAGTTTATCAGTGCCATGGGAGATATTTACAGCTATATACATGTTCCTCCACAATGAATGAACAGCTTGCAACTACATATTAATTTACTTGATGACCTAGATGAAGAGCAAGGGAAATAATATTAAGTCACTTCTCCCTTCCTGTGTGTGTTTGTGTGCGTATGCCTATATGACTTGTTACTGAATGATGTTTTGTTTCATGATTTGTCTTTGTTTCTCACATAAGTGATTTTGCTTTCTGTTCTACTTAGTATGCAAGATTTACTTTCTCTTTTCATTATTCTCTCCAATAGTCAGACTTGACACAGACTCTAGGAAGCAGATTATTAGCATTTCTAAAAGCTAATACTTGAACATTTAACATGGTTTACAATGACTGTGCCAGCTGGTATTCTTAACAACCAAAATATTACATCCAAGTAGAAAATTGTTGTTGGTGCATGTTAATTCTGCCTTCACAGTGTTGCCCCACTAGGCAATGATTGTAGGAATTCTATGTACAATTACTGTATTTAAACATTTCAATATTAGAGACCTTTGATTTTTGAATTTAGAAAAAATCCTTTAGTTATAAACTATCCAGATGAATGTAGGTATCATGGTGATTAGAAATCTGAGCATTCTATCTCGCCTACTCACTCTTTTACACTCCGTGCCCCAGTGGGAACAAGGCTGGCAGGGATGAGAGAAGCACAAGTGGTACCGTGCAAGTCCTTGGCCCTATAATCAATTCCTTCACAAAGATTCCCAATCTCGAAGTCTTGGTAACTGGACCAGAGCTCGTCCATTGTTCTTGATGAGAGACCCCCATCATGATCATTACTATCAGAGCAGAATAAATTTCTCAGTGTGGCTGTGGAAAGGAGCTTGTTACTGAGATTGAGATCTTTGGAGGAAAGGCAGTGTAAATCAATCAATCGAATCAATCAGTCCATTTATATTTCCCCAGGGGGCTCCCTCTTAATAGCCGATACCGGGGAAACTTCATAATGTTAATTAAGAGCATACAAATTCACCAGCACCCAATTTGCATAGATTAACCAAACCTCAGAAGATAGAGTGGCTTACCTTTATGAGACACAGTTTTATTTAGCCCGAATTAAAATAAACTCAGAGAAAAGTTCACTTACATACAAGGCATATAGGATGGAAATGGGAAGCAGTGTGGCCTAATGGATGGAGCACGGGCCTGGAAGTCAGAAAGACCTGGGTTCTAATCTTGGCTCTACCATTTGTCTGCTGTGTGATCTTGGGCAAGTTACTTAACTTCTCTGGACCTCAATTGCCTCATCTGTAAAATGGGGATTAAGAGTGTGAGCCCCATGTGGTTCATGGACTGAGTCCAACCTGACTTTCTTGTATCTAACCCGGCACTTAGTACAGTGGCTGGCACATAGTAAGCGCTTAACAGATACCATAAAAAATCAAACAAAAAAAAACCAGTCATTTTTTCAGCCAATGTTTTAAAACTATAATCAATGGTATTTACTGAGTGCTTACTGTGTGCAGAGCACTGCACTAAGCATTTGGGAGAGTATGATACAACGGAGCTGGTAGACACATTCCTTGCCCAGCACCAGCTTACTATAATGCAATCTAGCAGGGGAGATGACACTAAAATGAATTACAGATAGGAGGAGGTTCTGAAATGTAATCAGTCCCCCATTGTGGAAACTATTCTCACTATAACACAGCTGTACTAGGTGGGACATATGAGATAAATGAGGAAAAGCAGATCCAAACAACTGCTGTATGGTGAGCTGAAACTGGGAAACCGAAAGTAAGGAAGGCAGAGGAAATGTTTAAGGATATAACAAAACAAAGCCTCGGACAATGCTGCCTACCATCTAAAAACAGGGAGTCAATTGCCAAGGGTAGACCAGCGTGGCGCATCGCTGTCGAGAAAGGAATGGCTCTTTTTGAGCAAAGACTACAGCAGGAATCAGAAACCAGGAAGCAAAATAGAAAACAGAGCCAGTTGATGCAAACATCAAATATAATAAGGACCTAGGTTTTAATCTCAGCTCTGCCACTTGTCTATGTGACCTTGGGCAAGTCACAACTTTTCTGTGCCTCAGCTACCTCATCTGTTAAAATGGGCATTAAGACTGTGAGCCCCATATGGAACATGGACTGTATCCAACCTGATTAACTTGTATCTACCCCAGTTCTTAGTACAGTGCCTGGCACATAGTAAGTGCTTAACAAATGCCATAAAAAGTAAAATTTAAAAAATAACAAAACAAGGACAACATTTTATTATGTACAATGTGGCCATTTTTCAGCCTCATACTCACTCATGGGTGAATTTTGCCTTTAAATACAAAGACAATTATAGATAACTATATAAACACTATCAAGTGGGGGTGAATACAAGAATGCTTAAGTGACCAAAGGGCTGAAGTGAAAGTAGCAAGAGAAAGGGGGTAGAGAGATGAGCATTTAATCAGAGAAGTCCTCCTGGAGGAGATGTGATTTCAGAAGGGGTTTGTGAATGGGGAGAGCAATAGTCTGCCAAATACAAAGAGAGGTGGGACCTCTAGGTAGGACACATAGTGAGGACAAGATATCTGGGGTGGGAGACATGAGAATGAGGGTCAGTTAGCTTGAGAGAAATGAAGGGTGAGAGTTGGTAGCTCCTAGCTAGCAGTCCCTCCTCACTTCCTATAGTAGGAGAGGAGTGGATAAATTGGAGGGAGAAAGCTGATTAAGTGACTCAAAGCTATTGGTCAAATGTTTCTACTTAATGTGGGGAAGAATGGGCAACTACTGGAGGATTTTGAGGAAGCTTTGAATGCCAAATGTCATTTAAGAAAATGATCTAGGCATCCAAGTGAAGTGTGGTCTGGAGAGGGGACTGAGTGGTGGCAGGGAGGTCAATGAGGAGGCTGATGCAGTAGTCAAGATGGGATATGACAAGTGCCTGGACTGGCATGATGGCAGTTTGGATAGAGAAGAAGAAGTGGTTTCAGGAAATGTAGGGGAAGAACTGATAGTATAATTTTATGAAATTATTAACAAATGGCATATCCCCAAAATACAATTACAGTACTATAATATATTATTGGAGAAACTCTTGGAAATTTGCAGGAAATTTAGGTTTCCATTTATTTTTACAACAAACAAAAAGTTTGGTGTATAAATGACTAGATAAAATACCTAGGCAGCTCTGATGAGAACAGTCATCACCATCACTAAAAAAAATATTTATGAATAGTTTTTGGTCATGTCACCATAGTATGGGATATATATTTTAGATAGATCTATAGCAGATTGTCAGTCTGGTCAGTCTGTGTAATAATAATGTTGGTATTTGTTAAGCGCTTACTATGTGCCAAGCACTGTTCTAAGCGCTGGGATAGACATAGGGGAATCAGGTTGTCCCACGTGGGGCTCACAGTCTTAATCCCCATTTTACAGATGAGGGAACTGAGGCACAGAGAAGTTAAGTGACTTGCCCACAGTCACACAGCCGACAAGTGGCAGAGCTGGGATTCGAACTCATGAGCCCTGACTCCAAAGCCCATGCTCTTTCCACTGAGCCACGCTGCTTCTGATTATCTTGTTTCTACCTCAGCATTTAATACAGTGTTGGCTCATATGATTCTTAACTATTATTATTAATAATATTATTATTATTACATTTTTATGTGGGAAACAGTGAAATCCCTCAGGGCAAATCTAACTCACAGTGACAAGTTAAAGCAGGATCATTTCTAGGCTTTTAAGGGCCTGTTTCATGGCCCTCTAGACTGTAAGCTCCTTGTGGATAATGTGTCTACCAACTCTGTTAGATTGTGCTCCCCCAAGCGTTTTGTACAGTACTCTGCACACAGTAAGTGCTCAATAAATACCATTGTTTGATTGATTGATTTATGGGTTCCCATGTCTGCTCCTCCCTTTCGGGTCAAGTGACAGAGAAGCTTCACCAATACTGAGCTCTATAGTGAAAAGTGACATCAGCCATCTCTCCAATTGACCAATAACATTAAATGTTTTTTTATGCCCCTCCATCCCACTGTCGCCATGGTGGTAAACCTCAAATTAATCCCTATAATCCAGGCAGGCCAGTGGCAAAGCAAGGAGGACCATTCAATCTGCCCAAAACCCGAAGAGTGACGATCAACTGGACAAACTCTCTGCCAATCCACGACAGTGGAATCTTACAGGGAAAAAAAAGAAATGAAACTATCTGCCCCACCTTTGTGCTGAACCGAGAGCAAAGTACTCGAAGGAAATCCCTCTATTGTTAACTGGCTAATGAGGAAAACCTTTTTTAAGACCATTAAAAAACAGAGTTTCTGATTATTTTTTCAACCTAAGGCTGATTGCCTTGTGTTTTGCCAGCTTCCCTCCAGCTCCCATTATAAGACAATGAAAATAAGGCACCAGTGACATCAGCCATCATCTTTGCTGGTGATTTTGTGGCCTAGTGGAAAGAGCAGTGGTCTGGGAGTCAGAGGACCCGAGTTCTAATTCCAGCTCTGCCGCTTGTCCGTGTGACCTTCAGCAAGTCACTTAACTTCTCTATGCCTCAGTTGCCTCATTTGTAAAATGGAGATTAAATGCTCCTCCTTCCAATTTAGACTGAAAGTTGCTTGTGGGACAGTGACTGTACCTAACCTGATTATCTTGTATCTCCCCCAGTGCTTGGTGTGGGACCTAGCACATAGAAAGCACTTAACAAGTACCATTAAAAAATAGAAGATAACTATGGCTGTTAGTGTCCTATTTTCATTTCTGACAACTTTCCCATTGCGCCTACCTAATCCTGAGTCCCTAGTGTGCCTACATTCAATTTCTACAAGCTCTAAGCTGTTTTAACACAGCATGGCTTGAACTGTGCTTCTATTCTACTAGTACTACTACTAGAAAATCAACTGTGGCTTGGACATCACACAAGCAAAAAAGATAGTGTTGGAAGCATTGTAAAGACATGCTGAGCTCATATGGCACGACATGAGATTAGATGGCATACTTGCACCACTTTGGCCCAAAGAAATCAAGGAACTAAAGTTATAATAAAGCAAATAGATATTTTATTTATAGTGTTATAATCACAGCTTTAGATCTTTTGTTGATCATTCATTGCATATCTTGGATGCTCTAACTCCACCTCTGACATATGTACTGATTGAGCTATTTTCTACATCAGCAAAACAATTTCTTCAAAATAATCCTTCTTTCCATACTCCACTGATCCTTTCAATTTGTTGCTCTTGCCACTTCTGATTTTCAGTGAGATCAAGACTGGGAAAATTTTGGGGGAAAGAAATTCATAAAAAAAAGAAAGCAAGGAAACATGATCTCCAATACTTAATTTACCAAAAACATCATCTGATCAGTAGCCTAAGAAAAAAAATTTGATTCATTAACATTTGGTTTCATTGAGCTGTATAGTTTGTTTTCATATGTGTGTGTACGTGCATGTGTACATGTGTATGTGTGTGTGTGTGTGTGTATATACATGTATCTATATGTTTATATATATTGTTCTTTGACTCTCCCTAATATTGATTTACTCTAGTTCATCTTGCAAAAATACAGGTCCTCTGTTGCTTTTGCACCTATAGTTGGTCTTTTTATTTCCATTTTGGCTCACATAAATTAATAGAAAAAATCAGAAATGTGTTCAATTTGCTATTGACCTGGAGATTGGAGAAGGCTGCAGGGTTTTGGGGTTTTGTTTTTTTTTAGTGTTCATGGGAGCGGTGACAGTTGTTCTTTTACCTTTGCTAATGAAGGAATTGAAAAACACATAGGAGGTTCTCAATAAATATGACTACTTACAGTAAAAAAAGATTAGGGCAGAGAAAGAGAGACAGAGAGAGAAAGGTTTTTTGTAAAGAGCAGCCTTGTGCCCAGCTCCCCCCTCCCTTCCCCCTACAAAAAAAAACAACAACCACAAACCCAGCTGTTCCATGTCTCTCAGCTCTGTTAATCTCTGATCACTGTTATTGGAAAATCTTGTCCTTTTCCCCTCCCTCTCCCACTCGCCCCCCACAGCTCTCTCTCTCTCACACACACACATATATATAATATATACATATTACATATTATATATATGTGTGTGTATATATATATATTCTCCTGTCTCTTAGCCAGACATGGTCCTGAATTTAGGTTTAGTGACTTTTTATTGTAGATTTTCTTTTAATTGTACTACGTTAGGATTTAAGAGGTTACTGACAGTATATGTACACACACACACACATAAAGGAGTATATATGTGTGTGTGCGCATGCCATACATGAAGCTCAGTACTATATATGACTATATTTATGGAGTTTTCTGTTATTTCAGGAGTCACTGAAGTAGCATTCCAACTATTTGGAACCATCTGCTTCATATTATGTTACTGGCAGCTTGTTTTCTTGCTACAATTTAGTCAGAATTCAGAATTTTTCTAATTTGATAGAATGACTAAAATTTCCTGCTTTTTTGATATCACCCTCAGGAAACTTCAACTGCCCTAATTATCACATAAAAGTAAATTCTGTGCAATGCCCTATGAAGGGTTTCATTCTCATTTTATGTTTAGAAGATCATTTGATCTAATAAAGCTAAAACAAGGACTTGCAGATAAAATGCCTTCTCCCAATCACTGGAAGAATTGTGACTCTTCATCTGCAGTAATACAATTTTTCTGAATTTATCAAAATGCTTTTCTCATAAAAATAATTTAAGTGTAATATCTTCAATTTACAATCAAAGCTAGTCTACATTTATTTGGGGTTATTTCTCTTTGCCACTATAAAATAAATATTGAGCAAATATCATGTGTACATAACACAACATCCTATATATTATGCATGGAATAATTTATATATTATATGTCTACTCTGTTCAACATTTTTTAAACCCTTGTGATTTTGAAAATTCATTCATTCAATCTTATTTATTGAGCGCTTACTATGTGCAGAGCACTGTATTAAGTGCTTGGAATGAACAAGTCGGCAACAGATAGAGACAGTCCCTGCCGTTTGACGGGCTTACAGTCTAATTGAAAATAAAGTCCTTAGAACCTCAGCATAGTAAAGGAAAGCTCAAGGATTAATATTATTGGTTTAATTTCTGATACTGGGAGGTTTGTTACAGAGCATTCATTAGAGAATTCTAAAAACAGTGATTCATTCTATATAAGCCTAAGGAATTATTTCCTACTTTGTATTGTAGAAGTAATAATGTGATCGGAGATCTTTGAGGGCAGGGTCTGAATCTTTTACTTGTACTGTACATTCCTCAAGCACCTATGCAGTTGTGTCCATCCATATCTTTCTCAGTGAATGCTACTGATGTTGATAATGATGATGAGAGTACCTATAGCAGCGTGGCTATCCACTAGCAGCATGGCTTAGTGGAAAGAGCACGGGCTTGGGAGTTAGAGGTCGTGGGTTCTAATCCCAACTCTGCCACTGGTCAGCTGTGTGACCTTGGGCAAGTTACTTGACTTCTCTGTGCCTCAGTTCCCTCATCTGGAAAATGGGGATTAAGAGTGTGAGCCCCACGTGGGACAATCTAATTACCTTGAATCTACCCCAGCACTTAGAACAGAGCTTGGCACATAGTAAGTGCTTATCAAATGCCATCATCATCATCTTGAAATGTGCCAAATAGGTTGCATTTCATATATTTAAAAATTCAAATCAATCAATCAGTAGTATTTGAGTGCTTACTGTGTGCAGAGCACTGTACTAAGCACTTGAGAGAGTACAGTATAACAATATAACAGACACATTCCCTGCCCACAATGAGCCTACAGTCTTGTACGTCCTGCTGACACCCCAGATTTATCATGTCCAAAACAGAATTCCTCATCTTCCAACCCAAACCCTGTCCCCTACTGACTTCCCATCACTATAAACAGCACCACCATACCCCATATATCATAAGCTGTTAAGCTATGCATTATCCTCAACTTATATCTCTCTTTCAACCACATATTCAATGTCACCAAATCCCAGACTAAACCCCCTCTTCCTCAGCTCCCCCTCCCCTCCCCATCACTCCGACTCATCCCCTGTGCTCTACCCCCAACCCCACAGCACTTGTATATATATGTACATATCTATAATTCTATATATTTATATTAATGCCAGTTTACTTGTTCTGATTTGTATATATATAATTTTATTTATTTATATTGATGCTATTGATGCCTGTTTACTTGTTTTGATATCTGTCTCCCCCCTTCTAGACTGTGAGCCCATTGTGGGCAGGGATTGTCTCTCTTTGTTGCTGAATTGTACTTTCCAAGCACTTAGTACAGTGCTCTGAAGACAGTAAGCGCTCAATAAATACAACTGAATGAATCCTGTCATTCAACTTTCACAACATTGTTAAAATTTGTCCTTTCATCCCCATCCAAACAACTACCACATTAATATAAGCACTTATACTATCCTGCATCGACTATTGTATCAGCCTCATTGCTGACCACCCTCTCCCTTGTCTCTCCCCACTCCAGTCCATACTTTACTGTGCAACTCAGATCATTTTTCTTTAAAACCATTCAGTCCATCTATCCCCTCTCCTCAAGAAACTCCAGAAACTCCATACATCTCTGCATCAAATGGAAATTCCCTACCATTGACTTTAAAGCACTCGATATTTTGTTAATGAAATGTACATTGCCTTGATTCTATTTAGTTGCCATTGTTTTTACGAGATGTTCATCCCCTTGACTCTATTTATTGCCTGTGTTCTTGTCTGTCTATCTCCCCTGATTAGACTCTAAGCCCGTCAAATGGCAGGGACTGTCTCTATCTGTTGCCGACTTGTTCATTCCAAGCGCTTAGTACAGTGCTCTGCACATAGTAAGTGCTCAATAAATACTATTGAATGAATGAACAATCACCTTGTACAATGAACAATCACCTTGTCCCTCTACCTTACCTCACTGATTACCAACTACAACCTAGACCTCATGCTTCACTCTTCTACTGCCAATCTACTCACTGTACCTATCTCATCTATATCACCGCCAACCCCTTCCTGACATCCTGCCCAAGTCCTGCCTTTTGCCTGGATCTCCCTCTCCCTTCATATTTTACAGATGATCACTCTCCCCCCCTTCAAAGTCTTTTTCAAAGCATATCTCCTCCAAGAGGCCATTCCTGACTAAGCCCTCAATTCCCCTTTTCCCACTCCCTTCTGCATCATCCTTGCACCTTGGATTTATACCCTTTATTCACCCCTCTTTCAGTCCCACAGCACTTATGTACATGTCCATAATTTATTTATGTACATTAATGTCTGTCTCCCCCTCAAGACTGTAAGCTTATTGAGGGCAGGGACAAGGATGGTGTCCAACCTGATTATCTTGTATGTGCCCTAGTGCTTAGTACAGTGCCTGGCACATAGTAAGTGCTTAACAAATACTACAATTATTGTTGTTATCATTATCATTAATAATTATTATTACATGAGGAATGAAAGTTAAGTAGTGTTAGTGAACACAAATGAACACAAATATTCCCTCCAGAGTGTAAGCTCACTGTGGGCTTACACTGTACTTATATTTTACTCTCCCAAGGTCTTTGTACAGTGCTCTGCATACAGTAAACACTCAATAAACACCACTGATTACCTGTCAGAGTTTATCATGTGGTTTCTGAACTCCTAGGAGAACTTCAAACCACTGTAGGTGATGTGAAGAGACGCACCATGGCCTAGTAGACAGAACACGGGCCTGGGATTCAGATGGACCTGGGTTCTAATACCAGCTCTGCCACCTGTCTGCTGTGTGACCTTGGGCAAGTCACTTCACGTCTCTGAGCCTCAGTTACCTCATCTGTCAAATGGGAATTAAGACTGCGAGCCCTGTGTGGGACAGGGACTGTGTCCAACCCAATTTGCTTGTATCGATCCCAGCGCTTAGTTCAGTGTCTGAGACACAGTAAGCGCTTAACGAATACCACTACTATTGTAGGTGTTTCTGTTATGTGGTAACCTTGGAGATGAACAGTGGAAAAAGCACTTAGACCAGGAGCGGCTGATAAGAGATTTCCTGGTTTAGTGCTTGAAAACTATTTATTCCTTCTCTCTGCTGTACCAGAAGGGAGACTCAGCTGTGGTCAATATTACTGTATGTGTATATGTGTGTGCATGTAGGTGTCAGGGGGTTTCATGAGGATTTTGATGGGAGGTGTACAGAGAGTGGATGTACTTCAGATCTAACCTCGAGATGGCAGAAGCAGTTGTTTTTTAATGGAAAACTTGCCCAAGTCAAAGAAAATGATAGAAGCATATGTTTATAGGGTAAAAAAAATGTTAGAAATCATTTACATTTGGTGATTAAAAATTTCAGTAAAAATGGATGTGAATGAACAATGCAGACAAGAGAAGGATTCCTGCATAACCTTCCCTCCACAGATTTATGTGGGTGTAGGTGAGTTGGGTGGAGAGTATCTGTTTTTTTATGGTATTTGTTAAGTGCTTATTATGTGTCAAGCACTTTTCTAAGCTCTGGAGTAGAACCAAGATGATCCTTGAATACACTGTTAAGTACCATATGGGGGGCAATAATCCATCAGTCAATCAATTGTATTTCTAGAGCACTTTCTCTACTAAGCACTTGTGATGGTACAAAGTAACAATATAACAGAGTTGGTAGACAGATTCCCTGACTAAAATGAGCTTAAAGTCTAGAGAGTAAGGTGCTGGTGGTATTTATGGCACTCCCTTAGTACTTGTCCCAGCATAATTTTGCACACTTGAGGGCTACACATCCCCATTGAGGTACTCATCCAATGTGTCAAATTCTGGAATCTCTATGCCCATACCGGGCAAGATCCCTTATGTCTTATCCATAAGACCAACTCAGAGGACCTAGTAGTCCTTGGTCCCCAAATCCAGATTTGCCCTACGCCAAGCCACGCAGGATCCCTTATTCTGTCAGATCACCAAGCCTGCTTTGAGCTCCTCAAAGGTAGCGCAGCCAGAACACATGTTTCCACTATGCAATGACATCGGTCATGTCATCACCCCATTCTGCCAGAGTCCTGTGTGGATCTGGAGCTCTGGGCTGTTTTACTGCTGTCCCAACTTCTGTTGGGAAATCATGCCTCACTAATCTGCTGGAGTTCTTTGACGGGATCAAGAAACATGTGGATTGAGGGAAACCAGCAGTCATAGTATATTTCGGTTTTCAAAGAGGCCCCTTGAAAGGGTTCCACACCAAAGACTTTTACAAGAAAAAAGGAGAAAGTGTAACCAACAAGATATCCCAGTGCTTTTGGTACCCGGCAAAATCCTAGGTCCTACGTCCTAGGTGAGGACTGGCTACTGGAGAATATTGTTAACACAGTGTCCCAGTAATTGCAGTATGGTTTTAGATCACCACAGGCCACAGAATCTTTTCAGCCAGTCAGATTCAAGATAATTACACTTTATGTAACACTAACATATGCATCTTTAAACTCTCTTGCTTCCCACCAGCCATAATTTAATTTAGATCTATCTGCACCTCAAGATTTTACTCTCCCATATGCTTAATAATACTAATAAAAAATAATAATTATGGTATTTGTTAAGCACTTACTGTGTGTCAAGCACTGTTCTAAGTGCAGGGGTAGATACAGGGTAATCAAGTTGTCCCATGTGGGCTCACACTTTTAATCCCCATTTTACAGATGATGAAACCAAGGTCACACAGCAGAAAAGTGGCCGTGCAGGGATTAGAACCCACATCCTCTAACTCCCAAGCCCACGCTTGATACTTAAGCCAGTGCTTAATTCAGTGCTCTGCACACAGTATACGCTTAATTCATTCTATTGATCGATTGACCAACCAACCAAAGAGAAAACCACTAAAAATGTCTAAAAATAGAGAAGCAGCGTGGCTCAGTGGAAAGAGCATGGGCTTTGGAGTCAGAGTTCATGAGTTCATGAGTTCAAATCCCAGCTCTGCCACTTGCCAGCTGTGTGACTGTGGGCAAGTCACTTAACTTCTCTGTGCCTCAGTTACCTCATCTGTAAAGTGGGATTTAAGACTGTGAGCCCCACGTGGGACATCCTGATTCCCCTGTGTCTACCCCAGCGCTTAGAACAGTGCTCGGCACATAGTAAGTGCTTAACAAATACCAACATTATTAACTGTAAGTTTCCACTCAGAGTTGGCAAAACTTCCTATTCTAAATGCCCTAAATGTAGGTTGCTAGGCACAAATCAATCAAGTGATAAATCGTATTTATTGAGCACTTACTGTGTGTAGAGCACTGTACCAGGAACCTGGGACAGAACACTATAACAGAGTTGATAGACACATTCCCCATCCACAACAAGCTTACAGTCTAGAGGGGGAATCAGACATTAATATAAATGAATACATTATGGCTCATTGTAGACAGGGAATGTGTTTGTTTATTGTTCTGTTGTACCCTCCCATGCACTTAGTACAGTGCTTTGCACACAGTAAGTGCTTAATAAAGACAACTGAATGATTGAATGAATGAATGGATATGTACAAACTTGATGTGTGGCTGGTGCGGGGGATGGTGGGGATGAATTAAGGGAGCAATTCGTGGTGACGCAGAAGGGAGTGGGAAAGGAGGAAATGAGGATTTAGGCAGGGAAGACCTCTTGGAGGAGATGTGCCATTACCCTATTTATTTTGCTAATGAGATGTACATCACCTTGATTTTATTTATTTGCTATTGTTTAAATGAGATGTTCATCCCCTTGATTCTATTTATTCCTATTGTTTTTGTCTGTCTCCCCCGATTAGACTGTAAGCCCGTCAAAGGGCAGGGACTGCCTCTATCTGTTACCGATTTGTACATTCTAAGCGCTTAGTACAGTGCTCTGCACACAGTAAGCGCTCAATAAATACTATTGAATGAATGATTGAATGCCTTCAATAAGGCTTTGAAGGTGGGGAGAATAAGCCAGTGGTGGAGCTGGGACTTGAACCTTCACACATCCCACATTGCTTCATATACTACTGCACATATCATAGGAACATAATAAAAGTCATTACTATTACTACTGTCTATATTTTAGAAGTCATTATTTAGTGTGACTTTCACATTGACCATTCAACATTAGGGTTTATGAAATGGGTGAGGGCACCACAGTGTCTGTTAGTGAGATTTCTACAACCACAGACTTCAGCCACTGCCTTTGCCATCTGTTTTAACAATGTGTGTGGTTTGCTACATGTGGACCAGGCTAGAAAGTGTGCAACCCCTTACTATTACCGGAAAAACAAATCAAATCAAATCTGTGTCCTGCTACCTTCCCTTGACACACAAATCCATGCTCTCAACTCCACCCTCTCCACTGAATTCATCTTCCTTGCTCCCCTGACCATCTGTGGATCTCGAACCACCAACTTGCAGCCCTGGATCACCTCCATATTACCCTTCCTCTGCTCATGTGCTCGAGTTGTGGAGCTCTGCTGGTGGAGATCAGCAGGCCGATCTCATCTGTTTCAAACTTATTCTCACCTGCTATAACCCTTCTCTCTTCTCTGCCCAGCAACAATACTGCTCCAACTTTATTGATTCCCATGTCCATTGGCCATGCCAGCTGCTTAGACTTTTAACTCTGTAAAGCCCCCATCCATCATTTTCCCCATCTCTTGCTCAATGACCTTGCCATCTATTTCACCAATAAAATTGAAACCATCAGGCATGATCTACCTATAATCTCCCCTGCACCTCTTCAGTCCCACCCTCCTTCTGTCCCCTCTTTGACTCTCCCATCTTTTCCAATAGTATATTGAGAGATCTCCCACCTCTTCTTAAAAACTAACCCCTCCTTCTATGCCTCTGACCCCATCCATCTGCACCTTATTAAAACACTTTCTCCCTACCTTCTTCCCTAGCTGACAGCCATTTTAAACTGTTCCAGGGATTCCTTCCTCATTGCTCTCAAACATACCCATGTAATCCCTATCTTAAAAAAACCCCTTCCTTAACCCCACTGAGCCCTCCAGTTATTGCCCTATCTCATCTTACAATTCCTTTCCAAACTTCTTGACAGAGTTGTTTATACCTGCTACCTCCAATTTCTCTCCTCCAACTCTCTCCTCGATCCCCTGCAATCTGCTTTCACTCCCTCCACTCCACTGAAACTCTTCCACCAATGACCTCTTTCCTATCAAACCCAATGAACTCCAGTCCATCCTGATCCTCCTTGACCTCTCAGTAGCCTTTGACACTGGGGATGATGCTCTTCTGGAAGCAATATGTAACCTTGGCTTCACTGGCACTGTCTTCTCCTGATTTTCCCTTGATCTCTCTGGCCACTCATTCTCAATCTTTTAATGAGCTCCTCCTCCTCTGCTTCCCACCTTCTAACTGTGGGAGTTCCTCAAGATTCAATTCTGGGTCCCTTTCTATTCTCCATCTACACTAATTCCTTTGGAGAACTCATTTAATAACGTTGGTATTTGTTAAGCGCTTACTATGTGCAGAGCACTGTTCTAAGTGCTGGGGTAGACACAGGAATCAGGTTGTCCCACGTGGGGCTCACAGTCTTAATCCCCATTTTACAGATGAGGTAACTGAGGCCCAGAGAAGTTAAGCGACTTGCCCACAGTCAGCTGACAAGTGGCAGAGCTGGGATTCGAACTCATGACCTCTGACTCCAAAGCCCTGCTCCCACGGCTTCAACTACCACCTCTATACTGATGATGCCTGCATCTACTGCTCCAGCCCTGATTTCTCTCCTTCTCTGCTGTCTCGCATTTACTCCTGCCTTCAGGGCATCTCTACCAGTATGTCCTGCCAACACCTCAAACTTAACATACCCAAAAGAGAATGCCTCATTTTCCCACCCCAACCCCCTCCTCCCCCAAAGTTTCCCATCACTGTAACCAGTGCCACTACCCTTCCTGTCTCATAAGTCCTTTACCTTGACATTATTCATTCATTCAATGCTTCAACCCATTCATTCAACCCATATATTCAGTGTGGAACCAAATGCTGGTGGTTCTACCTTCACCATATCTCTAAAATCTACCCCTTCCACTCCAGCCAAACTGCTATCATGCTGGTCCAAGCACTTATATTCTGCCTCGACTACTGCATCAGCCTCCTCACTAACCTCTCTGCCTCTAGCCTCTCCCCACTCCAGTTTATACTTCACTCGGCTGCCCCGATCATTCTTCTAAAATATTGTTCTAAGCAAGTCTCCCCACTCTTCAAAAACCTCCAATGGTTGCCCATCTATCTCTACATCAAACAGAAACTCCCCAGCATTGTCTTCAAGGCACTCAATCAGCTCTCCCCCTCCTACCTAACTTTGCTCATCTCCCGCTACTAGCCCACACACTTTCATCTTCTAATGCCAATGTACTCAAGCAGCATGGTCTAGTGGAAAGAGCACGGGCCTGGGAACCAGGGGACACAGGTTCTAATTCCAGCTCTGCCACATGTCTGCTGAGTGACCTTGGGCAACTCACTTCACTTCTCTGGGCTTCATCTGAAAGGTGGGGATTAAGACGGTGACCCCCATGTGGGACAAGGACTGTGTTCAACCTGATTACCTTATACCTACCCCAGTGCTTAGAAAAGTGCTTGGCACATAGTATTCATTCATTCAATAGTATTTATTGAGCGCTTACTATGTGCAGAGCACTGTACTAAGCGCTTGGGATGAACAAGTCGGCAACAGATAGAGACAGTCCCTGCCGTTTGACGGGCTTACAGTCTAATCGGGGGAGACGGACGGACAAGAACAATGGCACTAAACAGCGTCAAGGGGAAGAACATCTCGTAAAAACAATGGCGACTAAATAGAATCAAGGCGATGTACAATTCATTAACAAAATAAATAGGGTAACGAAAATATATACAGTTGAGCGGACGAGTACAGTGCTGTGGGGATGGGAAGGGAGAGGTGGAGGAGCAGAGGGAAAAGGGGAAAATGAGGCTTTAGCTGCGGAGAGGTAAAGGGGGGATGGCAGAGGGAGTAGAGGGGGAAGAGGAGCTCAGTCTGGGAACGCCTCTTGGAGGAGGTGATTTTTAAGTAAGGTTTTGAAGAGGGAAAGAGAATCAGTTTGGCGGAGGTGAGGAGGGAGGGCGTTCCAGGACCGCGGGAGGACGTGACCCAGGGGTCGACGGCGGGATAGGCGAGACCGAGGGACGGCGAGGAGGTGGGCGGCAGAGGAGCGGAGCGTGCGGGGTGGGCGGAAGAAAGAGAGAAGGGAGGAGAGGTAGGAAGGGGCAAGGTGATGGAGAGCCTTGAAGCCTAGAGTGAGGAGTTTTTGTTTGGAGCGGAGGTCGATAAGGCAACCACTGGAGTTGTTTAAGAAGGGGAGTGACATGCCCAGATCGTTTCTGCAGGAAGATGAGCCGGGCAGCGGAGTGAAGAATAGACCGGAGCGGGGCGAGAGAGGAGGAAGGGAGGTCAGAGAGAAAGCGCTTAACAAATACCACAATTACTATTATTAATCTTTTTCTCAATGTCAATGTCAGCCCTTTGCTTACTTCCTCCTTCCAGCCTAGAAATCCCTCCCTCTACATATTAGACAGTCCACTAACATCATACCTCCTCCAAGAAGTTTTTCCTGAGTAACCTCTCATTTCTTCAACCTATTTACCCTCTCTTCTATGTCACCTATGAACTTAGGTCTGCATCTCTTAAACACTTTGATACTCACCACTCCAGACCCCCAGTACTTAGGTACATGTCCTTGTATTCTGCTGCTTCCCCTATCTGTCATTTATTGGAATATCTCTGTCCACTAGATTGTAAACCCTTTGAGGGCAGGGATCATTTGTAACGTACAGTGTAATGTACAATGTAATGTAAGCCCCAAAGCGCTTAGTACTGTGCCCTGCAGACAATAAACACTCAATAAATACCACTAATTGAATAAGTGACTAGACAGAAATGCCATTCTTTCATACCACTGGTGCTTGAGCAGCCCTTTTTAGGGATTCACAGATCACTCTGATGGGGTAAGGGGTTAAACAATAAACCCTACGATTTTTTGAGGGCATAGTGTGATTTATCAGTGTGATTTATCACAAATGTATTCTCGCTATCAGAAGTGTCAATTTTCAAAAGGAAAAACAGTGAAGCATTATCCAACCTTAGCTTCACTGACTCTGTCCTCTCCTGGTTCTCCTCTTATCTCTCTGGCCATTAATTCTCAGTCTCCTATGCGGGCTCCTCCTCTGCCTCCCACTCCCTAACTTTGGGGGTCCCTCAAGGTTCAGTTCTGGGTGTCCTTCTATTCTCCATCTACACCCACTCCCTTAGAGAACTCATTCCCTCCCATGGCTTCAACTACCACCTCTATACAGATGATACCCAGATCTACATCTCTGGCTTTGATCTTCTCCCTCTCTCCAGTCTCTCATCTCCTCCTGTCTTCAGGACATCTCTACTTGGATATTCTCCCATCACCTCAAACTTAACATGTCCAAAACAGAGCTCCTTATCTTCCCACCCAAACCTTGTCCTTCCCCTGACTTTTGCATCACTGTAGATGGCATCACCATCCTTCCTGTCTCACAGGTCACCTTGGTGTTATCCTTGACTCCTCTGTCATTCAACCCACGTATTCAATCCATCACTAAATCCTGTTGGTCCTACCTTCACAACACTGCTAAAATCTGCCCTTTCCATATCATCTAAACTGCTACCATGTTAATACAATCATCCATCCTATCTCACCTGGATTACTGCATCAGCCTCCTTGCTAACCTCCAAGCCTCCTGTCTCTCCCCACTCCAGTCCATAGTTCACTCTTCTGCCCGGATAATTTCTCCACAAAAACATTCAAGACATGTCACTGCGCTCCCCCCAAAACTCCAGTGGTTGCCCATCCACCTCCACATCAAGCAAAAACTCCTCACCACTGGCTTTAAAGCACTCCATCACCTTGACTCCTCCTACCTCACCTCGCTTCTCTCCTACAATTCAGCCCTCACACTTTGCTCTTCTAGTGCTAACCTTCTCACTGTACTTCATCTCGCCTCTCTCTCCACTGACCCCAGCCCACGTTCTGCTTCTGGCCTGGAATACCCTCCCTCCTCAAATCCAACAGACACTTACTCTCCCCCACTTCAAAGCCTTATTGAAGGCACAAGTCTTCCAAGAGGCCTTTCCAGACTAAGCCCCACTTTTTCCCATCTGCCACTCTCTTCTGATCTCCCTGACCTTGCTCCCTTTGCTCTTCCCTGCTCCCAGCCCCGCAGCACTTATGTACATATCTGTAATTTTATTTTTCTGTATTGTCTGTCTCCCCCAATCCAGACTATAAACTCATTGTGGGCAGGTAATGTGACTATTCTTGTATTGTATTCTCCCAAGTGGTTAGTACAGTACTCTGCACACAACAAGTGCTCAATAAATATGATTGAATGAATGTGAGATGTATGCACATGAAAGAGGACTTATTACTTTTGGAATTACAATCTAAGTAGTCTGATTGGCTTGGATATAACTTCCAGAAGAGCAAGGGCATGTAAGACGTGGGCCACGTGGGCCATGTGTCCATCCTCCCCACCTCCACCCCGTCCCCCCTTGACCTCCCCTCCTGCAATCTGGAGCAGCCCTGTTTCCCAGAAGAATAAAGAATCGTGAAAATGACAATGACAGGGTAGCCACCTACCTGGCCAATAATGCCACAACTTAAACCATGCCTTTTACAGGAAATAGCACTGGGAAGTCAGCTAAGAGTGACAAGAACTGAAGAGGTCTCATCTTCAGCCACTTTGGTGACATTCGAGGTGGCAGAAGTATGAGGTGACTGGGCCCCCTGTTCCTCCCCCTCCCCCTCCCCCATCTCTCACCCCCAATGATCTGGGCCACCTATTTCCCCACGAAAATCAACACAATCAGGTCTGAGCTCCCCAAAGTCACCCCTCCGCCTCTCCCCTCCCCCCCACCAACCCCCTCCCCTACTTTCCCATCCTTCCCTGCAGTATCCTCAGAGGAGATCTCCTCCCTCCTCGCAAGTGCCACCCCCTCCACCTGCGCCTCGGACCCCATTCCCTCTCACCTTCTTAAAACCATCGCCCCTGCCCTCCTACCTTCCTTAACTTCTATCTTTAACCACTCAATCTCCAAGGGCTCCTTCCCCTCTGCCTTCAAACATGCCCACGTCTCCCCCATCCTAAAAAAACCCGCTCTTGACCCCACTTCCCCCTCCAGTTATCGTCCTATCTCCCTACTACCCTTCCTTTCCAAAATCCTAGAACGAGTCGTCTACAATCGATGCCTAGAATTCCTTAACTCCCATTCTCTCCTAGACCCCCTCCAATCTGGCTTCCGTCCCCTCCACTCTACCGAGACTGCTCTCTCTAAGGTCACCCATGACCTCCTTCTTGCCAAATCCAATGGCTCCTACTCCATTCTAATCCTCCTTGACCTCTCTGCTGCCTTTGACACTGTCGACCATCCCCTCCTCCTCCATACCTTATCTCACCTTGGCTTCAGGGACTCTGTCCTCTCCTGGCTCTCCTCTTACCTCTCTGGCTGATCATTCTCGGTCTCCTTCGCTGGAGCCTCCTCCCCCTCCCCCTCCTATCCTTTAACTGTTGGAGTTCCGCAAGGGTCAGTTCTTGGCCCTCTTCTGTTCTCCATTTACACTCACTCCCTCGGTGAACTCATTCGCTCTCACGGCTTTGACTACTATCTCTACGCAGATGACACGCAGATCTACATCTCCGCCCCTGTCCTCTCCCCCTCCCTTCAGGCTCGCATCTCCTCCTGCCTCCGGGACGTCTCCACCTGGATGTCGGCCCGCCACCTAAAACTCAACATGAGCAAGACTGAGCTCCTCATCTTCCCTCCCAAACCCGGTCCTCTCCCAGACTTCTCTATCACCGTGGATGGCACGACCATCCTTCCCGTCTCTCGGGCCCGCAATCTCGGTGTCATCCTTGACTCGTCCCTCTCGTTCACCCCACACATCCTATCCGTTACCAAGACCTGCCGGTTTCACCTCTACAATATCGCCAAGATCCGCCCTTTCCTCTCCACCCAAATGGCTACCTTACTGCTACGGGCTCTCGTTATATCCCGGCTAGACTCCTGTGTCAGCCTTCTCTCTGACCTCCCTTCCTCCTCTCTCGCCCCGCTCCAGTCTATTCTTCACTCCGCTGCCCGGCTCATCTTCCTGCAGAAACGATCTGGGCATGTCACTCCCCTTCTTAAACAACTCCAGTGGTTGCCTATCAATCTCCGCTCCAAACAAAAACTCCTCACTCTAGGCTTCAAGGCTCTCCATCACCTTGCCCCTTCCTACCTCTCCTCCCTTCTCTCTTTCTACCGCCCACCCCGCACGCTCCGCTCCTCTGCCACCCACCTCCTCACTGTCCCTCGGTCTCGCCTATCCCACCGTCGACCCCTGGGTCGCATCCTCCCGCGGTCCTGGAACGCCCTCCCTCCTCACCTCCGCCAAACTGATTCTCTTTCCCTCTTCAAAACCCTACTTAAAACTCACCTCCTCCAAGAGGCCTTCCCAGACTGAGCTCCTCTTCTCCCTCTACTCCCTCTGCCACCCCCCCTTTACCTCTCCGCAGCTAAACCCTCTTTTTCCCCCTTTCCCTCTGCTCCTCCACCTCTCCCTTCCCATCCCCACAGCACTGTACTCGTCCGCTCAACTGTATACATTTTCATTACCCTATTTATTTTGTTAATGAATTGTACATCGCCTTGATTCTATTTAGTTGCCATTGTTCTTACGAGATGTTCTTCCCCTTGACGCTGTTTGGTGCCACTGTTCTCGTCTGTCCGTCTCCCCCGATTAGACTGTAAGCCCGTCAAACGGCAGGGACTGTCTCTATCTGTTGCCGACTTGTTCATCCCAAGCGCTTAGTACAGTGCTCTGCACATAGTAAGCGCTCAATAAATACTATTGAATGAATGAATGAATGAATAACGCTTGTGGATTTGCGTGTGTGTGTGTGTCTTTTCCTTCACGTCTCTCCCTCTGTGACTGTGGTCCTTCCTTCATTTATGTCTTGGACTCTCCCTCCTTTCCACATTGCTTTTTATTTGAGAGATTGTCACTGTCACATTGTACAGATTTGGTCAGTCCACCCCAAATCGCTCCTGATTTATTTTCATCCTGCTTTCAGTCCCCAATGGGTGTGGAGAGCAAATGCTTGGCACCCTCTCCCATATAAACCCTTCATAATCTTGAAGACAATTATTAAGTCACCTCTTTTCCATAACTGTGAGAACGGATGTCCAGGAGGGCAACCATAACACTACTCTTTAAACTATTCCTTTATTGCCACTGTCAAACACAAAACATTGTGCTGGATTGACTGTTGGTCTGCCTCAGAATGGCAATGCTATGCTCTTTTGTTCTTAGCCTTCCTTTAACCTTTCCTCAGAGGATTTATTTTCTATCTCTTGAAACATTTTCGTCTCTTATCCCTGGATGCTTTCCAGTTCTCTTTGTCCTTTCTAAAATATGATGAGCAAAATGGATCATAATACTCTAATAAGGCTCTGACCTATGCAGGGTGTAGCAGAAATACTATTTCCTGAATCTTTCATGTTGCTATAGTACAGAGCCGTGTTGTTGTATTTTAATAACACTATTGTTGACTCATGTCCAACTCTGATTGGCTATGACCCCCAAGTCTTTCTCTGCTGTACTTTATAAACTAGCTTACACCCTGTAAGCCCTAAAGATCACCAAAGATCTCCACCAACAGCATAAAGCTGAATGTGTTCACTGAATTCTGCTTCCTAGGTAGTAGATTGGCAAAGATGCAAAACAAGATAGACAAAGTAGAAAATGGATCAAGAGATCCAGCATGTTCTTTCAGAAATAGTTTCATGCCAAACTGAAGGTCTTTAAAACAATTTTAATGTCCAGCCTTCTCTACGAGACACAGACAGATGCCTTATCCAATTTAATGAATAGTTCCATCTACCTGCCATTCTTCATATCAAAGGGTCATAGAAGCTGGGATGTGAGAAGTCTAGGGATCCAAGGATATAGATGAAAGCTACACAATGCTATTCATTCACTTGCTTTCTCCTACTGTTGCTGCTCAGTTCCAGGCTGGACTTCTTATCCACAGTGTCTACCAGGATTTCCTGCTTCTACCAGCTCCTATGGATTCTGCATTGTGAATTCCAGCCAATTTGAATTGGATGTAACTGGATTTCATGACATAGTCCTTCACCTACTCCTGCTCCATTCCACACAAGGATGCCTGTCCCCACAACTTCCCATGTCTCTGTGGGAGTGGTGGAAAGGAGTCTCTTCGAGTGTGTACACATTTTATTTTAATGCTATTTGTTAAGCACTTACATGTGCCATACACTATATTAAGCACTGGGGTGGATGCAAGATCATTTCTGTGCCTCAGTTTTCCCATCTGTAAAAAGGGAATTCATTAATGGATCTCCCTCTTCCTTAGACTGTGAGCCCCTGGTGACACAGGGACTGTGTCTGATCTGTTTGTTTTGATTCTACCCAAGTAGTTACTATAATGTTGGGCATGTAGTAAGCACTTAACAAACACCATTGTTATTATTATTATCATTATGTCCAGCTCCTATGGCAATTGGGGATGGAGTTTCAGTAAAGATGAATGGGAAGGACATCAAGCTTCAGCTTTCCCAGCAGGGATCTCATGGCCTAGTCAATAAAGCACAGGCCTGGGAGTCAGAAGGATCTGGGTTCTAATCCCAGCTCTGCCACTTGTCTGCTGTGTGACCCTGGGTAAGTCGCTTAACCTCTTTGTGCCTCAATTACCTCATTTGTAAAATGGGAATTAAGACTGAGCCCCATGTGGGACATGGACTATGTTCAATATGATTAGCTTGTAACTATCCCAGTGCTTAGTACAGTGCCTAGAACATAGTAAGTGCTTAACAAATACCACTAAAACAAATACCATTGAAACAAAACAGTCCACATGTCATCAGAGATCTTTCTCAAGCTGTCAGAGATGATGTCACATAGAGATATATAGACAACACTTCATGGGGTTTCCAGACATCATGGTGTCTTCCACGGATCATAGCAGTCTGGTATAGTATAGCATCAGTGGACTAGGAGAAAGAGAATGGCATTGGGAATCAGGAGAGCTAAGTTCAAGTCCCAGCTCCCCGACTATCCCATTGTGTAAACTTGAACAAGTCACAACCTATCTGGGCCTCTGTTTCCTCATCTGTGAAATGAGAATAAGAGAGATTGTAAAGGCTATGTCCTCTCTCAAAACCTTGTAGATCTATTCCAATTCTTAGAACAAAGTAAGGCCTTAATTGCCCTGTCTTATGCCGTCGAGTCGCCACCAACCCATACCGACTTCATGGACACATCTCTTGCAGAACGTCCCACCTCCATCAGCTGTTGTTCTGGTAGTGTATCCTTAGGATTTTCTTGGTAAAAATATGGAAGTGATTTACCATTGCCTTCTTCCATGCAGTAAACTTGAGACTCTGCCTTCAACTCTCTCCCATGTTGCTGCTGCACAGCACAGGTGAGTTTTGACTTGTATCAGATTGCCTTCCACTTGCTAGCTGCTGCTCAAGCTAGGAATGGAATGGGTATGCCTCTGCTTGCCTCTCCTTTCCATAGCCAAGACTGGTAGAGTACTAGAAGCTCTCTAGGTGTGATCTTGAAAGGATAAGGACTTCACAAATGTCATAATTATTATTGCCAGCAGAGTTAAGGTATTATCATAGGATATTAAAAGTGGTGCCTTTTTTTGAATACAAGAAACAACTGCACATACACACACACGTGTGTGTGTATGTGTACGTGTGTGTATATACACATATACACGTATACATAGATACATATAGGTACCATTTTTCACATCCTAAGACATGCTAAGTCAGGAACCACTGACTCGAGAGAAGACCTAGCATCCAATCATCAGCAAACATGGAAAGCTTAATAACAGAAGCGCAGATTCTCTATGCAGTGTGATTTGCCATTCCTTATTAGATATAGGATCCCTGGTATTGCTGCTGCAACTACACTGGGGTGCTCCCATTATGAATGTCCAGTACAAACACAACAATATTGGACAATATAATACACTATTTAACTTATATATGTAAGTTGAAAAATTATGCTATAAAGGCAGACCTTTAATTGACCCTGCTAATTCATATCCATGTAATTTATCTACAGCAGAAATCATAACCCAACACCAAAACTGTAAAGAAAGAGTGGGAAATATGAGCCTAAATGGCACATATAATTAGGGAAGGAAAAAGTTGTTGCAATCATTTTTCTTGGGCTATTTGAAATGGAGGCAACTTAAATTTATTTGTTCAGAAAACCATAATATGTAAAGTAACATATTCACCCAAATTTATTTTAAAGAAATAAACCTGTCAAAAGAATTAATTTTCTGAGCAACGAGGTCATTCATTCAGCATGTTTCCACCATCTGTAATTTATGATCTAAGTTAAATGATTTCAAAATAGAAAACAAAGTTCATGCAATACATTTATACTGCAACAAGACCACATCGATTGTTTCCCTCAAAGTCAGGAAGTCACCAAGTGAAAGTTATGGCTAACCTCTGATACGCTATGACGTTTACAGTATTATATATGCCAAATGCTTTACCTTAACTATTTGAGCAAATCTAGCCCATCAATCATGGTGTGTGAAAGCACAAACCTATTCTACAGTAAGAATTGGAGCCATTCACACATTGCAGATGATTATTCACAACAGCTTTTCTAACAGATTCCACATTTATGCAAAAAGAGCAGGTGCAGGTCGATGCTAGTATAATTACCAGTATAGTGAATCAATAAGTACTGAAAGCATTACCTAGCTAAATTTGAGGCTGGTAATGTTAAGTAATAGTGGAAAAATCAAAGGTATTCCCTATGTCCCTGGGTCTGTCTCTCATTCTCTTAGGCTCCTGCACTTTGGTACACTCTCACTTTCTCCTCAATTATATTTGACATAATTCTCCATTTTAAGATTAAGCAGGCTCTTCTTAAAGTGGCCAAGTTTAGCTGCATATACTATGAACGTTGTCCTGGAAGAATCTCATCTGAATCTGCTTCAATAGCAAGATCCCCATTAGCTGTCTCCCTCCTACTTATCCACTCTCCTCCCACTAGACCCCAGCTTATACTCTTGGTTCCCTACAAATTCACCACCCCACTGTGCTTCATCCTTGATTCTCCCACACCTAACCTCTTGTTCATGCATCAAATAGCTGATATGCATATAATGCTCACAGGGGTATACAGTAATTATGGAGGGGTGGTCAGGGGTAGTTTTGATTTGGTGAATTATTAGAGTCATCTTCACAGTAGACATGATGCCCACAATATGCCTGTCTTGATCCATAGGTATCTGTAGCAAAGTTGATGGACATATCAACTCAGGTAATTCATGTTTCTAAGTAGGAATGAGTCAGGTGGTGAAAAAAGTGGACAATGATCGCTCGCTAAATCACACCCAAACTCCAAGCCATTTTCATTGAACAATAACAAAAGTAAATGAAGTGGAGTGCTGATTTATCTCTCCCAGATAGAACCCTGAAAATTAGAGAGGCTCAATTTAGGAAATACTAGCACCATCATGTATGAGAGTAGACTTCAAAGCTGAAGACAAATCAAACTGAGCAATCATCGATGTCTCTGAATTTTTCTGGCTGGGCTTCTATAAAGCTGAAAAAGGTTGTATGCTTCTGAGTTTAGTTGGAAATCTAGATTACCATACAACCTCTTTTTCTCACTGTCCTTCTTATCTCCTAATTTTCTCACTTCTTCCCTCCCTTGCACATTCTTCTTTACCTTTTCTTTTTTCCTCCTCCTCCTCTCATTTTTCTTTCCCCTCTCCTCCTCCTCTTCTTATACTGCTCCCTCCCTCCTTTCCTCCTCTATTTATTAGGGCCTTGTATTGTAAGAGGCACAGTACTAAGGTATTGAAAAAAATACATGAAAAATGTATCGTAGCATATGGCTGGTACACCGCAAGGTACTCACAATCTAAGGTGGAAAGAGAGGTACTCGTGCTGAAAAGTAAAAAATTAAAATAAAATTCAGAATTCAATACTTCAAAATAACAAGTTAAAATTAAATCAATCTAAGATTAAATTAAAGAAAATTAAGGGTTTATTCCTGAGAAAGCAGCATGGCCTAGCAGAAAGAGCGTGGGTCTGAGAGTCAGGGGACCTGGGTTCTAATCCTAGTTCTTCTACTTCTCTGCTGTGTGAGCTTGGGAAAGTCACTTACCTGCTCTGTACTTCAATTTCCTCATCTGTCAAATGGGAATTGAATACCTGTTCTCCCTCCTACTTAGAATCTGAGCTCCATGTGGGACAGGGCTGTGATGGACTCGATTAGCATGCATCTACACCACTGCTTGGCATATAGTAAGTGCTTAACAAATATCACAGTTATTAATGATTGTACATGGGCTAGGAAACAGATTTCCTACAGCAACAGAAAGAACTTTTTAAAATTCTAAAAATGGCTAAGTATGGTTTCATGCCCATCCTCCACTATTATAAGGAAGGGCTTCTCAATGTAATGAGCAGGAGAAAAGAGTCCACCTGTATGTTTGTGTCTTTTCTCCCTTCACTCCCTATACCTAGACTTTTCACTCGTATTTCTCATTTTTCTTCATCATTCTTGTTCTTCTCTTTCACCTTCTTTATCTTCTCCTCCTATATTTCTCTATCTCTCTATCTCTTCCCTCTTTTCCCTTTTCCTCAATCTGCCTACCTCCTCTTTCTCAACCAGGTACCCTCCCATCTTTTCTTAATATTCATAATAACAATAATAATAATAATGGTACTTGTTAAGCACTTACTATGTTCCAAGCACTGTTGCAGGCATTAGGGTAGATATAAATTAATCTGGTTGGAGACAGTCCCTGACCCACATGGAGCTCGCACTCTTAATCCCCATTTTACAGATGAAGTAACTGAGGCTTATAGAAGTAAAGTGACTTACTCAACATCACACAGCGACAAGTGGCAGAGCTGGGATTAGAACCCACGTCCTTCCGACTCCCAGGCCCATGCTCTATCCACTAAGCCACGCTGCTTCTCACTAAGGTTTTGTCTCTATTTCAAAATAATACAATTCCTATAAAATCTAAGTAACTGATTAAGGAAAATTTTAAATAAAATTATTTTTCAACACATAAAGCTATCCTGCATCATTGATTGTTTTTCTACAAAGCCATTCAGTCCATGTTTCCTTACTTCTCAAGAAACTCCAGTGGTGGCCCACCCACCTCCACATCAAACAGAAACTCCTTACCATTAACTTTAAAGCACCCAATCACCTTGCCCCCTCCTACTTTACCTCTCTGATTTCCTACTATAATAATTTTAATAATAATAATAATAACAGTGTTTGTTAAGCACTTACTATGTGCCAGGCACTGTACTAAGTGCTGGGGTGGATACAAGCAAATCGGGTTGGACACAGTCCTTGGGTCCCTTGGGGCTCCCAGTCTCAATTCCCATTTCACAGACAGGGTAACTGAGGCACAGAGAAGTGAAGTGAATTGCCCAAGATCACACAGTAGACAAGTGGCAGAGCCAGGATTAGTACCCATGACCTTCTGACTCCTAGGCCTGTGTTCTATCCACTATGCCATGCTGCTTCTCACAGACAGCACACTTCGTTCATCTAATACCAAACTACTCACTATATCTCAAACTGATTTTTCTCGCCACCAACCCTTCATCCATATCCTGCCTCTGTCTGGGAACTTCCTCCCCCTTCATATAATGATAATAATAATAATGATAATATGGTATTTGTTAAATGCTTACTATGTGCCAAGTACTGTTCTAAGCACTGGGGTAGATACAAGGTAATCAAGTTGTCCCACGTGGGGCTCACAGTGTTAATCCCCATTTATACAGATGAGGTAACTGAGGCCAGGAAAGTTAAGTGGCTTCCCCAAGGTCACACAGAAGACAAGTGGAGGAGCCAGAATTAGAACCCACGTGCTCTGACTCCCAAGCCTGTGCTCTTGACATTAAGCCATGCTGCTTCCATGACAGAAGCGTATCTGACATATCTGACAGAATATCACCCTCCCCACCTTCAAAGTCTTATTAAGATCACATCTCCTCTTAAGAGGCTTTCCCCAACTAAATCCTTATTTCTCCTACTCCTTCTCCCTTCTGCATCATCCTTGCATTTGAATTTGCAGCCTTTATTCACCCCATCCTCCTCCCCAGAGTACTTGGTATATATCCATAATTTACATATTTATATTAATGTCAGTCCCCTGCTAAACTGTAACCTCTTTGTGGGGAGGGAATGTGTCTACCAACTCCATTATATTCTATTCTCCCAAGTACTTAGTATAGTTTTCTGCACACAGTAGGTACTCAATTAATATGATTGATTGAAGTCAAGTGGGATAGTAGAAAGGCATTTGATTTTCCAGTTATAATTTGAATACTGATGCAGAAGATTTTGAACAATAAATCAAAGAGTTTTTCCCAAAACCATGTCCAATAACCCTAAAACTTCTCAAGATAGCAGTTCTTGACAATTGGTCACAATAAAAAACCATTTTGAGATAAATTTTTAATTCATTTCATCTTTGGTGGCACTGCATCATTCAATTTTTGTTTCATTTATAATTTAATAGTGATCATTCAGATTTGTAGATAGCTTTGCCTATCAATTATGGGTCTGTTCATATATGTCCAATATTTTGTTTATTTTCTTGTTTAATAGTAACTGTTAAATAAATGCCATGACAATTATTAATTTCCTTGATTTATAAAATTACTTCAGTCTTATAGACTGTGGGAAAATGAACAATAAGCAAGCAAAATCATGAATTGCCAGAAAGGAAAGCTTCTTGCAAAGCTGGATCCTCACAGCCACTGAAAATAATTTGCCATGTCTCCAATTTACTAGGTACCCAACTAGGGCTACAAAACCTAGGGAGATCAGGGTGTGGCTAAGGTTTGTGGATACAGTGGCACCTGCCACAGGCCCTCCCAGAATGATCACTTTCATGGTTCATTCTTGGCTGCAGCCCCATACAAACAGGCCAGCTCTTTTCAACACATTGTTTCTGGCTTCTCTGGCCTTCTTGGTGGAAGGGGGAAGGGAAAGCACATGTAATCTTTCAGTAGGCACCACCCTACCCCCATTTCTGTCACCATCTTTTCATGGTCACATTCAATCGACAGCTACCCTATTCCTCCACAACATTTCCTAGAGAAACTCCTACCTCTTCACCCAAGCAATCCCTCCCCTGGTTCGAGTACTTGCCACATCAGAGTTATACTGCTTTAACAACCTCCTCACTGGTCTCCCTCTGCCTTCAGCACCGCCTCACTAAAGTCTCCACTTCTCACTGCTGCCCAAATCATCTTCCTAAAACATCGCTCAGCACATTTTTTTCACACCTCTTTTTAAATGGTATTTGTTAAGTGTTTACTATGTGTCAGGCACTGTTCTAAACAGTGGGGTAGAGATGCGCAAATCAATCAGTTTGGACGAGCTAAGTTTGGGCAGGAAATGTGTGTGTTTATACTCTCCCAAGCGCTTAGTATAGTGCTCTGCACACAGTAAGTGGTTAATAAATATGAATGACTAGCTGATATAGTCCCTGTCCCACATGGAACTCACACTTCAAGTAGTTCAAGACAACAGGTATTGAATCCCCATTTTACAGATGAGGAAACTAAGGCTAGAGAAGTTAAATGAATTGTCCAAGATCATATGGCAGGCAACTGACAGAATTGGGATTGGCACTCGGGTCTGTGTTCTTTCCACTAGGCAATACTGTTTCTCAAAATTGAAACCTCCAAAACTTCCAGTAGCTACCAATTTCCCTTTGCATCACACAAAAAAAAATAATCCATACCATTAATAAAAATATATTATCATAGTCTTTGTTAAACACTTACTTTGTGCCAAGCACTCTACTAAGCAAACTGAACACAGTTCCTGTCCCAAGTGGGGCTCACAGTGGCATCTTTGAGATCCTGTGACATCTCAGTGTTCTATATTTGAAGGAAGGGTTTGTGTAAGTGCTTAGGCAGTGCGGTCTTTCCATACTTGCAGCTTTCAGTTACTACACGCAGGTGCTTTGCCATTTTTCATAACTCTGCTGTGGTAGCTTCCCAATTATTGGGACAAGTGCCATGTCTTTGAATGATGAAAGGTTTTTGATGATTTGAAGGGCCTCATCTGATAGTAGGAAGTGTGTTCGGGGAATGTTGAAATGTTTCCATCTCTTCAGGATTCCCTCCTTATCAGTGATGAGGCTGGAGCCACCTGCACTTTTCAGAGGTGCCGCGATGGCACATACAAGCTTTGATGATGTGTAAAAGATCTTGGCCCCATGGAGGTCTGTCTCTTTTCTTTTTTACTTTCATTTGTTGCATAGCACCCAGCTGATTGATTTCAAGGGTTTTGAATGCCATTTTCTAAATATTTTGACTGTAAACTGCATTCTTATATTAGGCTCACAATTAAAATGAACAGACGCCTTTTAGGAAACTCATTACTGGCAGTATAAAGTGCCTTCCTTTGACTCTCTGGGGTACAGGAACACTCTTGGAATTTATAGATTCCAAATCTTTTAGCTTCAAGATTCTCCCTTAGCTTTCTCTGACTTACAAATCCGCTTCCTCCACCTACTACTCCCCAGATCCCATTCAGTGGCACTCCATTCTCATCTTTTCTCTCTTCAAACCCTTTCTCAAACTGCTCCCCTGGCCTAGAGCTTTTTCTTCTGCAAAGCCCCAAGACTTACTTCAACATTTAGTAGTTGGTGAAGTCATCAGTGGTTGAAATGGTGGGAGACGGGCAGAAGTTGGGGCTTCAGGAGGAAGTCAAAGCTCTGAAACTGTGAGTGGGGGTTGTTTCAGCCAGTCAACTAGTCAATCATATTCATTTGAGCACTTACCATTTATTGAGCAGAATATAACAATGAACAGACACATTCCCTGCCCACAACAAGCTTACTGCCTAAAGGGAGAGACAGACATTAATATAAATGAATTAACAATAAATTCCAGAAAAGTACATAAGTGCTGTGTGGCTGGGACAAGGGGTGACATGGGAGTCAATAGAGGAGTAAAATTAGTGCTGCTGAGCAAAAGGTGGAACTGAATTATTGCAGGCCAGGGTGACTCTGAAGTGTCAGACAGTATGCCAACATGCTCAGCAGCTCATATGTAGGAGCAAAGGATCAGATTTAAGATCCCACTGTTCAACTAGAGGTGTCACTGAAATCTCTATACCAAATAAAGTTATTTAACACCATAGAGTAGTTAGTATGTGGTGAACCTACTAATTTGGAGAGACCATCCCAGAAAGCGGGTAGAGTATTAGGAATTTCCTCCCAAAATCAGTAGCCAGTCAGCAAGGTGCAGGACTGGTTCGCTGAACCCTGAAAACTTTCTATTCCTTTTAGAGAAACCAGATTTAAGAGTTACATAACGGTGGCAGCAATCACCTGGGGCATTATTGTGAAGACCTATTCCAAAACTCCAAGAGTATAGTATCTATCAGTCACTTAATTACATTTATTGAGCACTCACTGTGTGCAGAGCGCTATACTAAGTGCTTGGGATAGTACAATGTAACAGGTAGTCTAGAGGACTATCCTATCATAGCTCTAAGAAGCTGTTGGCACTAGGACTCTTAAATCTGGTTGTCTGCACTCAAAATGTGACTAGCACAATATAGTTACCAATTCATTGGATAAGAAAAAGTTCTGACACAGCCAATTAACAGCATGCCTTTTTACGGCACCACATTTTTGCCAGGAAAATTGGTCCTGCCTTTCCATCAGCGACTCTTGGTAATTGTGTGCATATCCGTTTATAATTCCATTAATTTATTCATTTTTTACTTTCATATTCCATGTAGGTCTATCTTCCCATATTAGATTGTAAGCTCCTCAAGGGTAGGAATCAAGTCTTCTACTTTTATTGTTCCTCCCCAAGAACTTAGTACACACATAGTTGATGCTCAGTAAATACTGATGAGGATGATGATGAAAATATTGATAATGATGATGAAGACAGATCATTCCATTGGTTCTATGTGCTAGCAGAGATTAGATCTTTTCGCTTACTGTAGAACACACAAGAACAACATTTCAAAACACCTGCTAATATTGAAAACGTTGAAGTGGCAACAGGGTGTGAAATAAATGCCAACAGTCAACAATGAAAGAAAGCAAAGAGGAAGGAGGGAAGAGTCACTATTCCATCCATCTCCTCCCAATTCTACTATTTACAATCAATATTATTGTGGAATCTTACCTACCCTATCATTTCTTCCACATTACAGCCCTCTCTCCCCTTCTGGTTCTAACAGCCTGAAGTCAACATTTTGGGAATTTTCTTTTACAGAAAATGCTCATCACACCTATTTGCTCTGAACAAATGAGTTGATAAAACTGTGCTTCGTATACCTTCAAATGAAAAAGAAAATATGGTAAAAGAGCATTACCAAGGCTCATTTTAAAATTGGCTCTGCAAGGACTTCAATGATCCCTGCAAAGAACAAGAATGGCTCCATGAATCAGAAAGTTTTCCATTGTCCACATGAACTTTGAATTAGCCCATATAATCTATAGTGACTGATAGATCTCAATAATCAGAATGCCCTGTTGAACCAATTTCATCATTCAGAGGATCTGATGAACTGGCACTGAGCTGGTACCTAATACCTAATGTCAATTTAGGACCAGTGGCAAATTGATGCCCCAGGTGGCAGTAGAGATTGGGGTGGTCTGTCCTTACAGACTGGGGACAATAAAGGTGGCAGCTTCTCTGCATGGGGGAAGGGTGCCTGCTTACATTACCTCACCTCACCTTTTCCACAGCCCCAACATAAGCCTGTAGTCAAAGAATGCCTGGTCCCAACTTCTCTTGTGACCCCAGAGATGATATCCATTAGTTCTGTGATTGGTCACAGAACTCTAAATATGCACCGTAAGGCACCCTCACCTCTCTCATCTAGATTTTCCAGAAAATATTAGGGAGAAGCAATTCTATATTTCAAGTTGGCTGATATATATCTGCCCTTCGACTACACTTTATGTTGTGCAAGGCCCACTAAATGTAGCACTGTTTACAACCAAATAAGAAGTAGATACATTTGCAGGAATGAGATATACCAAAAGAGTTACAGCTATTCCAAAAACAAAGCAACACCCTAATCAGGTTTTTTTTCTACGATAGATACTTTAAAATAGAGAACTGAAGGAAATGACTCAAATAATTTCTAAATTCCTAGCAGAAATACACAGTCTGCATTGGGTCATGCACAACTGCTTTTTTCACCCTTTCTTTAATGATTTGTTTTTTCTTTTAGCCAGAATCATGTGTGCTTGACAAAGAAATATTAATATTCACACACAGGCTCACACAGTCATATCTTCCTGGGCTCGAGACCCTGGAGCTGGAGCTGAGCAAAGGATTCACTCCCAGCTCCCTCCAACTCCATGTAGAAAAGGGTTAAAAAAAACCAGGTGGTTTCCAAGAGCACTGTGCCTGAGAGGAGAAGGTAGAAATATCAGGAAAGGCAATCATCAGGATTTTTCTGTCCTTCCTCCTTACAACAAAGGATAGGGCAGGAGACTCATTTGATGGTAAGCTTCTTGAAGGCAAGGACCAGGTCTTTTACCTCTGTCGTACTCTTCCAAGCATTTGTATCATGCTCAGCACACAGCCATAGAATGCTTTCCAGTGCTCCCCTTACACCCAGCCTCTGGGGCATACAACAGGGAAGAGAAGGTGCCCCAGTTGTACTACACCAAGATCCCCATTAGCCCCTGCTCCAGCCTGGGAAGGACTCATATAGTGGCAGCATGAAGTTGTCTCAACTTTGAGAACGTTGGGAAGGACACCACTGTCACTCCAGCTGTGACTTCTGGGACTATTAGAGCTGGGAGGAGCCTGAAACCTGTTGCTGTTGCTGGATTTATTGCTATCTTTGCTTTATATTTTTGTTTGATCCTTCCTTACATGTCAGTCGCCTACCACTCAATCCCTTATTCTTAGATCGACAATGGACGATCACTCTCCCCGCCTTCAAAGCCTTATTGAACGCTCAACTCCTCCCAAAGACTTCCTGACTAAGCCTTCATTTCTTCTTCTCCCACTACCTTCTGTGTCACACTTACACTTGTATTTATTATTATTAATAATAAAAATGGTGTTTGTTAAGCACTTACTATGTACCAAGCACTGTTTTAAGTGCTGAGGTGGATACAAGATAATCAGGTTGTCCCAAGAGGGTCTCACAGTCTTTAATCCAAACTGTGCCAAATTATACATTCCAAGTGCTTAGTACAGTGCTCTGCACATAGTAAGCGCTCAATAAATACTATTGAATGAATGAATGAATCCCCATTTTCCAGATGAGGTAACTGAGGCTCAGAGAAGTTAAGTGGCTTGCCCAAGGTTACACACCAGACAAGTAGCAGAGTTGGGATTAGAACCCACATCCTCTGACTCCAAGCCCATACTCTTGCCACTCAGCACCCTTTATTATTCATTTAGAGAAGCAGCATGGCTTAGTGGTTAGAGCAAGGGCCTGGGGAGTCAGAAGAACCTAGGTTCTGATCCCAGCTCTGCCATATGACTGTTGTGTGACCTTGGACAAGTCACTTAACTTCTCTGTGCCTCAGTTACCTCATCTGTAAAATGGGGTTAAGAGTGTGAGCTCTTTTTCCTTTTTCCTGGGTTACCCCCCAATTTCCCTACGTCATAACTCCGATGTTCCCAATGGGGTAGGCAAAAAGGAGGGAGAACATGAATGGATTGCCTTTTCAAAAAAATCATCTTCTTTGGAGTTCCATTTCAGGATCTTGTACCAATCAACGAGCAAGCTGGAGGCATCTTCGGAGCCAGGCCTCTGTGGCAGTCTATCAGTGGCCTTGAAACTGGAACTCGAGACAGCTATTCCCTGGAATTGGAGACTCAGAGCACAATCTTGCCTCATCCTTTTATGTATTCAGAAGACTGTTTTTCCAATACTGGCAACTTCATTTTACACTTATTTTCAAGTAAGGTGATATTCAAAACAAGGATAATACAACTGAAATCCAGTTAGATAGATTCATGTTGTATCACTGGAAACCAAATCTCCTTAGAGTTGATGTCACCAGAACTAAAGGGGAAATGTTAAAACTGTGTAAATAGGTTCCACTTTCAGAGAGAAATGTTATTTGTTAATTGTCCTGATTGTACCTGGAAATGTATTGTGATGAATCAGCAATTTACCCCCAATTTAGAGAGCAATCATGAGTCATTTATCACTATTGAGAAAGTCATTTGGCTGAGCTGGAATAATGGCCATCAATCATTGTACATCACATGCTTTAGGGTATTTATTTTGACTAAGATGATGCATTCTTTAGAACTTTGATTCACCATAGCCATAAAAATGATCTGTTATTTAAAAAGAGGTGAACTGTCAATATCTCTTGTCACCGTTGCAAAATCATATTTATTTCTACTGTACTTCTAAAGCCTTCCTTTCCAGTCAATACAGCAGCACACATCCGAAGGCAAAATTGTACTTTGTGTTTATGCTTCTACAAAGAAGCTTATTAAATGTCTCTTCCTCCAAGAAGACGTACAACTACACTTCTGAAAACAAATTCGCTGTTCCAGATCACAGTTTCTTTCCCTATTTGAAATGTTTCATTCCTATAATAATGTAAAATTCCACTCTAAGGTATGAAGAATATTCTAGAATAATTTATAGAGTATATGAAAAATTATCATTATTGGCATTTACTGAACGATATTCTGAGCACTTAGGTGAGTATGCCAGAAGCAAAAAAAAACCACAGTAGCTGCCTTCTAAGGGCATAAAATCTACTGGGGGAAATGGGAAGACTAAGATTATTTGCAAATAGTGGGAGCAGGAGGAAGAAAAAGGATATAAGAGGGAGTAGTGAGAAAAAACAAACATAAATAATTCAGTATACAACTGAAATCACATATGTACATAACGGCTTCGGGATGGGTGAAAAATGCATAAGTGACAAGTATCTCTGTTGGGCTGACGTGTCTTGCTTGGGGTCTTCAGAATCCACTGGGAAAGGCTTCTGGGATGAGGTGGGATTTTAGGAGGGCTTTGAAGATTTGGAGAACTAAGGCCTAGCAAATTGGAAGGAGTGAACAGTGGGAGTTTTGTGGGTAGACTGTAAACTCTAAACTGTAAGCTCATAATGGACAGGGAATGTGTCTATTGTTATATTGTCCACTCCCAAGCACTTAGAACAGTGCTCTGCACACAGTAAGCACTCAATAAATAAGATTCGAATCCCAGCTCCGCCACTTGTCAGCTGTGTGACTGTGGGCAAGTCACTTAACTTCTCTGTGCCTCAGTTCCCTCATCTGTAAAATGGAGATTAACTGTGAGCCTCACGTGGGACCACCTGATTACCCTGTGTCTACCCCCAGCACTTAGAACAGTGCTCTGCACATAGTAAGTGCTTAACAAATACCAACATTATTATTATTGAATGAATAAACTTTGGGGATAGCAAGTGAAGACAACTGATATGTAAAATGAGAAAACAAATGGAGCGACCTAAAGAAAACGATAAGGGGTTTCTACTTGATGCGGAGGAAGATAGCTAATCACTGGAGGATTTTGAGTAGTGGAGAGACTTCTGTGGAGGGATGTTTTAAGAAGTTGATCCTGGCAGCAGTGTGTCGTATAGCCTGAAGTGGGGTGAGACTGGGGGCTTTAGTATAGGACTTATTGAAGTTCTAATAATAACCAAAGCCCAACAGGACAGGTTGCCGAGTTTATGGTCCTATTTACTTCTCATCTAACCAGAATAGCAATCTACTAGAAGTATGCAATTCAATTCATTCCATTTTACTAGTTTTAACATTTTCTCAAATCAAAGAATGACATCAAAGAATTGTGCTGTTTAAAATAATTGGGATTAGTTAGAAGTGATAATAAAATACTGATTAATTGTTTGATTTTAAAACAATTAGATTAAAATACTGTTTGAAATTATTCATTTTAAACATTTGACATTTTAATGTATAAATATAATTACATACTCTTTAGGAAGCTTAATTTTTACCCTGATATATATATATATATATGTTAGCAATTGTGTATTTGAAATCGAATCATAAAATGTAAAACTTTATATTTAATCACCAGTGTCAGAAATTATTAGGTAATAACTACTGAAGAAGAGAATGTGGTAAAAGATACAAAGGCCCATATTTAAAACATAATTTTTCTAATACTCGCTATGATTTTAAGATGTCATGTCGTCATACAAAGGTTAGCAGGTCAGATGTGAAATGGACTTTTTAAAAAATGTTAAGTGATGAATTTGCACTCATAAAGGGGTTAAGATTACTGGAAGTAAAAGTCCTCTTTGACCACAGCATAGGTACATCACTGGATACAAAGACAATAAAGGTTACCTTATTCGGGGTGTGCAGCTGACAAAGAAGTAAATCAAAATAGAAACTTCAAGGTATATTGTAGATCTAAACCTTTCCTAGAAATTTTGGCCTGGGGCTTGGGGATCCAAAATGGAACTTGGAAGTGGTGATAGTAATAGTAATAGTAGTAATGACATTTAGTAGGTGAGTACAATGTTGGAAGAGTTGGGGAGAAATACAAAGACTGATTCAGAATCCACCCCATGTTCTCAGGAAGCTCCTGTAAAAGCAGAGGGTCAGAAATGAGGGCAGACACACAGGGAAAGAGTAACAACTACAGTATTGCTTGAAGATGTCTAACTTGGCAAGTGCTCTATTTCTCCTCTTTGCCATCTAAATCTTGAAACCCAGCCTCTATTTTTATGCAATATCTTGTCAGTACTGAAGAACCACAGTCATGGTTCAGCTGTTTTACAAATTGAATTATACTTATTGTAATATGCATTTTTCAATTTTGTAAAGCTTTGACCAAATGAATGATTAAAGTCATTATGAATAAACTAGGATATGCTTTATTGTTTTATTTGATGAAAAAAAATTGTGCAAGGAGTAAATCGGTGCATAGGAATAGGGGTGGTCGATGCTCAGCTTTGAAACTGGACCCGCCTCACAAAATGTGTTATCAGTCTATTTTAAACTGGTGTGTTCTACCATAAGGAATTTTCCAGCCAAAACATTTAATTAGTGGCTAATTAATAAAATGACAGACTGAAGGCAAAATGCTGTCCCTTTTTGTTCACTATCCCTGGCACTTTACTATCGGCTTGAAGGCTAGAAATAAAAGATAAGGCAGGACATTAACTTCCACTGCCTGATTTAAGGATAGGTGACCCAGACAACTGAGAGGGGAGCTAAATTTGAGGATGGAGGCTGGATGCACCTTGGAAATTGATACACTTTGAAAGGAATTACCTCTGACTCCACCCCCCGAATACTGATGTCAATCAATCCATAAGTCAATGGCATTTATTGAACACTTACTATGTGCAGAGACCACTGTTCTAAGCACTTGAGAGAATAAGATACAACAGAGTTGGTAAACATTTTCCCTGCCCTCTAGACTGTAAGCTCTTTGTGGGCAGGGAATATGTCTGTTACATTGTACTCTCCCAACTGCTTAGTACAGGGCTCTGCACAGAGTAAGCGCTCAATAAAATACCATTGACTAACTGACTGACTGGCTGGCTGACAATGAGCTTACAGTCTAAAGAGGACATGATACCTGCCTCCAAGTTATACTAGTTGCACAGCAGCAATTTCTTGTTCTCTGGACTCCTGGAGCACACTACAACACTCCCCATTGTTCATACCCTCCATGACACTGGATCAAGACCAGGTGGGGCACTGCATCACAGGGTCTTCTGTCGATCTTTTGCCTTCATGCTCCCAAAGTCTGACACTGTGGTAAGCAAGCCGGAGAGTTGGCAGCAAAATGACTACTCACTACGATAATAGATTCATAAGGAATCAGGGACCATTCCTCCAGGTAGTATCTTCAACTTTCTCTCTATCTCCATTTGACTGCATTTGAGTCAAAGAACTGGAAGAGAAAATTGTTTTGAGCCAATTGCACAGTGCAAATGGAAACATTCAATTATCTCAAGAAACTGAAACTTCAGCCAATTATTTTCTAATGGAAAACAAATACAACAGTGGAATTTAATTTTAATTCAAAAATCAGAATAAAGCACAGATAGACTCTCCAGAGTTTTCCTGGTTCTACATGAGAAATATTCAAAAATATTGAACCTATTTCTCCAGGAAGGGCTTCAGGTAGTGCAGCTTAATCACAGCAAATTTGCATACCCTGGCACGCCACTTGTGTGCTGTGTGACCTTGGGCAAGTCACTTAACTTCTCTGTGTTTCAATGACCTCATCTGTAAAATGGTGATGGAGACCGTGAGCCCCACGGGGGACAGGGACTGAGTCGAACCCGATTTGCTTGTATCCACCCCAGTGCTTAGTACAGTGTCTGGCACACAGTAAGCACTTAACAAATACCAAAATTATTATTATTATAACCCTTGCCTTTTCTTCCAAGCATAACCTGTTACTGTGGATTATGGCCTCAGGGAACAAGGTGGAGTTGGGAAACAGCACTGTATAGTGGTTAAAGCACAGGCCTGGAAACCAGAGGACCTGGCTCCAACATTTGCCTGCTGTGCGACCTTGGGCAAGTCACTTGACTTCTCTGTGCCTTGGTTTCCTTAACTGCAAAGTGGGGATTCAATACCTGTTCTCCCTCCTACTTGGACTGTGAACCCCATGTGGGACAGGGACTGTATTCATCCTGGTTAGTTTGTATCTACCCCATTGCTTAAAACAGTGCTTGACACATAGAAAGAGCCTAACAAATACCATTAAAAAAAAAACACACTGAGAACTACAGGAGCCTAATCCTGTACAACCCCAATCAGGCTATAGATTGTATGATGGAATCTCAGGTGTACTTAAGGATGTAAGGCGGGAAGCCAAGTTTGCAAAAAAGAATGTAAGGTGAAAAGCTGGGATTGCAAATTGGATGTAAGGTGGAATAATAATAATAATAATGATAATGGTATTTGTTAAGTGCTTACTATGTGCCAAGCACTGTTCTAAGCACTGGGGTAGATACAAGGTTGTCAGGTTGTCTCACGTGTGGCTCACAGTTCTAATCCCCATTTTATAGATGAAGTAACTGAGGCACAGAAAAGATAAGTGACTTGCCCCAAGTCACACATCTGACAAGTGGCAGAGCTAGGATTAGAACCCATGACATCTGACTCCCAAGCCCATGCTCTTTCTACTAAGCCACACTGTTTCTGCCAATGTAAGATGAAAAGCCAGGCTTGTGAAACACAGGAAAGGTCAGCTGCTGTGGAAAAGATGCAGACCACCAGAAGAAAGAACGTCATTGAGTTATGTGGCACAGAAATAAGGGTGCATTGCAAGCCTCTAGTTAATACCAACTGAGATCAGGCAAGGGGAGTCCCATGGAGTGGACAAGGACTAATGATGGAGGGCAGGGTGGAAGGCATGCAACCACTCTAGAGCTATGTGCCTTTCCACACCCTGTTTCCTCTTAAAGGAGCAGGGACCAGCAGGACTCCCATGGAGGATTTTTAAGAAAAATCATTGTAGGATTTTGCTCATCTGGTTTGCACATAACCCATTTCAGAAGTCCCTAAGTAAGGATGATTACAAGCTAGATAGCATCTGAAAATACAAGCAATAGTGAAATATTGATCATATAGCCTTGAATTTGATATTCACATATCCCTCATTCAAGTAGGTGAAAAAGCACTTTTAAAAATATCTCTATATATTCTTTAGAAGAGCATATTTGCCAATAAAGCACACCTCTGGAGTGAAATGTGGCAACTGATTGGCAGTGCATAGAACCACAGTGTAACAGTTTAGAGTAAGCTTTGAAAACTATATTAATATTCAATCATAACTCCATTTTAATTACCAATCTGTAATTTATATATTTCAATCTTTATTAGTCACATCCATATTTTTTTTCTTTCTAACGATTACCTTTGTCATTTCTATGTCAAATGATCATGGTCTGAGGTCTCAACCTATAGCAGGTTAAGCAAAATGGCCACGAGACAAATAATGGGTTTATCAGTTGTAACCCTGCAATAGAGGAGAAGGAGCAGATAAGTTTAAAGCGGTACTGGCCATATTCTTCTTGCCAGCATTCCTTTCCACCTTGGGTGTGGTCACTTTTTCATGAATGATCACAGGATTATTCCTGTATGCATTTTATGGAGCACCTCTTTCATCTATCAGAGGACATTAACTCAGTGCTGACAGATTATGCTTCAAGAAAACAAAGGAAAGAACCAAATGATTACAAGACTGTCTGCCATCTACACATCATTAGCAGTAGCAGCAACATCAAAAGCAGCAATTATTAAGCATTTATTTACATGGAGTGCTGAGCTAAATACTGAAGAAAAAAATAAATCCCTGCTCTAAGAACTTAGATTTGAGACAAATACTGAATTGCATAGATATATTACATTGGAAGAAACATTGAATAAAGTCTCATATGTAAAAGCATGGCTCACTGGTAGAAGGCTATACCTGAAAAATCTCTAATGGCCTCCCTTCAGGATCTCTAGCACTGATTTCAAGGCTTTCCACCTCCCTTCTCCATTTGTGCATCATCTTCAGCTGCTTCATCCCAGCTCACACTCTTCACTTTTCACTTCAAATTCACCTTTTTAACTGTGCCTTGTATTCAACTATCCTACCACCAACCCCTTCCTCGTGCTGTTCCCCCAGCCTGAAACTCCCTTATACCCACCTTTTCAAAGGCTTCCTAAAATTCCACCTGTCCTAGAAAAACTTCCTCAATGAATTCACAAAATCCCAGTCACATCAACCCAACATCCATCCTTGGCACTTATGTATTGTACTTGTATCCTCAACACTCATTGCCAAATGTATATTTTGATTAATGTATAAGTTTATTTGTCTATGCATACATTTGATTATGTATTTGACAGTTGCATCCTGATATAATTGTACTACATCCTGCTATAGTTTTTGTTGTTCTGCTTGCTTCCACAGTTCTTCCCGAATTTGTGTCTTGGTCCAGTAGGGTGAAGCCAGAGAGCTGCAGATCTGAGTAGGGGGAGAAAGCAGGAGGCTGATAGATTGTACAGAATAACCTCTTGGATACTGAAGTCCCTGATGATCAATTTTAGGAGAACAGAAGGATAAAAGTCAAGAAAGATGTCAAAGTAGTTCAGAAAAAACAGAGGCAGGGCCAGGGAAGCGGTAGACAACTCCCATTGAATAGAGGTATATGACATGGGCTCCTTCTCCACCAGACAGCTGTGCCTTCCCAGCACGACACATAAGGGTCTCAGCATCCTCTCATAGACCATCAGGCTGCCACCTCAGGAAATGACAGCGGCTCTCCTCCATGCCAACAAGAAAACTCCATCATGTCCCCAAAGGAGTGTGGCTCAGGGGAAAGAGTATGGGCGTGGGAGTCAGAGGTCATGGGTTCTAATCCTGGATCTGCCACTTGTCAGCTGTGTGACTTTGGTCAGGTGACTTAGCTTTTCTGTACCTCAGTTTCCTCATCTGTAAAATGGGGATTAAGACTGTGAGCCCCACGTGGGACAACCTGATAACCTTGTATCTATCCCAGCGCTCAGAACAGTGCTTGACACAAAGTAAGTGCTTAACAAATACCATTATTATTATGGTTACCTCCCACCACCCTGGCAAGAGAGAGAACAGGACCTGCAGCACGAGCACTCTGCAAAACCCCATTGGAGCAGCCTCCGGAGTCGCGTCTGTGACTTTAGGCTCTGAATCATGAGGAGGCTGAGATTCTGCTCCTCTAGCCTCAGTACCCTATCATGTTTTGTTTTTGTCTTTCTGTTGTCCTAGTGCTCTGTCTCTCCTTATTCATTCATTCTCTCATTCAGTCATATTTATTGAGTGCTTGGGAGAGTACAATATAATAATAAGCAAACACATTCCCTGCCCACAACGAGTTTACAATCTAGAAGGGTAGGCAGATATTAATGTGTCTGTTGCCAGTCCCCTCTACCCCTCTTTATTTTCAGATTGTAAACCCCCCGATGGACAGGGACTGTGTTTAATTCCCACCTATTGCGTACTCTTTCCCAGTGCTTAGTTCAGTGCTCAGCACATAGAAAGTGCTAGTAAATACTATTTTTTCTACTACTTCTTCTTCTACTACTACTACCACCACTACATGGGTTTGAAAAGAAGAGAAGGTGAGGGATGAGGGAGGTGGAATAATGCAAAAACAGCAGTTGGAGGCAAGGAGAAAGCTAACTCCTCCCGTTTCCCAGTGATTGGGGGAGAAATGGGAGAAGATGGGGCTCCCTCAGGTGAAGATGATGCATAAATGGAGAAGCCTTGAAATCAGTGCTAAAGATTCTGACTGAATAGCCACTGGAGGTTTCTGAGGTATAGCTTTCTGCCAGCAGGACATGCTCTTGCACAATAAAGTCCAAATCATCACTGTGAAGCAGCATACAGATTTAATGCTGGTGAGCTGACCACTTTCCAGGACTTTGGTATTGGTTATCTTGTCCTGCCATTTGATGCTTAGTCTGGTTTATGGATGATGCTGGAGAAACTGCTCTAGAACCTGACCGTAGTAAGTCCATATAGGATGGTCTACGCCACAGGAGCTTTCTAGGACTTCAACTTGGTGTGGAGTTTAATGCCCCATTACCACAACAATGTTCTTTGCAATTCTACAAAAGGTATGCTGCTCTTTATGATTCTGTACTCCTTCTCTTTATTCATCACTGGACAGCAAAATTCGGTGACACCTTTAAGTTATGTGCAGTTGATAAAAAGCTTTGGTTGCAAGATTTCCTGGTTGTGGTCAGGTACATAACTTCTGCTTTCTTCAGACCTCTTTCAGTCAAAAGCACTTGCCTGCTCTGTTAAATGGTTGATAACCATTTGCATATTATAATAATGGTATTTGTTAAGCACTTACTATGTACCAGGCACTGTACTAAGCACTGGGCACTGAGCGCTATACCATTTTGTATGTGTATATCATCTTGTAAACAATCCCTTAACCTCAAAGACGTGTGCCTGTTGAGCTGGAAGAATTTCCCAGTGGATCAGATGTGCACTTTGGTTCTTTGTTGCATCCTTAATCATGGCAGCTAAGAATAGGGGATCTGGACAAGCCACACACACACCCAACACAGCCATGCTTTACTTTGACAGTGACAGAGAAAAGGTAAAATATGAAACATTCAACTCTGACTCTACCAACCATTCTGAAGTGGAAGATCTGGCAAACTGTGGTGAATTGTGAACAAACTGGAGTCTGTTGGTGTTGTCAAATACTTGGGAAAGGTCAATGGGCACAGAATAGAGATCTTGTTGTTGCTTTCTGTACTTTTCCAGTATCTGCCATGTTGCACAGTTCATAGCTGCTGTGTTGCCCTCAGGGCTGAAGCCACATAAAGATTTGGTGGCTCAGGTACTGGATTATTGTTCCTTTTTTACAGCAAGAAAATCTAGCTTTCATTGAATTGTACACTAAACTGGAACCAAATTGCCATTAAGCAACATTTGCTCGTCCCCCACCGCCCCCCCCCCCCGACCCCCCGAAACTGGCACTCTTTCTGGTGTAGACATGAGAAATATATCCTAATCAACACCTCTTTCCAGAAGTTAACATCGGTCCCCCAGGTTAACACTTAATTGACTCTACATTATGGAGAATGTGAAAGTTGTCATGACAACCAAGCAAAAAAGTTGACCAATAGAATTTACTCAACAGAATGCAGAACTTTTCAGTCTTTTTAATTCTTCCTAAGACAGTAGACTTCATTATCTACCTCAAATCCCTAGAGAAGCATCATGTCTAAGAGGAAAGAGCACGGGCTTGGGAGTCAGAGATCATGGGTTCAAATTCCAGCTCAGCCGCTTGTCAGCTGGGTGACTTTGGGCAAGTCACTTAACTTCTCTGTGCCTCAGTGACCTCATCTGGAAAATGGGGATTAAGACCGTGAGCCCCATGTAGGGCAACCTGATCACCTTGTATCCCCCCAGTGTTTAGAACAGTGCTTTGCACATAGTAAGCGCTTAACAAATGCCATCATCATATATTTTCCTAATGACCATGTTCCAAAGTTCAGTCTTTGGAATAGTTGACAATAAATGGATAATATATATTTTCATATAGATAGATCCCATAGGTGAATATATAGATGGAAGGTCAGACAGCTAAGTAGATTTAGATAGATTTCATAGGTAGAATTATTGTCCTTCATTCTGACAGAAGGTGAGAAGCAGCATGCTCTAGTGGAAGAGCACAGGCCCAGAAGTCAGAAGTACCTGTCCTTCTAAACAGAGACTGATGCAGAGACCTATGACATAGTGTTTGTTATGTTGCAATATCTCATGCCAATCTCACTTGTACCTCCATCTCTCAATCCTGATGTATTTGTACAACTTCTTGTTGTATCTTTGTTTTACCTTCAGAACTCACTATTTTCAAATCATTCTTTGTTTGTCTGCCTCTCACATTAGATTATAAGATCCTTGAGATGAGGAAACATACTCTGTTTTTTTTTTCTTTTGCACTCTCCCAAGTGATTAGAACAGAGCTTTGCATTCAATAGGTACAATTAATTGATCAATTGATTGATTAACTGATTGGTGGACCTGTGGATCTCCTGTTGGCCTTTTCATCAACATACATAGGTGAACTTCACCATCAAGAGTCTTCTTCCAGCACAAATAATACCTATTTATACTGCCCACTATGTTCCCCAGTAGAGAATAAAATACTGTGCTTTTCACTTAGTGATCCACTCTCATAAGGCAGATTTCAGGAGCTCATAACTGATTTTGCCTGATCCTATGCATAGTGTAAATTTCTTAGTTGACCTATAACCAAATTTAGCCATTTGGATGATGGAAATGGTGTGATGGCAGTTAATTCATGGCCTTTGATTATAGCAAACAAAAAATCTAGTAGAGGAGAATTGCTTTATTCTTTGCACAAAGGAAGGGGGTTGGGCGGCAAAGTGGTTGTTTTCCTAGGGAGGAACAGAGGAATAAGCTAGGGATTTGACAGTAGAATTGGCTAAATGCCACCACCCTTTTACCTTAGCTTTAGCAAGCTTTCTGCCAATGCGGAGCACAATAGACCTCTTTGCATTCCTGATGGAATCCTTGATAACAGTCCTGGCCTAAAGAAATCTAGGTTGTACACACACAAAATAGAAATATTTGAATTTATTAAAAACATCTCCCTGAATAGCAGTGGTTTTTGACACATCCTGGACTGTTATTTATTATTCCATCTCTTTATAGGGAAGTGTATCCAAATGGTATTAAAGAAAAAGCAGTTAACTAAATTAAGCCAAAGACTTCAGTACTGACACCTAATTTTTGTATTGTATCTGAATCAAATGGATTAAAAAGCTTTCTAACCTAACCCAATTCCATTTTATTATTATTTAGTGAGATGAGGTGGAGTAAGCATGTTTTTCCCTATTTGCAGAATAGGAAAGTGAGGCCTAGATAGCTTAGTGATTTGCTGGAAAAATCAAGGATAAAACCTAGATGTTTCAAAATAGACCATTGCTCCAACAGCTATACAACCCTTTTAAGTAGTGTCTAAGTTGTCTAGATCAGCTTCTGGAACTTTTCAGCTTCACCTTACGTCTGAACCATAGCTTATGTCTTCTAAATGTCAGGCGGAGGTGGCTCCCTAAGGCTTAAGTCTTGGAAAGGCTTCACTCAGGCAATATTTCACAGATATTCCTTTCCAGGGCACTCATTTCTTCAAAATCACATGACTTCACTACATATTTTGGATAGAATACAATTAGGGAATTAGGAAACCTCTTCTGACAAAGCATGTCATGTCCATCTGGAGAGAACTTGATGTGATATCGGAAACCACTGGACACATGCGTGTGCACCAGTCAAGACAGGAGATTATAGAATGAGTTTTCTTAATGAGGGGGTTCACCAAATCGATCAATTGTATTAAGTGAACACTTGTTATAGTAGTCATATTACTTATTTATTCAGATCTTACTGTGGACAGAGTAAGTGCTGGGAAAGAAATCCATGAGTAAGGTAAAGAAATTGTCCCTGACCCCCAAGGGGTTCAGAATCTAAGAATTAAGAGGGAAAGGTGACTGGCGATGGGCACATAAGGAAGAAACACAGCAATAATAACACAAAAAAACATAAAGACAAAGACAGTGAGAAATGCAAAGGAACATAAAAGCTGTAGGATAGTGAAGCTAGGAGATCAGCGTTTCAGGTTTCTCAAGGCTCAGAGTCCAAGAGCCACAGCTGCACCTACGGAAACTGCCACAGCTGTGGCCTTCTCAACATTCTGCCATTTGTGGAGGCAGTATGTCACCACTGCTTCCATCTTTCCTGTGGAGATGGAATAAGACTAGTCAGGATGGAAGGTCCGGGGTGATGTGGTGAGGGAGCAACGCAGGGTAGCATGAGTTACCAACAAAGTGGAGTGGCTTTTTGGTAGATTATGGGTCTGAGATTCACACTGCCTCTGCTGCTGTCCTTCCCATTTACTCTGGGTATTGTACTAAGAGCTAGGGAGAGTAGACTAGTTAATAGCTATGTTCCCTGCCCTCAAGGTGCTGGCAAACTTAGTTGGGGAGATAAGCATTAAAATACATTACAGCTTTATACTTTATTGCTTCCCTCAATCTGTACTTTATTTTAATACCTGATTTCCCAGCTAGACTGTAAGCTGAATGCTACCAAGTGCTTAGGGGATGTGGAAGTATGAAAGTAGTAGTTTTTGGGAGGAATACAGGTTGGAAAAATGAGAGATTAATCAGGGAAGGCATACTGGAGGAGACATAACTTCAGAAGGGCCTTGAAATGGAGAGAGCAGCAATCTGTCAAATGGGAAAAGGGAGTTCCAGGTATTCTTTCATCCATTCATTCAATCGTACTTGAGTGCTTACTGTGTGCAGAGCACTGCACTAAGCGCTTGGAAAGTACAATTCAACGATAAAGAGAGTCAATCCCTGCTCACACCAGTCTTACAGTCTAGAAGGGGGCAGACAGACATCAAAACAAGTAAACAGGCATCTATAGTATTATAGATATGCATAGATATATACACAAGTCCTGTAGGGGCAGGTAGAGCAAAGGGAGCGGAAGGGAGGGAGAGCTGAGGAAAAGGGAGGCTTAGTCTGGGAAGGCCTCTTGAAGGAGGTAAGCCTCCAGTAGAGCTTTGAACGTGGGAAGTGTGATTGTTTGGCAGATTTGAGGAGGGAGGGCATTCCAGGTAGCAGGGAAGGTGTGAGCAAGAGGTTGGCAGTGAAAGTGATGACTAAGAGGCATTGTCAGTAGGTTGGCTTGAGAGGAGTGAAGGATGCGAGCTGGGGTGAAGTGGAAGAAGGGTGAGGATAAGCAGTAACAATAATAATAACTGTGGCATTTAAGTACTTACTATGTGCCAAACACTGTACTAAGCGCTGGGGTAGATATAAGATAATCAAGTCCCACAGGAGGCTCATAATCTAGATAGAAGGGAGAACAGGCATTGACTGCCCATTTTTCAGATGAGGGAACTGAAACACAGAGAAGTGAAGCAACTCAACCAAGAGCACACACCAGGTAAAGGGCAGAGCTGGGATTAAAAACCCAGGTCCTCTGACTCCCAGGCCTGTGCTCTTTTCCACTAGGCCATGCTACTTCCCTAATGGTGAAGTAGTGGGGAGAGAGCTGATTAAAAACACCAAGAAGTGTGAGCTGTACACAATAACCAGTCAGTATTGCTCATGATGGTAATGAAAGAAAAGAAATATGATGGAAAACTATTACTTGACATGTGAGGGAGAGATTTGGTTCCTGGGCCATCAAAGTTCTGATGTGCTGCTGTGTTTCTCTCACAAGAAGACTACTCATTAAAAAACATTAAAAATATGTCTTTCAAATAAAAAGAAAATTTTAAAATACTTTGAAATTCTAAGGAAAAAGGTATTCTAAAAATGCCCAACCGATGAGAATACAGCTAACCAGAACTTTAGAGCAGTTAAACTTAGATATGAAATAAGGTAATTCAAAATCATTTGTGGATGAGCAAAGATCTATGACTTAAAATTGTTAGAAGGCAAACACAATCATGTACCTCTAAATCTACAGCTGACAGTAGTCTACGAATTGGAGCATAAACTTCAGTTACCTCTTGTCTGTACAGGAGACGGCTACAAGGGCTTTAAAGGTTATCAATAAAATCTTAAATTAAATCCTCATTTTCAACGTGAGCCAATCTGAGTTATAAAACAATGAACTGGCATGAACAGAGCAAGGCCAATGAGGAAGTTAAACTAGGACCTGTCAGCATGTCCATGCTTTATTACCCATGAAAGGATGCAACTCTCCATGACATTAAGGATGCAAGGTTTGATGGAGTTTCACAGTTAGTTGACACTGGAATCACCCTTGATCACAGAATCCCTCTCACATCCTGCCATTTTAGAGTAGGGCCTAATGATTATAGTGTCCTACCTTACAAGGTATATAGGAAAATGGAAACTGAGAAGAGCAGTGTAAATTATCGTACAGTCAGAGTTTTCTATTGAAAATGACTAGCATCCATGATCGCCAGCGATACTGGCCAAAGCCAAGTGTAATGCCAATAACCCAATGGAATGGTTAAAGGTCAAACACTGAAGAAGCGATTTTAGGGTTGTGATGGTGCAACAGAAGGGTTCCACTCTTTTATAGAATGCCTTTAACAGAATAGCACTCTACTCAAGTTTTAGCCAAAGACAGAATATTCACCCAGCATATCTGAAACATGAAAAAGGTATACTCTATAAATCATTTTTACCAAAGCCTCATTGTTTCATGGCTATATAAAGACAATGAAAAACAACAGAACTCCTCCACTTACAGAAGCAAAGAGGACAAGGCGGAATCAAATAGAGATAATTTTTCAGAGTGAATTTAACTCCAATTTAGCCCTTAAGGTTAATGCACTGTAACGCTGCTTCAACCCCAAGTCACATATGTTGTCTATTCTAACAGGAGAAGTCCTGTATTGAGTCAGCTCAAACTTCAATGAATGAATCACAATGATAATGCAAGTGTACTAGATAAAAACCCTGCCCCTTAATACATGAAAGCAAAATGAACAAGCAGTGATGAACAATTTTCTGTTGATATTTTTGAAGTTTTGAATTTTAATGCTTTATTGTAATCTCGGTGCTCTGTTCAGTGCTCTTTCATTGAAATGTTTGTGGTGATGATGAGAAGTCTTTCAGTGTGACTTCAGCGTAGATTTTCCAGAGAAAGAGGTAGACGTCCTTCAACACTGAGTTGAATATAGATTCCACGCTGTGGGAATGTGACCAAATTGATTTTAAGGTTAGACTGCACTTAAACTGCAGTTCTGTGCTGCGGGTACATTTTTTTTTTTACCTTCACTAACAGTTTAAATGCTTTAGTAACTCCTCAGTTGGTTAAAAGTAACTGAATTGCTCTTGATGAGCCTGGAAAAACGAATAGTTTCACCAGGAAGGACTAAAGAAGCAAAACTCTGATGAGCTAAACCCAGCACATTTGAAACTTTTTGTGCTGAGACTTAGTGGTAATGTTAAATGTTTATACTTTTTTTTCTTCCTCTTCCTATGGTGTGTTTATGGAGAAAAACCACTGTTTTTCCTCTTGCAGAATTGATGCAAGGAAGAAGGATAAAGTAGACCATTTTGAGATTAAGAAAGTTCAATTTGGACTGGATTCTCAGAACTTAGTTACTTTTCAGTTGAATCAAGTTCCATTGTCACAAAGCCTACCCACAATTACCTATTGATGGAATAGCCCTCCGTCTGCTATCTATCTCTCCTAACCACATATTTTGGGTGCACAGAAGATTATTTGTGTTCATATGCATGTACACATACTATTATGATACTATTGGAAAATATACCCCAACAAAAAGCTGTAGCATCCACAGACTAGAGTGTGCAGTTAACTTTAAAAGGTTATTTTTTATCGTATTTGTTTAGCTTCTATCTGGTGCATAAGTAAGCGCTTAACAAATACCATTAAAAAAGAAACCAAAAACCAACAAAAAACCCCAATAACTAAGTGCACTAGCAAATCTCACCTTTAATTCTCCTGCCTCCAAACCCTTGCTTATAATAATAATAATAATAATGATGTTGGTATTTGTTAAACGTTTACTATGTGCAGAGCACTGTTCTAAGCGTAAACACAGGGGAATCAGGTTGTCCCACGTGGGGCTCACAGTCTTAATCCCCATTTTACAGATGAGGGAACTGAGGCACAGAGAAGTTAAGTGACTTGCCCACAGTCACACAGCTGACAAGTGGCAGATCTGGGATTCGAACTCATGAGCCCTGACTCCAAAGCCCGTGCTCTTTCCACTGCGCCATGCCATTCCACTTCAGTCCTCCCCTGACTCACAGCTCCACCAAAATACATTCCTGTCCTTCTAAAAGGCTTCTTGCTCCATAATGCATTCTCTGTTTAAATCTCCTCTTTCAAACCTGGATATACCATTCCTCAACCCGAAGGAATCACCCTACACATTTATCAGGTTTCTTTTGTTATATATTCAACCACTTGTGTTTATCTTTTCTTTCTTTGATCACACTCTTTCAACTATTGTATTCATCAATTTACATTGGTTTGTCTTTCCATTAGATTGTAAACTCCTTGAGGGATGTTTATATTTGTATTTGTCTTATATTGTTTGTTTAGCACTTTACTATGTGCTCTGCATGAAGTGGGTACTCAAATATTCCTGCTGATGAAGAGGATAATGTCTCTCTTATCAGAGCTGGATACATTTTATGGTGTTTAACAGTTGCTTCTCCCAAAGCATTTTGCATTAGCTTATTTGTTTTTGCTAATGCCCATTTGAAGATCCTAGCACTGTAATAAACTGATCTGACATTCAGGGGGCCAATGTTATCACGGTTTATGGACTTTTAAATCCCAAAAGTGGGGCTTTAAAAAAAAATGGGATCCTTCAAAACAAACAAAAGAGCCAACAAAAAAATCCCAAAGCCTCCTTTTCCAGAAGCCTCTTTGGGAAGGAAGAGAAGGAGTTCTTGGGAGAACAGTCATGGTTGGACAAAAGGCAGCCTTCCAGAGAGTCTCTACATGTCAGTCATGTAGTCTTTTTAATACCCTTCTCAGTGCTATCATTAAAGGGCACTCAGTCACTTTGGGAAGAATTTTCATTTCTAGGTGGACAGTCTCACTGATTCCATTCGATGTTTGTGACAGGTCAAAGATATGTAAAGCCTCAATCTTTTGGATTAAATATTTCTCTTCTGCCTCTTACTCTTTCGATGGATTTATAACACCTGTGAAGAAAATGTGTTGTAGAAAGCACTTTCAAAAAATTTCTTTACCCTGACCAGGATATTCTGCTGTATCCCTTCTTCATTCCAATAAAGACCTTTTGTTACTGATTTTTTAATCTAAATTTTAGTGTTGCTTTTGCATGGCTCTTGTGTTTATGTGAGGTTTTTTTTTTTCTCCTTGTTGAATGCTGTTCTCACTATTTGCAGGCAGCCCAAGCTGGAATGTTAAGCTGGAATGTCTCATGCTGGGGCCTATGACTCAAGTGATCATGATTTCAAAAGGGCGGCAGTTGGTCTGTCTGAGCTCCATTAACCAAATATGGCCCCACTGGGATGCTGTCTTAGCTCATCTTCAGGCTTTCTCACTGTGGCTATACAGTTGGTGAGGTCAACTGCCTGGATGTCAGCCTCTGTAACCTTAAAATTCATCTTCATCATCATCATCATCATTGTTAGTATTTATTGAGTGCTTACTCTGGGCAAAGCCCTGAACTAGGCGCTGAGAAAATGAAAAAAAAATTAACCAGGTACTTACTCTAATGGAAGAAACAAGGAAACATAAATATGAGCATTCAAATAACTGAAGTGTAAGAGTATAAATGGAAGGAATATATTCATAAGCTTACAGGTAAAGTATTGAAGTGCTACAGTTCATGATGGGTGTTTTTGGTGGCTGATCTAGAAAAGGTGCATTACCTAGTGATAAAGGCATAGTGCTAGAGGGCCTGGTTCTGTTCTGTGCTTCCCTTCCCTCCATGTGACCCAAGGTAAAGTCACTTAACCATTGCAAGATTAAGGTATCAACTTTTTAATCAAGCTTCAGTTGACTTTCTCATTCTTCTCAAACTGGCCATCTGCTTTTAATGAACTGTTTTTGTTTTTTTATGCCGATTCCAGTTGTTACTCGAAGGTTTCTGTGGTGAAGGATTTATACTCAGAATAACATATTCCAAGACAACTAGAAACTCAGAGGCAAGGCATTAAAGAGCCTGGATTTAAGGATCAATGATCCAGTAAAAGTTTATTTTGGTTCTATCAGGCAAGTATTTTATTTCTCCCTGACTTCTTAAAAATGTGGTCTTTCAATTTATCAGATAGATCTTCTCATATTGACTTTTCAGAGGTCTCTAGTCCTGCTTTTTCTTTTCCTTTTGACACCTACAAGAAGCAGTGTGGCTTAGTAGAAAGAGCACGGGCTTGGGAGTCAGAAATCATGGGTTCTAATTCCAGTTCTGCCTCTTGTCTACTGTGTGACTTTGGGCAAATCACTTAACTTCTCTGTGCCTCAGTTATCTCATCTGTAAAATAGGGATTAAAACTGTTAGCTTCACCTGGGGCAACCTGATAACCTTGTTCCTCCCCCAGTGCTTAGAACAGTGTTTGCCACATAGTAAGCATTTAAAAAATATCATTATTATTATTAAGCACTTGCTATGTTCCAGGCACTGTTCTAAGAGGTGGGGTAGATACAACAAGGTAATCAGGTTGGATACACTCCATGACCTATCTGGGGCTCATAGTCTTAATCCTCATTTTATAGATGAAGCACTGGGGCCTAATGGAAAGAGCACAGGTCTGGGATCCAGAGGGCCTGGGTTCTAACCCAAGTCTACCAGTTGTCTACTGTGTGACCTTGACCAGCCACTTAACTCTCTGTGCCTTAGTTGCCTCATCTCTAAAATGGGGATTAAGACTGTGAGTCCCATGTGGGACAGGGACTGTGTCAAACCCAAACATTTTATATCTACTCCAGCACTTAGACTGGCACATAGTAAGTGCTTGACAAATGCCATTCTAATTATGAGGCAATGGAGGCACAGAGAAGTGAAGTGATTTTCCCAAGGTCACACAACAGATGAGTGGCAGAGCATGAATTAGTAACCAGGTCTTTCTGACTCTTGAGTTCTTGCTCTATCCACTATGCCACTCTACTTCTCAAGATTATCTATATTCTTTCACTAATAGCCTGTTTTGCAAAGAAAGATGCTTAAAGAAAGAAGTCTGGCGGAGGTGCTGTAGATCTACCATGGCTTCTTTTTTGTCTGTGAAGGTTTTGTTTATATACTCAATTCTCTGGAAACCCAGTGGAATGTAAACTAAAGCTGAAGAGATTTAACACTCCCTCATTGAATGGACTACAGTAAATACTTTTGAGGGAGGATGTACTTACTATAGGCAAAGAGGATAGTGAACATTTTAATATATTGAATTGTTTTTTCCTTTTCTTTCATTCAGGAGCCCACTAGCTATGTACATCCATTGCATGATCAGGAGACCCATGCCAAACTCCTGAATCTTTTCAGGGCCCAACCTTGGTGGAGAGGAGTTTCACCATACCCACTGTCTTGAATGCAGTAGCTAGACTGGGAAATCTTCACTGCTGTACTTCTTAGGCCCTGCCCAGCCTTGACTCCTTCACAGCCATATCCCACTTAAGGCTCTATAGCATTAAGGCCAGGACATTTCCTTTGTAAAGCATAATCCTAATGAATAAATATGCCAGGCTTCATCAGATCACTGACTCACTTGGGTAAATGGAGTAAACTGCTTACTTTCTCTGTGTGTTATCTAGAAAACAGGATTACAGCCCCTGCCCCATATCTATTTTATGGATAGAATGAAAACTACTTAGGATTTAAGTCTCCATTTGTCCTCCTCCTCCTCCTTCCAATAAAACCTATCATGCTGCTCAGAAACAGATATTATATAAATTCAGAATGCAGTTGTTGGACTAGCTGGAATGAAGCAGTATTTCTGGAAGCCTCTGGAACTGCCTAGAATGTAAGTAGGTCCAGAAGTCAAAAGTTTGGTACAGTCTAGTTCATTCTTCTGGCTTGCTTCTCCACCCACACGCAACACTTCTAGTTCAGTTGTTCTTTGCAGCACCCAGTTCCACTGTTCCACTGGATTGGATTCAGATGATTTTCTGGGGAGACAGCCATCCGAGAAGCAGCATGGCTTAGTGGAAAGAGCATAGGCTTGGGAGTAGGAGGTTGTGGGTTCTAATTCCAGCTCTGCCACTTGTCAGCTATGTGACCTTGGGCAAGTCACTTAACTTTTCTGTGCTTCAGTTACCTCATCTGTAAAATGGGGATTAAGTCTGTGAGCCCCAGGTGGAACAACCTGATTACCTTGTATCTACCTCGGCACTTAGAACAGTGCTTGGTACATGGTAAGTGCTTAACAAATACCATCATCATTATTATTATTATTATCCTGCTCCAATTCTATGCTGACTGTATATTTCATTTGACTGCCTGAAATAACACATTATTTTGCAATTTTCACCCAAATAGTATAGAGTATCTTCCTTAATTCAATATTTTTCTTTTCCTACCACATAATGCATCTCCTGCAGGAGGGGGTGATGTAGTGCCAGGGCAATTTAAACTGCAGTATATCCAATCCCAATGGAATAAATGAAAGTATTAGGGAAAAAAATCAATCCCAATCAAGACGTTAGGAGGCCGGCAACTAGAAAACTTGGCAGGAGAGTGACCACAGTTGGGCAGGTGGGAATTTGTTAATAAAATACAAAATTTGACAAGAACAAAGTTTGGTTATGGCAGCTAAGTCATTTAATCTACAAAAGGAATTTTAGCTTCTAAAATTCAGCTCCCAAATAGCATTATAATTAGTATTATTTTCAGATTAAAGAAAACGCCACTTTTCAGTAACAAATTACCTCCATTTTAAAGCAAAAATAATGTATTTCAGTTCATAAAAAATGCCCAAACGGAAGCATTCTTACATTAATTATTTCAGTCTATTCAAAGAGCATATCCCCGCTTGCTTTTTATTATGCCTTCCAGCTTCTACTTTGAAAAACATGCTAAGAAGCTGGAAGCTATTTGAAAGAAAAAGAAAGGAAAAAAGAAAAATAAATAATCTTTGAAGCAATTAGAGCCAAAATACAGAATGCATAAATATATATATGTACATAATTTTTTATTTGCCCCCTAGATTTAACTACTTGTTTTCTTCCACCTCCCTTTTTGGCATCTACAAGTGAGGCATCTTTCCTTGAACTTCAGCAGTAGTAGTTCTATTTGTCCCAGAATTGAATCAAATCCTATTCTGTAGATTGATTGGCAAGTGTTTTCATAATAGGGTGAGGTCCCCAGAGGCCAAATACATAATTTTCATAATGCATTTCTTTTTCTCAAGCCCACAAATCTGAATCTATTTCTGAACCTTTCCTTACAAGAGTAATAATTAGCAAAGCATTGCAAAACACAAAACACATCATTGCTTGGTGGGGACTATAGCATTTCTTGTGAAATTACCAAGAAAATAATTTTACCATTGGAACAAAGTAAATATTTTTTATAGTTTGTGATTCTGGGGGGAAAAAATTTCATTTGAATAACAAAACCACAGGAAATTGTATTTAAAATTAATGTATTCAACTAGAACTTTCCTTTACTTAGTTTATCCTGGGAAGTAGTACTCCTGTCACTTAGATTTCTCTTGTGTCTGAAAGCATTTAAGACAAACATTATTAATAGTGCTTGACTTTAAATGTTTTTTAAATAAAATGGTAACATGGGCCAGTAAATCCAGAATAAATCAAAAAAGGAAAAAAAAACCAAACACAACACCCTCTCTCTTCACCATCATGAAAATGCAAAAGAAAACTGACAAATGAAATGAAATTTTACAAGAAAAGATCCCTAACTGTTTGTCTCCTGAGGTGTGGTGAATTGAGGGGCTAGGCAAGGGAGGGGGAACTTAAGGGGACATGGCTAACTGGGTTTTTTGTAAAGTGAAAAAGTTGTTTCTCAGAGATTTTCCCTCAGAAGCTGGTACCTCAGGGAAAATCCATGGGGAAAATCTTAAGAAGCAGCTTTCACTTTACAAAAATAAAATTGAAAAGTAGCACTCCACCCTTCCTGAGTACAACACTGCTCAGGAAGAATAAAGAACAGCTTGCCTTTTTCTAGATGATGAATTGTCATGGCCCCAAAAGGAAAGTGCAGCTAGAGAAAATACAAAAATTGTGCCTATATTTGTGTCTGCCCTATTATTGGATAACACTATGCTTTATGTCAAGCAGAATGACTACTGTAGATCTAATGGCTTATACTACCTTGACCTGCAAAGAGCATACACATGGCATTCTGTTTGCCTGTAATCTGTTGGCTCTCTTTTACAAGGCAAAATTTGGGGAATCGATTTCCCTCCCTGTAAAGAGAAATATGGACTGTTGGATGGTGGAGGAGAGTTCATGCACGGACTTGCCAGAAGTTGGCATAGGTACCTATGACAGCCTTTCATTCCTAGTGCAGGGATGAAGTATAGTGCCATTTAGGAGGAAGATTATGGATTCCACAATTCTCTCCTCTCATGGGCCTCATTGCTTAACTGAAAGACACATTAAGGAGCTGCAAAACAAGCAGTAGCACAAGTTGCGCAAAGTAAGCACTCAATAAATACGTGTTTATTATATGTATAGATTGATCGCTATCACCCAGGGAGAATAGGATAGAGACAAAAAATCAGGTAACTCTCTCCCCTGCAACCCCTATAGGCAATTTGTGAAGCCATTCAGTAATTCTAAAGAGAATAGGTCCAATCTTATACTTTTGCTTGCATGTCCATAAACGATGCCTGAGGGAAAATTGCCCACTTGGTACATGCCAGTCTCGGGTCAGTCTGTACAAAATCAAGGTAATTCCAGAAGAAGCAAGAGTTCATTAAAACACCTTGGCCCGATCCTTGAGAACCTAGCTCTTGTGATGGGTTCCAGCAGGCCCTGATCCTTGAGAACCTAGCTCTTGTGATGGGTTCCAGCAAACTATAGAAGGGGTGTCTGCATTCTCTTAAAGTACTCAATAGAATTGAGTGTGCTGACTCAAATGCTATGTGAGCTCCTTGTGGACAGGGAATGTGTCTACCAACTCTATTGTATTTTACTCTCCCAAGGGCTTAGTACATGCTCTGCACACAGTAAGCAATCAAAAAACAATCCATTGATTAAGTGAGATTAAAAGAAAAGGCACCTGTGCCTACCTAGACCTCCTGACCTGATCCTATGACAATCTAGATTTCCCCAGTCCTTATCCCTTTTTGGACTTTTGCATTCTTAGACACAACTTTGGAATTGCTAGCCTGCAGGCTCACCTGAATCCTAGAATGCATTTGCTGCCAATTGATCAATCTATAATATTTGCAGACTATTCATTCTGTGCCAAGCACTGCATTAAGCACTACGGAGAGTATAATAGAGTTAGACAACATGCATTTAGTTGTACTTATTGAGAGCTTTACTGTGAGCAGAGCAGTGTACTGAGCTCTTGGGAGAATACAATGTAACAATGAACAGACACATTCCCTGCCCATAACGAGCTTAGAGTCTACAGGCAGTACTATCCCAGCCCTCAAGGAGCTTACAATCTAGCGAGGAAGATAGACACTAAAACAAATTATAGATGAGGGGAAACAGCCAAGTTTAAAGATATGGACATAAGTGCTATCTGAGGAAAGGTTTGGAGTGAGCACCTAAGTCCTTACAAGGTAGGGACTCAAGTGCATAGGTGGAAGAGTAGTGGAGAAAATAACATTGAGAGATGACAGATTGTCTCCTGGAGGAGATATAGTTTTAGTATGGCTGTGATGGGCAGAGCAGTGGTCTGCTGACTTAGAAAGGAAAGGAAGTTCCAGGCAGGAGGGAGAGCATGAGCAAGAGGTCAACAGGGGAGAGAGATGAGAGCAGGCACAGTGAGTAGGTCTGCATTAGAGGAGTGAAGCATATGGTCCGATTTATAGGGGGAGAAGAGAGAGGATAGGTAGCAGGGAGAGTGCTGACTGAGGGCCTTAAAGCCAATCAACCAATCACTCAATCAATCAATGGCATTTTTTGAGTGCTTATTATGGGCAGAGCACTGTACACAGCAGTTGGGAGAGGATAAGAATTGGTAGACACATTCCCTGTCAAAAGGAGCTTTCACCCTAGGTGATCAGAAGTTTCTGCTTGAGGTCCACTAGAACACAGATAATTATGATCCAGAGTATCACTGAGGTTCTAGAGGCATGTGGGGCAGAGGAAAGCTGAGCCAAATCACCCCCAAGTTAGGTTTGCCCACTCTCTCAATCTTTGAAGTACACGCGGCCTCCCTTGAAACCCCATCTCTCCAACTTTTGGAACTATTTTTAGGCCCATGGTGACCACAGACAGTAAGGGCAAGGAGAATATGGTGCTTTTGGGGTGACCCTCATGAACCCCACTGACATTATGATTATTATATTTGTTAAGTGCTTACTTAACAAGTACTTAAATGCTTAAGTGCTCTGCCATTTGTCTGCTGTGTGACTTTGGGCAAGTCGTTTCATTTCTCTGGGCCTTTTACCTCATCTGGAAAATGGGGATTAAGGCTGTGAGTCCTATTTGGAACAGGGACTGTGTCCAACCCAATTACCTTGTATCTACCTTAGATCTTAGTACAATTCCTGGCACATAGTAAGCGCTTAAGCACCATTATTATTATTGTTATTTTTATGTGTCAAGGACTGTTCTAAGCGCTAGAATAGATACAACTTGACAGACACAGAAGGTCTTCCTAAGGAGTCTCCCTGTAGACTATAAACTCTTTGTGGGGAGGAATTGTATCTACCGACTCTGTGGTACTGTATGCTTCCAAGTGCTTAGTACAGTGCTCTGTACTCAGTAAGCACTTAATAAATGCTCTGCACACAATAAATGCTCAATAAATACGATTGAATGAATGAAATACCATGGATTGATTGAATGAATGAGTGAATGATTAAGGGCAGTAACCTTAAATAAATTGCCTTTTCTGCCAATGGTTAAAACAAGCCTGTTATAGCTCATCCCATGTTGTCTCCTAGTGGGGCCTGGTGTTTCATAAGCTGTTTTCTTATATGTGAGCCCGTTGTTGGGTAGGGATTGTCTCTATTTGTTGCTGAATTGTACTTTCCAATCGCTTGGTACAGTGCTCTGCACACAGTAAGTGCTCAATAAATGCGATTGAATGAATAAACAGGAGGTTCCATTTTAGGTGAATCTGTGCCTGGAGATAGGCCTTCCCCTGAATATCTTCCCCATCAGTGGGGGGCCATGGCTTCTCAGGGTTGTTGGCTTCAAAGCAGTCTGACCTTGGAAGGGCCACAGAGAATGATTCCTTTGACTCTAGGGTATTTTGGAGCCTAGGAGTAGGTGAATACTAGGACTAAATTGAAAAAATGCCATGACTTCTATGTAATGACAAGTTAGGGGAATGTCCCCTTGATCTAGGAGATACCTATTAACTTGTAAATGTCCATTATCTTTCTCAAGCGGGGAAGCAACAAAACCATTTGTCAGGCTTTAGTTCTATTCACATTTGAGATGAAATGTGCCATTTCCTCAAATTTGTCTCCTGAAGTATTTGACTTGAGAACAGACTGGGTCATTTGTGTTCCAAGTAGGAAACCAGGAATGCATCCTCCCTAGTACTTTGAAGATTTTATGTATCACCTCCCTTGATGACCTCGATCTCATTTTAAGCTTTCAAACAAACAAGATTAACAGTAAGATACTGTATTGTCCTGACCCTTTTTCCAGAGTCATTTTTCATCTTTCTTCTTCTTCATAATCTGATCTGCTCTTTCAAAACAAAACCTTCAGATGAAAGGACAGAGGAAACATTGTAAACATTATTTATGTTTGGCTGGGGAGAAGGTTGCATCTTAAAATAATCGGTCCTTTAGTACAACTAAAGGAGGTGCTTCAGCAGGGAAAGAATTATGTCAGACACAAGGGAGTCTTCAGACTGTGATAGTGACACGCAAGCATGCAATGCCAGGCTATGAACAGTACATATTTGCTTGCCTGGCTGGTCTATGCTGAGTATTGTCTAACATGAGAAAAGCTGTTTGTTATATTATTTACTATGTGTCTCTCATCTAACCTTTTTATGTGTACGGGTTTCCCACAGAGTGCAGAGGCAAATCGACTCCCAGAAGAGTCATTAAGAGAATGTTAGCTGAAATGTTGAATAACGATAAATTCCTTTGAGTTCCTTGTGAGCATTCTAATTCACCATGATGAAACTTTCATGTTTTGTCAGCTATTGTAATTTTGCTTTCACAAATGCAATACAGATTCTTCCCATATAAGTGACTTTCACATTTAGCAGTAACTTTCAGAAGAAGTCTACTGTTGTGATTATAGATGGCATGTGTTTTAGGAGGACTATCAAACACATACACCTAAAAGGTTTATATTTGAACTCCATTCACTTTAGTCAGCTGTAGACAAATTTTAGTCTACATTTTTAATAATTGACTCCATTATAGTTCATAAAATACAGGGTAGTTCCAAAGGCAACAGTTTGCACTTACATAAAGCTTTTCATTTTCATACTTCTTTGCAAAATCCACCTAAATCTCTATATCCCCATATGTGTGAAAGCAAATGAGAAGCTTCAGTACTTCCATATTTTGAATAAGATTTCGAATAAATGGGGGTAAAAAGGCAGGGATTTCACAGAGGACATGTAATGCCTGGGCTTCAAACTTGAGTATTTGCTCCTTCCACGCTTCTGTGCAAACCACTCATGTAGTGCCTAACCCTCAACAACATCTGTTGACATAAGTGGAAACATCCAGACTTCTAATAATTGCAGAGGTTAGCAGCTGTAATTAAAACTATAAAAATTAATTGATGGAGTTAGAAAGATTTATGTGACTTGAAATAAAAAATACTTTCAGCTGGTTGTGATTTATAACATTGACTTTGTGTACAGTGCTTATTAAAATTGGGGTATGGAGCTATTATGCTGGGGGCAAATAAAACATAATATCATTTTCTGTTTCTTTAAGGCTTAGAGATGACTCTTTCCATCCATCGCTGGTCTCTATTGTTTATTTATCTTAATTCTGTGATACTCCCAGTGATGATCATTATTCTATGGATTCTATAAATTCACTTTCTCCCTTCTCCCCTTTAGGACCCTTTCCTCACCCCGGAAATGGAATGCATTCTTTGTTAATGAATAGTCCTAATAATCTATTTTTGGCCATTGATGAATAATAATATTTTTCAAAAATTTGTTTCAATTGAGTAGCCCCTCATTAGCAAATATCAAGCCCTAACATGAATACATGTCCTGCTTTGAATCACTTTAAGGAAAACATTTGATCACGTGAATTGGATAGGAACAGTAATGCCTTGGAAATGAAAACTTCTTTCCCCCTGTAGAAAACACATTTCCAGGTGTTTCCCAGAGCTGACTGGAGAGCCAATGGAGTTGAGTTGGTATTGGGGGCTTTGTTGTAATCATACTTTACTAGACAGGGAGCTATCTTCACTTCTCAATTTACATAATTGATCCAATATGAAATAAATCCTGTAGTAGATGAGCACTCTGGGGATTCTCTTGTTTGTCTCAGCATGTTAAATGTCTGCAAGGCATTACACATCAAAGTTAGAAATGCTTAAGTGCATAATTCTTCCTCATGGCTTTGCTGGGAGCTAAACGAACCTTCTTAAACTAATAATAAATTCATCTACGATATAAAAATATGTTTCTTTTGGATAAATTTGACATATTACAATGACAGAGTGTTTATGACTCACAATCACCCCCTCCACTGCCAATGCTTTATTTAGAAGCAGAGGCAGTGTAGTGAGGCAGGCAGCCTCTGAAGTTCCCTATCAGAATAAAAGTTGCCAAATTCTTACTAAACAAAGCATTGGTCCTAATGAAGAACAGTGAATTCTCATTGCAGTCTCTCAAGGAAATACCATTCCCCCAACTATCAATCTTCTATTTACACATATTTAAATTGCATTTTAAACTTAAGCCAGGGAAGATCTCAAAAATGAGTTGAAAATGTTCCAAGGTTCACAGAGCATCAATGAAGGTGAAATACCAACATCAGAGGCAGAATGGGCAGATTAGGATCAGGTCACTGAACTCATTGAATCTGCCACAAACTTCTAAAAGGCCAATAGTTTAATCCACTTAATTTTGAGCTCATAAGGTTTTATGCAGTGCTATATGGACAGTTCAAAAGTTTTCCCTCGTAAAATTGGTCCAGTAATATATATTTACAGGTGTATAAATGTATGTGGAGCTTTGAATTCAAAACTGTTGCTACTGAAAGTGCTGCTTAAAAGATTAGTTCTTCCCACATTGCACACTTGCAGTATGCCCACTGGTTGCAGAGTCTGTCTCTGTTTTCTCTTTGACTTCTTTGGCCAAATCATGTATCAGTATACTCTTAGAAAGTGGTGCCAAATTTTCATTTTGAGCACTGGGGGGTGGGGTTGGGGGGCCGGGGGGAGTGGAGCCATGATTTAGGGCAGAAAGTTGGAGAGTGAGACTGTCAGGGATGGGGCTTTAAGGATTTGAGACAGAAATGGAGCAGGAGAAAGAAGAGTGACAGTGGAAAAGAGGGGAGGGAAGGGAAAGGGGAGAAAGGAAGGGAAAAATGGAAGAGAAAGGGGGAGAGAGTGGGAGAGGAAGAGGGAAATGGAAAAATTAAAGGAGGAAAACAACATGGCCTAGTGGAAAGATCACAGGATTGGGTGTCAGGAGACCTCAGTTCTAACAGCCATTTTCCTGCTGTGTGACCTTGGGCATGTCATTCAACTTTATTGTGCCTCAGCTTCCTCATCTGTAAAATAGAAATTAAATAACTGTTCTCCCTCTCCCTCTCCTCTCCACACTGTAAACTCCATGTGGGACAGAGACCATGTCTGATCTGATTATCTTGCATCTATCCCAGCATTTAGCACAGTGCTCAGCACATAGTAAGTGTATGGAGAAGCAGCGTGGCTCAGTGGAAAGAGCACGGGCTTTGGAGTTAGGACTCATGAGTTTGAATCCCAGCTCTGCCACTTGTCGGCTGTGTGACTGTGGGCAAGTCACTTAACTTCTCCGTGCCTCAGTTCCCTCATCTGTAAAATGGGGATTAAGACTGTGAGCCCCACGTGGGACAACCTGATTCCCCTATGTCTACCCCAGCGCTTAGAACAGTGCTCGGCACATAGTAAGCACTTAACAAATACCAACATTATTATTATTACCAAATACTGTTATCATCATCATCATCATAGAGGATAGAAGGCAAAGGGAAGGAAAGGAAAAGAGGAACAGGAAGAAAAGGAGAGGAAGGGAAGAGGGTATTTGCCATCCATTGCTATACTGTTGCCTTTGTTTCCACTGACAAGTGGCAGTGGCTACAGTGCCAGCCAGGATGGGTCAGCTGAGAAAGAACCGAAACTGCTTGGGCAGGAGTGGTGGTGGCCAAAGAGAATAATGGTCTGGGCTTGAAATTGGCATAGCAACTGGCAGACTGGTCCCCCAGGGATAACGTAGCTGCCAGACTAGCTCCAAAATTAAAAACCTGCCTCACCTTCCAGATCATTCCCCACCTCCTGCCTGAAGTATTGGTTGTGAGATATGTGTATGGCTAATCCACACCGAGCCTTGGATAGACAACTTGACTCCACTTCCAGACCCATTTAGGCTCCAATGAGCAGGAAAGCAAGCTAAAGCTGTATGTCTAATTCAAAATCTGCAAGGAAAAGCTAACTGCATCATCCTCTTGGTGTCAATCCTTTGGGGACGATGGCCTCCTTCACTCCCATGGAGCTGATGTCCCTGCATTATGGCATTACTTCTGGGTGCTTCTTTATTATTTCCTCCACAAAAATATACCTTGCAACAACTCCTTGTTATTCTGCAGTTTCTCACATATTCAGCCAGAAGAATTTAGGGGGCAGTGAGCATGGCATCAATGTTGGTGGACTGCTTAACTCTAAGTCTTCCCTTGCTGTTTGGTGCTAAACGGTTCAGAGAATGGTGCTCTTAGAACTACCTTTTAAACTGAATCCATTGGTTGAAATATGTATGCCTGAAAATGGCAATCCAATAAGTCTTGGAACATGTCTGGCTGGATTTGAAGCCGAATGTATCGAAAGCCAAATTGCCAGGGTAGCAGAATCCATTAACATCAGATTTGCTTTTTTTTTTTTTTTCCGTGTAGGCTTTCCTGGGCAAAATCAGTGGTTTTGTGATGATATATATATAGTATATTCTTCAGGAAACTCTGTATTTGTATGTGCACCCAGGGCTCAGTCATCACTCTACTACAATTCTTTAATGATTATTACAAGGACTTTATTTGAACCTCACAACATTTTGAGGTATGAGAAAGAGGTTACCGAAGCATTGAATGCAGAAATTGAAAATAACATTCACTTCTATCACATGAGGAGAGAACATCATAGGAGAGTCTTCCATTTAAATTTTAATTTCAATCATATTGACAATGATTACGGAAAGCAGATGCTCAGATTTGCCTTTTCAAAGACATTGGACTGGAGAGGCAGAGAGGAGTACAGGACTGCTATGACTTCTGTCTGAATTAGAACTTGAGGCAGGTGCATATTAGGCTCCATTATTAAATCACTGGCCCTAGGAATTGAGTCATACTACATAGCAACTTAGACTTTGGTTAGCTGTGTTGCTACAGAATGCAGGACACTCCCTAAATCCTGAATCCCTGAGCCCCAGGGAGGCTCAGGCTTCCCCGAGGTACTCTAGAACTGCTTAGAATTTAGAGTGGCCTGAGGAGCCTGCAACTCTGAACTTCAACACTGGAGGGTTTTCCCAGCATACAGTGGTCCAATCTCTCATTTTTAGAAGCTGTGGAGGTGGGGGATCCTGCCTCTTCATAGGTTCTCTGAAAAGAGAATTTGGACCCATGCTGTGAAAGAGTCCCCTTGGATTTTCTGTTGCTTGGAGCTGGTCCCTCAAGGCCAGCCTAAAACATGGGAAATCCTTAGGGGTACCTGAGATACCCACTCCACAACTGGAGGTGTGTAAGAAATGGCACACAAGGTGCTTGTCCTGGTGTTCTGGGATCACCAGCAGGTAATGGCTGTCCAGCCCCAATTCAAAATGACACAGATCTCTTCCCTTCTGCACATCCTTGTAAAGGACACAACTTGCCCTCTATTCCCTAACCTACATGATGAGAGAATAGAGATTGTTTGGTCTATGACTCAATAAACCGAGATAATGCCATGGACATTTCTCTGTTGATGGACTTTGTCCCTTTCAGAATGGGTGTAGGATTCCTTAATTGATTCATTAGGGGAAAGACTTGGGCTCTCATGAGTCAATAGTTAACTTGATTAACTTGTATCTACCCCAGCACTTAGTACAGCACTTGGCACAGAGGAAGTGCTTAACAAATAACATAAAAATAGTTTGTGATGTTTAAAACTGAATAGAGAATAAGCTCCCCTTCTAGACTGTAAGCTCCTTGTGGGCAGGAGACACATCTACCAGCTCTGTTAAATTGTACTCTCCCTAGCACTTAGTACAGTGCTCTGCACACAACAGTGCTCAATAAAGATGACTGATTAATTATTACATATATTATGATTTCTTGCTAGATTCCGCTATCAACCAAACACCACATCAAATTAGAATCACCAGCATATATCGAGCCAACTGTGTGCAGAGCATTGAACTGAAAGCGTAGGGACATGGAATATACAATAGAAGTATGGGACATCACTGCCTTGGCAGACTTAATGATAGAATGAGACTATCTACAAAAATGGCTAAAAATGACTCAACATGTAGCCAATCACATAAATCATCATCATCTTTACACTGTCATCATCAGCATCACATCATCATCACAATTATCATTACAATTGTTTATTAAGGACACCCAACAATGTTCCAAGCACTTTCTCGGGCAAAAAATGAATGATGAGTATGGAGATGATAGAAATAGAGATTCCAAGTGATTCACAATCTGGAACCATTCTCTTAAATGGAATGTTTCAGATACAGGATGAAGACAAAGGAAAGTTTTTTGCCACATATTTCACAACAAAATGACTTTCTGACTGAATTTGGAATAGTCTCATTTCTACTGGGTAGATGATCAAGCTACCAAAACAAATACTACAACTGCTGAATTTCTGACTCTTCGAGATTCAAGCATACTACTGGGATGGGGTGGAATGTTTTCAAGAACTTCTTGACTATTACTGAAATTTACTTGATGCCTCCCATTTACTTTAAATATAGTAATAGTATATTTGTACTTAAGGTTTAGGGGGTTTTGGGGTTTTTTTTGCAACCACACAGTAGAAATGGTGGCTGCAGAAAGTTCCTGCTTTGTCTAAGCCCTACCTCATCCTGAGGTTGTCTGGAAAAGAAATAGTCAGGGCCACCTGTTTACTTTGGGTTAGTCCAGCAAGACCAAAGTGAGCCAGAGACAACAGTTGTGTGAAGCAGGTCATGCCCAGCAAGTTAGAGATAGCTCAATAGATCCCTTAGATGGCCAGAATCAATCAGTGATATTTATCGAGCACTTGCTGTGTGCAGAGCACTGTACTCAGTGCTTGTACAATACAACAGAGTTGGTAGACTTGGCCCCTGCCCACAGTGAGCTTACAGTCTAAAGGGGGATACAGAGGATGGGAATGCAGTTGCACCACACTTTTAGAAGGGTGATAGTGTCCTACCTACGTAGGGGATAACAGCAGAACTCATGATAAGAACACCAGGTCCCAGAAGCAGGATCAGCACCACCTATGTGAGAGCTGTTACCTCTGTTGGTCTAAACCCAAAGCCATCTGGTTGAGTTGCTGTCATTGCTATAGACTGTGAGCTCACTGTGGGTAGGGAATGTGTCTGTTTGTTGTTGTATTGTACTCTCCCAAGCACTTAATACAGTGTTTTGCCATTGATGCCTATCTACTTGTTTTGTTTTGTTGTCTGTCTCCCTCTTCTAGACTGTGAGCCTGTTGCTGGGTAGGGATTGTCTCTATCTGTTGCCTAATTGTACTTTCCAAGCTCTTAGTACAGTGCTCTGCACACAGTAAGCACTCAATAAATATGATTGAATGAATGAAGGAACACAGTAAGCACTCAGTAAATACAATTGAATGAATGAACAAATGCTCATTGTAGCCAGCTCAGGGCCAGAAGACGTATCTACAAGAGGGCTTTGCTCTAGCATAGCTCAAGAACGTGAAACAAGAATCTCGCACTGAGCAGAGAATCCTTACAGTTGTGAACCCAGCCCTATCTGTAGGAGAGATACACTCCCTCCCTCGGTGAACTCATTCGCTCTCACGGCTTTGACTACCATCTCTACGCAGATGACACGCAGATCTACATCTCCGCCCCTGTCCTCTCCCCCTCCCTTCAGGCTCGCATCTCCTCCTGCCTCCGGGACGTCTCCACCTGGATGTCGGCCCGCCACCTAAAACTCAACATGAGCAAGACTGAGCTCCTCATCTTCCCTCCCAAACCCGGTCCGCTCCCAGACTTCTCTATCACCGTGGATGGCATGACCATCCTTCCCTTCTCTCAGGCCCGCAATCTCGGTGTCATCCTTGACTCGTCCCTCTCGTTCACCCCACACATCCTATCCGTTACCAAGACCTGCCGGTTTCACCTCTACAATATCGCCAAGATCCGCCCTTTCCTCTCCACCCAAACGGCTACCTTACTATTACGGGCTCTCGTTATATCCCGGCTAGACTCCTGTGTCAGCCTTCTCTCTGACCTCCCTTCCTCCTCTCTCGCCCCGCTCCAGTCTATTCTTCACTCTGCTGCTCCGTAGTACAGTGCTCTGCACATAGTAAGCTCTCAATAAATACTATTGAATGAATGAGAGAATGATGGGATTCCAAATGCATTTGAGTTACCTTTATTTAAGCCCCCAAATCTCCACACTTCCCACTTGCATATTCATTCAATAGTATTTATTCATTCAATAGTATTTATTGAGCGCTTACTATGTGCAGAGCACTGTACTAAGCGCTTGGGATGAACAAGTCGGCAACAGATAGAGACAGTCCCTGCCGTTTGACGGGCTTACAGTCTAATCGGGGGAGACGGACAGACGAGAACAATGGCACCAAACAGCGTCAAGGGGAAGAACATCTCGTAAAAACAATGGCAACTAAATAGAATCAAGGCGATGTACAATTCATTAACAAAATAAATAGGGTAACGAAAATATATACAGTTGAGCGGACAAGTACAGTGCTGTGGGGATGGGAAGGGAGAGGTGGAGGAGCAGAGGGAAAAGGGGAAAATGAGGCTTTAGCTGCGGAGAGGTAAAGGGGGGATGGCAGAGGGAGTAGAGGGGGAAGAGGAGCTCAGTCTGGAAACGCCTCTTGGAGGAGGTGATTTTTAAGTAAGGTTTTGAAGAAGAGGGAAAGAGAATCAGTTTGGCGGAGGTGAGGAGGGAGGGCGTTCCGGGACCGCGGGAGGACGTGACCCAGGGGTCGACGGCGGGATAGGCGAGACCGAGGGACGGTGAGGAGGTGGGCGGCAGAGGAGCGGAGCGTGCGGGGTGGGCGGTAGAAAGAGAGAAGGGAGGAGAGGTAGGAAGGGGCAAGGTGATGGAGAGCCTTGAAGCCTAGAGTGAGGAGTTTTTGTTTGGAGCGGAGGTCGATAGGCAACCACTGGAGTTGTTTAAGAAGGGGAGTGACATGCCCAGATCGTTTCTGCAGGAAGATGAGCCGGGCAGCGGAGTGAAGAATAGACCGGAGCTGGGCGAGAGAGGAGGAAGGGAGGTCAGAGAGAAGGCTGACACAGTAGTCTAGCCGGGATATAACGAGAGCCCGTAATAGTAAGGTAGCCGTTTGGGTGGAGAGAAAAGGGCGGATCTTGGCGATATTGTAGAGGTGAAACCGGCAGGTCTTGGTAACGGATAGGATGTGTGGGGTGAACGAGAGGGACGAGTCAAGGATGACACCGAGATTGCGGGCCTGCGGGACGGGAAGGATGGTCGTGCCATCCACGGTGATGGAGAAGTCTGGGAGCGGACCGGGTTTGGGAGGGAAGATGAGGAGCTCAGTCTTGCTCATGTTGAGTTTTAGGTGGCGGGCCGACATCCAGGTGGAGACGTCCCGGAGGCAGGAGGAGATGCGAGCCTGAAGGGAGGGGGAGAGGACAGGGGCGGAGATGTAGATCTGCGTGTCATCTGCGTAGAGATGGTAGTCAAAGCCGTGAGAGCGGATGAGTTCACCGAGGGAGTGAGTGTAAATGGAGAACAGAAGAGGGCCAAGAACTGACCCTTGAGGAACTCCAACAGTTAAAGGATGGGAGGGGGAGGAGGCTCCAGCGTAGGAGACCGAGAATGATCGGCCAGAGAGGTAAGAGGAGAACCAGGAGAGGACAGAGTCCGTGAAGCCAAGGTGAGATAAGGTATGGAGGAGGAGGGGATGGTCGACAGTGTCAAAGGCAGCAGAGAGGTCAAGGAGGATCAGAATGGAGTAGGAGCCATTGGATTTGGCAAGAAGGAGGTCATGGGTGACCTTAGAGAGAGCAGTCTCGGTAGAGTGGAGGGGACGGAAGCCATATACATAAACACAAATGTGTACATGCATGTCTAATTTACATGCATGCATGTATATTTCTGGAAAGAAATATATACATGTATTTCATGGAAAGAAAATTGAGAAGAAGTAGATGTTAAGTGTTTAATGCTAAAGTCTGCTTCATAATTATTAAGAGCACTATAACAGAAAGATTCCAATTTTTGGAAGAATAAATGGCATTTCCCCAGAAATCTAATTTACATAGCAAATAATCTGAAATGAAAGTTAATTTCTTCACTTACTTTGACCAATATTTTAAAACAAAGGGCTTCCTTTCATTTTTAAGATGACTTGCTAATCTATTTTTGATGACACTAATCTTTTTTGCCTGGAGGCAGTGCCTGAGTGGTCTAAACACCAATGTTATGATACCTAGACTCCCTGGAGCCATAGGTTCAAATCCCAGCAGGGTCACCTAAACTCAACCTTGATAAATTGAGTGCCATGTGAGATACTACTGACAGGGAGGTGATCTTTCAACTAAGGCCTTTAAAAGTGAAGGTTTCCTACAGTCATTAATGATCTCCAAATATAACAGGTCCCTGGTATGCATAACGTATTGTCTATGGCTGCTTTCTCCCAAACTGCCCTGGAGAATGTGTTTAATGGGAATATTATGGGTATTAATATAATGACATACACAAAACACTAGATGGTACTAAATATGTAGGGCTGAGAAATTCTGTTTCATGATATTTCAGCCTGAGTGAGGTTAATTCTTCCAGTATTAGCAGAAGGGTGACCCTTCCCTGCCTTTGAAATTATAAAGCCAAAAAATAGACTCAAAGACAAGTGACTCTTTCCAGTTAATCAATCACCAATATTGATTGAGTGCCTACTTTGTGCTTGAGCCCTGTACTATGTGCGTGGAAAAGTACAATGGGGATAGGAGACCCGGAGTTAAGATATCACATTGAAAAGTGGTAACCTGGCTTGACTCTACTGAAGAGAGTATAGAGTCCTGCACAGGCTGTAATCCTGAGGCCCTTCCCTCCCCAAACTGAATTCCAGCTGTCTAAACAGATTCAAAATCCAACAAAGGCCAACAGACCGAAACTCATTTCGGGGATAGAAGAGATGGGTCGGATAAAGAGTTGTCCCAACAAATGTGCAGGGACTTCCATCTGTATGCAATTTGCCCACACAGCCTCACATTTGCCAGATGTTTGCCCTTACCCTCCCTTCATTCATTCAATCATATTTATTGAGCACTTCCTGTGTGCAAAGTGCTGTAATAAGCGCTTGGAAGAGTACACTATAACAATAAACAGGCATATTCCCTGCCCACCACAAGCTTACAGTCTAGAGGGGGAGACAGACATTAATATGAACAAATAAATAAATGAATAAATTACACATATGTACATAAGTACTGTGGGGCTGGAAAGGGGGCTGCCCAAAAGCCCTGAAATAGGGAATATGATGCAGGCTAAACTGAGACTTATCTACTATTCACTGCCTGGCTCAACTGGCCCAACCTCCCAGTGCAGAGCATTTCACTAGGTCTCAGAGAAAACAACAAAAGTAAAAGATGTGATCCTGCCCTACAGTTATTAATGATCTCCAAATATAACAGGTCCCTGGTATGCATAATGTATTGTCTATGCCTGCTTTCTCCCAAACTGCAAACAAAGAGGAGGAGAAGACTGGGGGAGCAGGAATGGTAGCAGTCACACCCACAGACACAACTGCATACACACACTCAAATGCATTCAGATCACACTCACCCACCTGTCACAGTTTCTCTATCATCCCGCTGTTGCTCAAGCCACAGCACAGGTGCTTCTTCTTCCCAGGCTGTATCCTGGTGGTTTCCACTACAGCTAGCACAACATCAAAAAAGCTACCCCAGAAATCTCCAGAAAACAGCAAATAAATGGCCAGTTTAGCCATGGTGCCATGCCAGTTGCTGTTCAGGAGGTGGAGGAAGAGCAGGCTGGGCTGCTTCTACTCCATTCCTCCTCTCCTACGCTTCTGCTGTGCCGCCTCCACTTCATTCTCCCACCACTATCCAACCAAAGCCGGGATCTCAATGGGACTGACCAAAGGCCTTTTGAGTGGTGGGGCAGGATCTCAGATTTTGTCTAAGATGGATTTATAGTGAAATGTTGGCTCCTTTGAATTGGTAAATTTTACTGTGCAAATGGGACCAATGCTTTTTTTGAGCCCTGTCCCCAGGGTTTTGCCTTGCTACCTGATTCTCAACATGACAGAGAAGTCCTGCCTTGCACAGAAGTGAAGAGTGGCAGAAGGTGGGATCAACATCCCTGACAACCACTTAATGGCTGGTATAGACCACAGAAGTGCAGCCTACCCAGTGGAGCTCAGGGCAGACAGATGCTGCCTTCACTACAATTAGAATATTGGAAAGGTTGTGGCATTGTAGCAGCTCCTCACTAACAACTGTTTGCCTAGAGCAGTCCCCTTCAGTAATTGTGATATTTGTTAAGAGCTTACTATGTGCCAGGCACTATACTAAGTATTGTGCTCACAGTCTTAATCTCCATTATACAGATGAGGAAACTGAGGCACAGAGAAGGGAAGTGACTTGTTCAAGGTCACCCAGCCGACAAGTGGCAGATCTGGGATTAGAACTCAAGTCCCCTCAGACTCCCAGGCCCTTCCCCTTCCATTAGGCCCCAGTGCTTCTCTTTAGAGAAGCAGCATGGCTCAGTGGAAAGAGCACGGGCTTGGGAGTCAGAGGTCATGAGTTCGAATCCTGGCTCTGCCACTTGTCAGCTGTGAGACTGTGGGCAAGTCACTTCACTTCTCTGTGCCTCAGTTACCTCATCTGTAAAATGGGGATGAAGACTATGAGCCCCACATGGGACAACCTGATGATACTGTATCTCCCCCAGCACTTAGAACAGTGCTTGGCACATAGTAAGCACTTAACAAATGCCAACGTTATTATTATTATTATTGTTATTATTGTTAATGGTGGCACACTGTTCTCTCTATGACATCTTTTGCAATTCAGATCACTCAGGAGCCCCGCTAGACTGTTCAGCCCCTGTCCTGGGTTTTGGTTAATGTGGCCCTGCCCTAGACACATGCTTAAATGGCACTGCACACCTTCAGGGGCAGTTCTTTGACCTCAAACCTGAGCACAGTCCTCATGAAAAGTGCAGGGAGAATTGATTTTCACTCCACACAAAACCAAGTTTGCATCTCTCCTGAAGAAAGCCTCCCCTCTTTTCATACTGGGACATGAGATGGGTGGAATGAGAATATATAAAAAAATAGCATAATCCCATTATTTGGAATTGGATCAGAGGAAATTTGCTGTTTTTTATTCTAACTTCATTCCTTCTTATTAGTATTTTTACTCTATGATCATCATTATTGTTTATATTAATTAAAAACATTTTAGGGTATTTGTTAAGCACTTACTATATAATAATAATGTTGGTATTTGTTAAGCACTTACTATGTGCAGAGCACTGTTCTAAGCACTGGGGTAGACATACGGTAATCAGATTGTCCCACACGAGGCTCACAGTCTTAATTCTCATTTTACAGATGAGGTAACTAAGACACAGAGAAGTTAAGTGACTTGCCCACAGTCACACAGCTGACAAGTGGCAGAGCTGGGATTCAAACCCATGACCTCTGACTCCCAAGCCCGGGCTCTTTCCACTGAGGAACGCTGCTATATGCCAAGCACCATACAAAGCACTAGGGTAGATACAAGCTAATTAGATTCAGACACAGTCCATGTCCCACATGGGGCTCACAGTCTTAATCCCCATTTTACCGATGAGGTAACTGCGGCCCAGAGAAGTTGTGACTTTCCCAAGGTCACACAACAGACATGGTGTCATCCTTGACTCTGCTCTCTCATTCACCCCACACATCCATTCTGTCACCAAAACCTGCCAGTCTCACCTTCACAACATCGCCAAGATCCACTCTTTCCTCTCCATCCAAACTGCTACCTTGCTGGTACAAGCTCTCATAATATACCGACTGGATTATTGTATCAGCCTCCTCTCTGATCTCCCATCCTTCTGTCTCTCCCTGCTCCAGTCTATACTTCACTCCACTGCCTGGATTATCCTTCTACAGAAACGCTCTGGGCATGTCACTACCTTCCTCAAAAACCTCCAGTGGTTGCCTATCAACCTTTGCATGAAGCAAAAACTCCTCACTCTTGGCTTCAAAGCTCTCCATCACTCTGCCCCCTCCTACCTCACCTCCCTTCTCTCCTTCTACAGCCCACCCCATACACTCCATTCCTCTGCCACTCACCTCTTCATTGTGCCTCATTCCCACCTGTCCCGCCGTCGACCCCTGGCCCACGTCCTACCTCTGACCTGGAATGCCCTTCCTCCTCATCCGCCAAACTAACTCTCTTCCCCTCTTCAAAGTCCTACTGAGAGCTCACCTCCTCCAGGAGGCCTTCCCTGACTGAGCCCTCCCTTTCCCTCTGCTCCTCCTCCCTTCTCCATTGCCCCTACTTGCTCCCTCTGCTCTACCTCCTTCCGTTCCCACAACACTTATGTATATTTGTATATATTATTTATTACTCTATTTTATTAATGATGTGTATATATCTATGATTCTGTTTATCTTGATGGTATTGATGCCTACTTGTTTTGTTTTGCTGACTGTCTACCCCTTTTAGACTGTGAGCCCGTCGTTGGGCAGGGATTGTCTCTATCTGTTGCCAAATTGTACATTCCAAGCTCTTAGGACAGTGCTCTGCACATAGTAAGCGCTCAATAAATACTATTGAATGAATGAATGAATGAATGAAAGTGGCAGAGCTGGGGTTAGAACTCAGGTCCTCTGACTCCCAGGCCCGTGCTCTTTCAACTAGACCACGCTGCTTCTGTGTGTCTAGCATTGTGCTAAAGACAAGAGAATCAAATCACAATCACAACATAATATCCTGATTACTTTATGCTGGACTGGTTTAACAGTCATTCTTGACTACCAACTGTCCAAAAATAAACTGTCATTTAAGATGGTTCTTCATTCAATCCTCAAAATATTTCCCCGTCCTACTTGCTAACTGAAAAGCCAGCTTCATCCAGGCACCACAAGTAGCAGTGCAATAGCAAAGGGCAACCTTTACACGTGCAAAAATGTAAAAATGGATTGCTTATATAACCCATTCAGTGTTAGCAGCACGATAAAAAACATTGCAGTAGGGAGTTTATAGAAGGATCAATGAACATTTCTTTTTGGGTGTGCTCTATCCCAGGTTTTAAAATTGAGAAGCAGCATGGCCTAGTGGCTAGAGCCCGAGCCTGGGAGCCAGAAGGATCTGGGTTCTAATCCCTGCTCTAACACTCCTGCTGTGTGATCTTGGGCAAGTCAAGTGAGCCCCATGTGAGACAGGGACTGTGTCCAACCTGATTTGTTTGTATTCACCCCAGTGCTTAGTACAGTGCCTGGAACATGGTAAGCGCTTAACAAATGCTAGAATTATTTTTTAACTTCTCTGTGCCTCAATTACCTCAAAAATTGTGCAATGGGGATTAAGACTGTGAGCCCCGTGTGGGACGGCGACTGTGTCCATTCTGATTAGTTGGTAGCCTGCTGTGGGCAGGGAATGTGTCTGTTATATTGTTGTGTTATACTCTCCCAAGAGCTTAGTATGGTGTGCTGCACACAGTAAGTGCTCAATAAATATGATTGATCGATTGATCAGTGCTGCCATGTAAGCACTTAATAAAGAAAAAAAAATTAAAAGTACATTTCATAGTAGCACTCTCATCCTAAACATCTCTGAAGTAATTCTTACTGATTTCCAAGAAGTTAATTTAAACCTTGCAATACGCATAGTAGATGACAATAAAAAAAGCACCGTGAGTATATGAAGAGTACCCTTCCTTCAAGTAGCCACAGAAATGTATGGGGGGGGGGGGTGAAGAGGTGGGGAGAATCAAGCCATTTGTCTGGTGAGGTAGGTGCTTACTCTCCTATTATCTCATTCTGAAGCCCACCTTGCACTCATTTATTGTAGCCCCCTCCACTCCCCCCGACCCACTCACATAGATATATGTCGGTGTCAGTAACATCATCTTTGAACTCAGTTATATATTTTTTGGTATGCCAAATATTAGACCATTATAAATGTTTTCCAGTTGTCAGAAAGAAGGGAGCATGTTACACAAATTGTTAGTAAAATCTGACCTTTAGGAATCAGAATGTTATATTTGTACATGTGAAAGCTCCACCTCTGGAACTTATAAAATTCCAAGCACATATGCATACCAGATTTCACCCTTGATAAAGACAACAGAAAACTTAGGAAGCTTTTTCGCGATTATTTTCTTTTATTTTCACTCCTGGGACTTTCAATGTCAACCCTATAACTAAATAGACTACTGAGGGAAATGAAAACTCTGAATAATCTTGAAAAACATGTCATTTAAGATGTGTTTGATTGAAATTATTTAAAACATCTGAAACTAAGAAGAGTTTACCATGTATGAATGTGTTCTTGACTTATATTCTCAATACTGGATTGAACACCTTTTATTCTAGTACGTTCAATTGCACTTTGAGTATTGTGTATCAAAAAATTTCACATAAACATACAATGAACCTCAAGAACACTTGACTTTCCAAACTTGCAGGCCACAGACAAATATTGCATAAACTGCTCTGAGACTGTGGTATCCTCAGTGATGACACACAGCAATCTGCCACATACCACTTTCATTCTCAAGGTTAACAGGGATAGAACAATGGAGAGTAGTTTCTATTCTGAAGTGCCAATTCTGCCCCGACGTATGAATAACTAACTCCTAGTGAGGACAGTGAGTGTTATAGTTGAGTAAGAGTTGCAGTACTATTCATAACTACATGCCCTAAAGACCATTTATAAGAAAAACAATTTATAAAATGCCGTGAGATTGCTAAACAATTATAATAATACTTTGTACTTACACAGAACCTTTCTTCTATGAAATATAAGTGTGGGCTAACGGATAGGGCTCCAACTTGGGAGTCAGGACCTGGGTTCTAATCCTAACTCTGTCACTTGTCTGCTGTGTGACCTTGGGCAAGTCACTTAACTTCTCGGTGCCTCAGTTACCTCTTCTGTAAAACGGGGATTAAGAATGAGAGCCCCATGTAGGGCAGGGACTGTGTCTTGTACCTATCTTGCATCTGTCCCAGCACTTAGTACGGTGCCTGGCACATAGAAAATGCTTAACAAATACCATTTAAAAAAATATATATATAAACAGCATTTGCTCATGGTCAGACAGATCTGCTAACTCCTTGGAAGTATAGTCACATCTATACCTAATAAATCTGTATTGATCAGGGTTGAGCATGATATGGATACAAGAGCATCCAGGTAGTCAGAAGAGGTACATTTAAATAGGTTCTAAAATAATTCTGCTATTCAATTAAACAATACTACATTCTACACTCATGGGGTAAATACAAGTTTATCAGATCAACTCAGGCCCTCAATTTTATAGATGAGAAAATAGAAGTCCAGAGAGATTTCCACTAGGCCTCAAGAGTGGCTTACCTTAGTAAAATCCTTAGTTACTGTTATTGATTGATGGATTTTTCCAATTAGCAATAGTTAAGCACTAAGTACAGTAAATCCTATTAACACCAAATAGCTCCATCAGTAGAGGTTTGTGTTTGTATTTTCCAGAACCCAGGGCTTTCATATTCCTTCATTGCTACTTTATCCCCAATAATAATTATAATAATTATGGCACTTGTAGAGCACTTACTACTTGCCAAGCACTGTTCTAAGTGCTGAGGTAGATACAAGTAAATCAGGTAGGACATAGTCCCTGTCCCACATGGGGCTCACACTCTTAATCCCCATTTTACAGATGAGGTAACTGAGGCCCAAAGAAGTGAAGTGATTTGCCCAAGGTCAAACAGCAGACAAGTGATGGAGGTGAGATTAGACCCCCAGGTCCTTCTGACTCCCAGGCCTGTGCTCTATCCACTAAGCCAAGCTGCTTCTCCAGACAGGTCCAACCCCTTTGCTGCTTATGCTTTAAAATGCCATCATTACACATTCTCCTGCAGAACTGCTGGCCAGCCAGTAGCACTGTTTCCCATCTGATTGGATGGATTAAACCCACCTGCAATGTAGATTTCAAGGCATTCTCAAATTGTTTGAATAATCGACCTTTCAAAAACTTGTCTTTTAGTTGTCTATAAAATAATAGTTTGGGTAAACTGTGCTGGGGGTCTATATTCAAAACTTCTAGTCCAGCAAAACCAAGACTAGAGAATGCAAGGTTTGCTATGCACTACAAAGCAGCTTAGTGGCCTGAATGTGTTAAAACACTTACGAAAGTTAATTTGCACCAAGGGAGTCAATAAATTATAGGATGGATCTAACTGATTTTCTTTTGTAAATTCTTGCAATTTACTTTGAATTGGGTCCATAAATAAGATGATGATCTCGGCCCCAAACGTTACTTAAACACAATAGCCCCCTGATTCAAAACATAAAGGGTTCCCAAATGAATCCTTCCCAAACCTCCATTTTTTCCAATACCCAAGGATTTATGTATTTCACCTCTGCATATCTCTGTAATTCCATGTGTATGTGTATAGATAATATTGTTCTGAAACCAAGGTGGGTGTATTTTCTATGTGTAGCACTACAAAACAAAGCTATCATTAGTATTAATACTATTAGCATTATTATTATTATTATTTTCCAGCAAAGTAAGATTCTGCTGTGTAATGTTAACTAAGCCAATTCACTTTTTCCTCCCTTCCTTATCCTCTGATTTTGTGCTAGAAAAGTAGGCAGAGAGTAGCAAATGGGAGATCTGTCTCCCCTTTTAAACTGTAAGCCCCTGTAAGCAAGGAACATGTCTACCCACTCCGTTATATTGTACGTTCCCAAGCATTTAGTATGGTGCTCGCCACACAGTAAACACTCAATAAACAGGATTGATTGATTGCTTAAGAGAGGACTTCCTCACCTCCACCCAATCAATCCCATCTCTTCCTTTCACAAGCAACTGCCAGAAGAAGGGTTGGAGATCAGTTCCAGGAGATCCTTGGTACAAGAGTAAGAGATTTATATTAGTTTTTGCCCTCCTTTTCTGTGCCTGTGCATTTCATGCAATTCCTGTCCCCACTTCCTTTCAGCAGCATGGCCTAGTGGAAAGAGCCCAGGCCTAGGAGTGAGAGGACCTGGATTCTAATCCCAAGTCTGCCACTTGCCCACAATATGAGTTTAGGTAGGTTACTTAACAACTCTATGCCTCATATGTAAAACGTAGAGGAATATTGGCTCTCACTCTGTAACCCTAGCCCGGACCCTGACACTTGGGAGTGGAAAGAAGCAGGCAGGAGAGTCACTCCATTGGGGCCCCACCCTGAATGAAGTGTAAAGACTTAACCAAGCCATTCAGAGAGAAGCACTGGGTAGGAAATAGGGGAGCCAGGTAGCTGGAGAAGAAGAACCTCTGCCATCTTGGAGGCAAGAGGTTACCAGCTGTGTTTCTGGGAGAGCCAGACACGGGGGTAGCTCATGCTGTGACCATGAATGGTCACAGGATACAGGGAGGGATCAGAGATGGTTCTGGGTGAGGGTGAGGATACCTTTACCCAGTGAGGATTGGGGTCTCTAGTTAGGACTCAGAAGGAGAAAGGCTCCTGGCCACTGAGGGAGAAATACGACACTAAGAAATCCTGCTTCACAGGTAAGATGGAGGTGATGTAGGACCAAGAGAAGGCTAACTACGATCTGGGGACGCTTCAAGTGACTCAGGCTCTTTCAGCTGGGATTTAGGGCTGAAAACCCCCAAGAATGTCATACAACTCCCTTAGACTGTGAGCTCCTTGTGGGACAGACACCATGCTGACCTGATTATCTTGTATCTACCCCAGTGCTCAGCACATACGAGAGGTAACAAACCCATCAGGTAGGCAGCAATCATGAGAGGAGGGCTCTCCTTGAGCAAAGGTTTCTCAGAGATTGTGTTAGCAACAATAATGAAAACAAAGCCAAATCTTGATGGAGCAAACATATCAAACAAGGAAATATTTTTACTGGCACACAATTTAGGAGTGTCCATCACACGCTGGTATTTTCAGCCATGCTTACCATCAATGCCCCATCTTTGAAGAACAAATCACTCTATATACATCTATGTACACAGTCAGTTCTTTTATAATGTGGTTTTTCATTATGAATTTGAGTTTGAGGCTTATAAGGGAAAGAGAGAATATCCTTCCTGCAATACCCATTTGCTGGAAATCAACTCAGTGCAGTGGTGGAATAGACTATTTTGTACATAGAGAAGCAGCGTGGCTCAGTGGAAAGAGCATGGGCTTTGGAGTCAGGGCTCATGAGTTCGAATCCCAGCTCTGCCACTTGTCGGCTGTGTGACTGTGGGCAAGTCACTTAACTTCTCTGTGCCTCAGTTCCCTCATCTGTAAAATGGGGATTAAGACTGTGAGCCCCACGTGGGACAACCTGATTCCCCTATGTCTACCCCAGCGCTTAGAACAGTGCTCGGCACATAGTAAGCGCTTAACAAATACCAACATTATTATTATTATTATTACATGCTTGCAGTGCCTGTTAACATGGTATCGTGGTCTTGGTGTTGCTCTCTGCACTTTTCCTGTATCTGTTATGCTGCAAAGATCATATCTGCTGTGCCGTATTTTGGTCTGAAGCCAAGTTGTGATTCAGAGAGCATAAAGTTATCAATGTTCTTCAATAACTTGTCCAGAAGGATTCTGTTTAGAATCTTGCTGGCAAAGGAGAGAGATGCACCAGCAATTTCCACAATCAGCTCTCTCCACTTTCTTCTTCACAATGGTAATTATGGTGTCATCTTAGAAGTCTTGTGGCATTTTCTCTGTATTTCACAAGCTGAAATAAATTTGCACAGACATCTGAGGATTAGGGCCCTCCTTGTTTGTATATTTCTGTGTGATATTCCTGAATAATTGAGTACTTTCCCATTCATTATGGAACTGAGTGTGGAGATTATGTCCTCACTTATATGCGCTAGTCGTGTTTTCATACTGTAACTGGTTCTCTATGATTTGAGGGGCCTTCTCCTCAATGGTATTAGTTCAACTAAGTTTTTTTAAAATAGTATTTGTTAAGCTGTATGTGCCAAGCACTTTATTAAGTGCTGGGGTAGTTACAAGGTAATCTGGTTGGACACAATCCATTTCCCAGATAGGGCTCACAGTCTTAATCCTCATTTTACAGATGAGGCAACTGAGGTATGGAGAAGTTAAGTGACTTGCCCAAGGTCCCACAGCAAAGTGAGAAGCAGTGGGGCCTAGTGGAAAGAGTACAGGCATGGTTTCTAATCCCATCTCTGCCACTTGTTTTCTGAGAGACCTGGGGTAAGTCACTACTTTGCTTCTCTGGGCCTCAGTTACCACATCTGTGAAAAGGGAATTAAGACTGTGAGCCCCATGTGAGACATGGACTGTGTCTGACCTGATTAGCTTGTATCTACCCCCATGCTCAGTACAGTGCATGGCACAGAGTAAGTGCTTAATGAATGCCATTAAAAAAAAAGGTGGCAGAGACAGGATTAGAACTCAGGTTATCTGATTCCCTGGCCCATGCCCTTGTCACTAGGCCACACTGCTTCTCTTATGGTGTTCTTGCCATCTGTGTAAGATTACTACTTTCTGTGATGAGGGTGATTCCATTTATACAGGGATACTCCATAACACAACTGCGTTATACCTTGTAATATACCTTGTTGGTCTCTGAGCTGCCAGGAGCCTGAACCTCTGCTCCTCTAACCACAGCATGCCAAATCAGCCTTTTGTATTTATCATTGCTTTTTTATTTTTGTGGTGTTTTTGTATTTTTATTGCTTTATCTTTTCTTATATATTTGCTGCCAGTCACCTCTCCCAACCATATTACCAGTTTGTGACGCTCTTGCGGGACATGAACTATCTTTAATTCTCAAACTTGTATTTTTTCATAGCTTTGCACACAGGAGAGTCTTACTAAAGACTATTACTATTAAATGTTTGTATATCCTGAATAGCTTTTTATAAAATGTCATTTGTTAAGCACTTACTAGGTGCCAGACACTATTCTAAGTGCTGGGGTAGAAAATAATGATGGTATTTGTTAAGTGCTTACTATTCATTCATTCATTCATTCATTCAATAGTATTTACTGAGCGCTTACTATGTGCAGAGCACTGTACTAAGTGCTTGGAATGTACAATTCGGCAACAGATAGAGACAATCCCTGCTCATTGATGGGCTTACAGTCTAATCAGGGGAGACAGACAGACAAAAACAATAGCAATAAATAGAATCAAGGGGATGTACACCTCATTAACAAAATAAATAGGGTAGTAAAAATATATACAAATGAGCAAATGAGCACAGTGCTGAGTGGAGGGGAAGGGAGAAGGGGAGGAGCAGAGGTAAAGAGGGGAAAGGGGGCTTAGCTGAGAGGAGGTGAAAGGGGGCAGAGAGGGAGCAGAGGGAGCAGAGGGAAAAGGGGAAGCTCAGTCTGGGAAGGCCTCTTGGAGGAGGTGAGCTCTCAGTAGGGCTTTGAAGAGGGGAAGAGAGTTAGTTTGGTGGAGGTGAGGAGGGAGGGCATTCCAGGACAGCAGGAGGAAGTGGGCCAGGGGACGACAGTGGGATAGACGAGAATGGGGGACGGTGAGGAGGTGAGCGGCAGAGGAGCGGAGCGTGCGGGGTGGGCAGTAGAAAGAGAGAAGGGAGGAGAGATAGGAGGGGGCAAGGTGATGGAGAGCCTTGAAGCCTAGAGTGAGAAGTTTTTGTTTCATGCGGAGGTTGATAGGCAACCACTGGAGGTTTTTAAGGATGGGAGTGACATGCCCAGAGCGTTTCTGCAGGAAGATGAGCCGGGCAGCAGAATGAAGAATAGACTGGTGTGGGGAGAGACAGGAGGAAGGGAGATCAGAGAGAAGGCTGACACAATAATCCAGGTGGGATATTATGAGAGCCTGTACCAGTAAGATAGCCATTTGGATGAAGAGGAAAGGGCGGATCTTGCAATATTAGAAAGGTGAGACCAGCAGACCTTGGTGACGGATTGGATGTGTGGGGTGAATGAGAGAGCTGAGTCAAGGTTGACAGCAAGCTTGCGAACTTGAGAAAGAAGGATGGTCATACCATCCACAGTGATAGGGAAGTCAGGAAGAGGACAGGGCTTGGGAGGGAAGACAAAGAGCTCAGTTTTGGACATGTTGAGCTTTAGGTGGAGGGCAGACATCCAGGTGGAGACGTCCTGGAGGCAGGAGGAGATACGAGCCTGAAAGGGGGGGAGGGGGTGGAGAGAACAGGGGCAGAGATGTAGATTTGTGTGTCATCTGCATAGAGATGATAGTTGAAGCCGTGGGAGTGAATGAGTTCACCAAGGGAGTGAGTGTAAATGGAGAACAGAAGAGGGCCAAGAACTGACCCTTGAGGAACCCCTACAGTACTATAATAATAATAATGTTGGTATTTGTTAAGCGCTTACTATGTGCAGAGCACTGTTCTAAGCGCTGGGGTAAACACAGAGGAATCAGGTTGTCCCACGTGGGGCTCACAGTCTTAATCTCCATTTGACAGATGAGGGAACTGAGGCACAGAGAAGTTAAGTGACTTGCCCACAGTCACACAGCTGACAAGTGGCAGAGCTGGGATTCGAACTCATGAGCCCTGACTCCAAAGCCCATGCTCTTTCCACTGCGCCACGCTGCTTCTATGTCCCAAGCACTGTACTAAGTGCTCTGGTTAATACAAGCAAATTGAGTTGGACCCAGTTCCTATTCCACATGGGGCTCACAATCTCAATCCCCATTTTACAGATGAGGTAACTGAGGCACAGATGCGAAGTGACTTGCCTACGGTCACACAGCAGACATGTGGCAGAGCTGGGAACAGAACCCAGGTACTTCTGATTCCCAGGCCTATACTCTCTCCAATAGGCCATGCGGCTTCTAGTTGAATTGTGAATGGTTGTTTTGAGGGCCACATTTCCCTCAAATTTGATGCCCATATTTAGTTTGTAAACAAATCCTGATGGCTTACATTTCTTACACTCTAATTCCTTAAACATCAACTCATATACACATCCCATCTTCTTCCTTCTATCTGTAATTTACTTGCATTTATTCATAATTAATTTATATTTATCTATAATTTATTTTACTATCTGTCTTCCCTGCTAGATGGTGAAATCCTTGAGGGCAAGGATCATGTCTATTAATTCCCTTGTACTCTCCCTTGTACTTAGTACAGTGCTCTGCACACAGTAGGCACTCAGTGAATACTGTGGATTGCTTGACTGATAGACTTACATGTAATAAATTAGGATCAGTGCCCAAACATCTGGAAAAATAATATGACATTCCTTTTATGAGCTCTGATAATAATAATAATAATATTAATAATTGTGGTATTAGTTAAGTGCTTACTATGTGCCAGGCACTTTTCTAAGTACTGGGGTAGATACAAGATAATCAGGTAGGACACAGTTTCTGTCCCACATAGGGTTCACAGTCTTAATCTCCATATTACAGATGAGGGACCTGAGGCACAGAGAAGTGAAGTGCCTTGCCCAAGGTCACAGAGCAGACAAGTGGCAGAGCCAGGATTAGAACCCAGGGCTAATGTATGCTATAGGCTGTAATATATGTCCCTAAACTACTGTTTAATCTTTATGAAAGTAATTTGAAGGATTACATATCTGCTGTAATGTGATTATTATTTTAAAGAGATAAGATTCCAAAACAGTAAAAAAAGGGCAAAGGTAAAGAGGGAGAGGTGATCTATAGATTGATATACAGAAACAGAAGCAACTGAGAGATTAACAAAAGTTTGAGAAAAATTAAATTCTGGGATAAATTATTATTTCTGTTTTAAGATCTCAGATTTTAGTAGGGGGCTCCTAAATCCATGATCTTCTTGGCATTTGTGCACAGATACTTGTATTCTTATGTTTTTATCTTTGGGATATTTTTAATTTGCCTAATTTTATGTTATAGATTTATTCTTTAGATTATAAGATCCTTAAAGGCAGGGATATCATCTAATTCTTATTTTATATCTATGCAGAAAGAAGGCATTTAATAAATGCCACTGCTTCACTGTTGCCACTACTGCTGCTAATTCTGCTACAAATAACCAAAGATTCTGTACACTGAGCCATCTCTGTTCACCAGATAGAGAACATTACTGAGGCAATACCCAAATCATTCTGTTTTTGGTTTTTTTAAAGTTGATCATGAAGTAAAAAGTAATTTGGGGGCCTAAATTATCCACATTAACTGTTACCATTGACCCAACTCACTAGGAAACTGCTCAACTGTCCACCACACTTTGTTTATGCAAACTCAGCCTCAGGGATTCTTCTGTAAGATTTAGTTCAGAAGAAGTTATGCTCAGAGTGAAAAGGCACTGGCAATGACGTAGGAGCTGCCTCAAATATAGCAGTCTTTATACTTGGAGTTTGGGAGGAGAAATCTCTTTGCGGTCAGCCAGTTAGTCTGGCTATTTATAGTTATTTATTGATCGCTCACTGTGTGCAGAGCACTGTACAAACCTCCTGGAAGAGTACAATATGACACCCTCCCTGCCCACAATGGGCTTACAGTCTAGATGGGGAGGTAAAGAACTGGTTTAAATGTTATTCATTCATTCATTCATTTATTCAGTAGTATTTACTGAATGCCTACCCATGTGCAGAGAACTAAGCACTATGGAAGAGTGAAATGGACACAATTTATGGCCAACATGGGGATTCACAATCATTTATTTCTATCAAATCATTTTTGAAATTAAGATATGTATTTGTGTAAACTACATTTAATGAAGTACAAAATGAATACTAATTTTATAATAATACTAATAATGATATTTGTTAAGTGCTTACTATGTGCAAAGCCCTGTTCTAAATGCTGGGGGAAGGGGGGATACAAGGTGATCAGGTTGTCCCATGTGGGCTTACAGTCAATCCCCATTTTACAGATGAGGTAACTGAGGCACAGATAATTTAAGTGACTTGCCCAAAGTCACACAGCTGACAAGCGGCAGAGCTGGGATTAGAACCCATGACCTCTGACTCTCAAACCCGTGCTCTTTCCACTGAGCCATGCTGCTTCTCAGCTTTAGGGCCTCAAAAATAGTTGCAACTATTTAGTATTGGCTTGAGATGAAATTATCTGATTTTCCTATATTTTAAAACTAGTCTATAATTCTATCCATTCAATAGATTTTGAAGACTAGCAAAATGCATACCTAAAAATAATTTCATATGAAACTTTTTTGTCTTTGAAAGGTGATTTATCTTTCTGTATCTACATTTTCTATGCATTTGGATGGGTATGGATGAATCTGCCCTTTGGGTATATTATTTTAAGGACAACTTTTATAATAATAATAATAATGTTGGTATTTGTTACGTGCGTACTATGTGTCGAGCACTGTTCTAAGCGCTGGAGTAGATACAGGGTAATCAGATTGTCCCACGTGAGGCTCACAGTCTTAATCCCCATTTTACAGATGAGGTAACTGAGGCACCGAGAAGTTAAGTGACTTGCCCAAAGTCACACAGCTGACTGGTGGCAGAGCCGGGATTAGAACCCCATGACCTCTGACTTCTAAGCCAGTGCTCTTTCCACTGAGCCACATTGTCTCTTATTAGTATCTTGAACTTTGTCTTTCAGGACTGGGTATGATCCAAAAAGAAAATTCAGTGTAATTTTCATTTTTTTAACTCAGATAAACTGGGCTTCAAACATTTCAGTTCTTATTTTTCCAATTCATATCCAAAAATATCTGCTTAGAAAGGGTTTCCTTAGTCAAATTACTCCTTTCCAACTTTTGCAAATGATGCAGATGTCAAAATGAACACTTAACAGCCAAGCTACCTGTTGGCATACACAGCAACATTAAGGTGATTTTGCTTAATATAGTGTATTGGGGTCCAAATCAATCTGCCCTTTCCTCTCCATCCGAACTGCTACCAAGGTTAATCCAATCATTTATCCTATCCCACCTTGATTACTCTATCAGCCTCCTTCCTGACTTCCCTACCTCCTGTCTCCCCCAACTCCAGTCCATTCTTCAATCTGCTGCCAGGATCATTTTTCTATAAAAATCATTCATGCCATGTTTTCCCACTCCTCAAGAAATTCCAGAGGTTGTCCATCCACCTCTGAATCAAACAGAAACTCCTCACCATCCCAGCCCGCACACTTTGCTCCTCAAATCCTAACCTACTCAATGTACCTAGATCTTATCTATCTCTCCAGCGACCTCTCACCCATATCCTGCCTCTGGACTGATACGTCCTCCCTCCTCATATCCAGTAGACGGTTACCTCTCCCCAATTCAAAGCCTTATTGAAGGCACCTCTCCTCCAAGAGGCCTTCCCTGACTAAGCCCTTCTTTCCTCTTCTCCCACTACTTTGTGGGTCACCCTGACTTGCTCCCTTTATTCCTTCCCACTCCCAGCCCTATAGCACTTATGTACATATCTGTAATTTATTTATATTAATGTCTCTCTCCTCCTCTTGACTATAAGTTCATTGTGGGCTGGGACTGTGCTTGTTTATAATAATAATAATAATGTTGGTATTTATTAAGCGCTTATAATGTGCAGAGCACTGTTCTAAGCTCTGGGGAAGATACAGGGGAATCAGGTTGTCCCACATGAGGCTCACAGTTAATCCCCATTTTACAGATGAGCTAACTGGGGCACAGAGAAGTTAAGTGACTTGCCCACAGTCACACAGCTGACAAGTGGCAGAGCCGGAATTAGAACCCATGACCTCTGACTCCCAAGCCCAGGCTCTTTGCACTGAGCCACGCTGCTTCTTGTTTATTGTTATATTCTCCCAAGTGCTAAGTACAGTGCTCTGCACACAGAAAGTGCTCAAAAATATAATTCATAACAATATCGAAAATATATTTTTTAAATGAAGTCTCACTATTAGATGAGAAGAGTTATAATTTACAAGAGGTAAGTAAAAATGTATCATGTGTGCCAATTATCCAAGGAAATGCCAACTTTTTTAAACAAAAGAAAGAAGGGAAATCCCTCAAGGAAAAAAAATAGCAGTGTGCTTAGTGGAAAGAACACAGGCCTGGGAGTCAGAGGACCTGGTTCATCTCAGCTCCTCAACTTGTCAGCTGTGTGTCCTTGGGCAAGTCATTTAACACCTCTGGGCCTCAGCTTTCTCATCTATAAAATGGGCAATAAATCCTACTCCCTCCCACTGTCTATTTGGAATAGGGACTGTATGCAACCTATCTTGTATCTAGCACAGCGCTTAATACAGTGCTTTCTTGACATATTTTAAGTGCTTAACAAGTACCATATCATTATTACATAACTAAAACTGTCAGATATTACATCCCAGAAAAAACGTTGATTCTATTCTTGATGGTGGAGATACTGGCAGTTAATCAGACAGTGCACCAAATTATTTTAAATCAACTGGGGCAGAATTAGGATAATAAATTCATTTCAAGAATAAAAATATTAAGAAAAAGTTTACAAGATTAAAAAAAATTAAGGGGCATTTTCAGGTTTAACTCTGATTATTAAAAAGGATTCAGGAGACTGAAATTAGGTTAAATTGGATATGGCCCTAAAAGCTCATACTCTACTGAAAAGATATCACTCTTTGCTATGTTAACAAAATGCCTAATCTCAATTTACAGCTAAAGGATCATAGCTATTTGGATCACTTGATTTAAAAATAAAAGGAAGAACAACATAGTTTTGAACTTCATTTTAGGCAGTACTGAAGCACTGTTAAAAACAGAGCCAGGGCTTTGCTGATTGGCATATTCTTTGCATAAATTTCCATGATGGGTCAAAGATACCAATGGATTAATGAGTGACAACTACTGCAATTGTGTTCAAATCCAATATTGAAGAGGTACATTTAGGATTCTTTTAAAACAGATATGTAACACATTTTTTAAGCAATCGATTTCATTTTATCCCAGATTAGGAAAAGGAGACACACTTTGAGATACACTTTTCCAAATATATCCATACCCACAAAAATAGAGGCAGGCAGTAGAAGAGAAACAGCAGGCTAAACACTCAAGTACCTTCCCTCTTCTCTTTATACTCTGTCACGCAGTCAGTCTAAAGTGACCAGATACACAAAAATGGAATGCTCACATTTTTAGGGTTCTATTCCAATATACTATTCTATTCTATTAGGGTTCTATTCTATTCCATCTGTCCAAGATGGAACTAATTAGGCTTGTACCTTCAACCTGGGGAGGGGCAGGGAACTTCACAGATGTGGGGGTAGTGGTGATGGCAGTGGGCAGGGCAGCAGAGAGATAGAGGTAGGGGAATAATAAAAGCATAATAGTAGTAGAATTAAGTGTGACTTAGTGGAAAGAGCACGGGCTTGGGAGTCAGAGGTCATGGGTTCTAATCCCGGCTCTGCCGCTTGTCAGCTGTGTGACTTTGGGCAAGTCACTTAACTTCTCTGTGCCTCAATTACCTCATCTGTAAAATGAGGATGAAGAGTGTGAGCTCCATATGGGACAACCTGATCACCTTGTATCCCTCCCCCAGCACTTAGAACAGTGCTTTGCACATAGTAAGCACTTTAATACCAACATTATTATTATTATTATTAATTGTAGCAGAAGTACTAGTAGTCTGTAGACTGTGACTAGACTGTCAGCTAGACTGTATGCTCCTTGTGGGCAGGGAAAATGTCCACTAACTGTTACATTGCACTCTCACAAGTGCTTAGTATAGCGCTCTGCACACGTGTTCAATAAATATGATTTATTAATAGTAATAGTAGTGATAGAAATATTAGGTATTTAAATGCACAAAATACTGTACTAAGCACTGGGAAAGAAGTACACGGACGAGATGTAGACACGGTCACTGGCCCCAAGGGTCTCACAATATAAGAATAAATGGGGAAGGAAGTTGGTGACAGAATGCAAGAAAAGGCAAGCAAAAATGTTAAAGGCAAGGACATCGATAAACATGAAAGGAGCAGTGAGATTTAAGGCTTCTCACAGCTCAGACACACAGCAAGAGAAGTCACTAGTGCGGCCTCAACAGTGTCCTTGCCAATATTCTAAAAGTGAGGAAGTTCTCACACTGTCACCATTTGAACTATTCCCAGGTTGGCTCAGAAGCTGCAGGGTGTCCTGGGGTCCTCTGGATGAGTGTAGCATCTCTCCCATACTGTTGGGCCCTGGAGGTCAGGTGAATGATAATAATAGTAATAATGGTATTTGTTAAGCACTTACTATGTGCCAAGCACCGTTCTAAACACTGGGGTAGATACAAGATTATCAGGTTGGAAGCAGTCCCTGTCCCACATGGGGTTCAGTCTTAATCTCCATTTCACAGATGAGGTAACTGAGGCACAGAGAAGTGAAGTGACTTGAGCAAGGTCACACAGCAGGCAAGTGGTGAAAGTGGGATTAGAACCCAGGTCCTTCTGACTCCAAGGCCCGTGAGCAGTGGATGATTGACATGGCTGCTGCTGTTTGAGAAGGAGATTGGGTAGCCTAATGATGAGGCAGCATGGCCTTATGGAAAGAGCACAGGCCTGGGAGTCAGAGGAGCTGGGTTCTAATTCCAGCTCTGCCACCTGCCTGCTGTGTGATCTTGGGTCAGTCACTTAACGTCTCTGTGCCTCACTTTCCTCATCTCCAAAATGGGGATTAAATCCCTCTTCTCCCTCTTCAACAGTGAGCCCTCTGTGTGAGCCCTGTGGGGTACAGAAACTATGTCCAGTCAGGTTATCTTCTATCTACCCCAGCATTTAGTATGCTGCTTGGCGCATAGTAAATGCATAACAAATACCATTATTATTTTCATCCTTGGCAACAGTGCCAACAGACACTGCTATCGCCACCACCACTGCTGCTGTTGCTGCTATTACCACCACAAGGAGACTAGCCCTTCTTTGGGCTATTTATGCATTTCTGGACAGTGACTGCAATATAGTAAGTGCTTAATAAATACCATTATTATTATTACTTGAAAATTTGGGACAGAAAAGTCTTAAGTCCACTTTTCCTGGGTCCAAATAGCCACAGAAGAGCAGTGCTATCAGAGTAGAGCAGAGAACTGTAAAAACAGACTCAGCAGAGGACACTAATGGCAGCAGCAAGGATGGAGGAGAAGGATAACAGTGGAAAGAGGAATAGTGAGTTGTCCACCTTCCTGCCTTTCTGTTCTCCCTATTTTTTTCTCCACTTTCTCATCTCCCCCGTTCTTTCCTCCTTACTCTATCTGACTTTCCCTGTCTCTTTCCTCTTTTCTATCTATCTCCAGAAATAAAATGGGATGAGGTGGGTCCAAAAGGGTTAGCACTAGAGGGAGGGAGAAAGAGATGAATTCCCAGGGAGATGAATGGCACTTATGATTCTAAATTTATATTCTCTTTAAGCTTTACAGCATATTGATTCTGTCACCTATGTCACTTGCCTTTATGTCACTAGCTCTACCTATAGGAGCATAGGTGGTGGTGGGATTAGGGGGGCTGGGGAGATGGACAGGTGCCATAGGGAAGTGGAGAAATAATTTTAAGAGAAATGGTGGGAAAGGAGGAGGAAGTTTAAAGAGAGCAGGGGACAGAATAAGAGAGGCAAGGATGGGGGGGGCGGCTACCTGATCACCCTCCTGGGTCACCAGGGACGGTCAGCACAACCATTTTATTTAGAGTAAAATAGAAGTTGACTTCCCTATCATGCAATCTCTATGATCCCATTTAAAATGCATTAACGTAGCTATATTATTCATTTATTATCGATTGAGTACAAAATTATTGGTAATTTGGGTAAAAATTGAGCCTCTGATCTTGGTTCCGGAACCAATCCCCTATTTATAACATTGATCCTGTGGGAAAATTAGTTCTAATTTACAGTGTCTTGATTTAAGGAACATTGTTTAGGAACCACTTGTGTCTAAGACTAAGTACTGGCCCTAGACATGATTCTTGTCCTAGGGAAGCTTACAATCTAATACTGATACAGATAACATATTGAGGACATAGAAATAAAAAGAGCAAATGAAGAACAAATGCCCCAAATTGATAGATTAGGACAGATGTACTCCACAATACAACAGGATTTTGCTCCTTAAAAATGTGACTGTATGGTGAAAGCTTATATCGTGGACTATGTTTTCCCACAGACTTGCAGGTAACACATTAGCATATCTCAGGGGAAAAAAACTCATTACAGATGAGCTAATGCTAGAGGTAAATAAATCTCTCCCCACTACTGCCCATGCACTCCTTCTCATCCAGCCCTCCTGGTTTAGGGCAGTTTTTCTCTCTCCCTCCCCACACCTAGAACTCACCCATCTCCATCCCCTGTCTCTGCAGTCCTCCTACTGTTGCCTCCCATGCCCTTTTCTTTCCTTCTATTATTTTATTACTTTTAAAAGAAGAGCACAGCTAATGCTGATGGTCCCCCAAGATTCCCTCCCTCCCTCTCCTCTCATACTGAGCTGGTCCAGTCCCTGTAACCACTCTAGCATCTTCCAATTTTGAAACTTTAATTTTTAAATTAGTGGCACAGCTACCACTGCCATCTCCCACCTGGTCCCCTTTGCAGGCCCTGTCTCCATCCCTGTGGCTTTGGCTAAGATAAGGAGACGGGCTGCTAAGTTAAAAATTAAACTTTTTAAACAGGAAAAGATTTCACCAGTTAAAGAGGTTTGACTGGCCATGTGGAAAGGGGAGAGCAGTGTGGGGGGTTTCAACGGCAGCCACATGAAGTTTTAGGAAGAGGAGGAGAAGGAAGAGGAGGAAGAAGAGGGACAGGGAGAAGAAGGAGGAGAAACAAGAAAAAGGAAGAAGAAGAAAGGAGAACAAGGAAGAGGAGGAAGAGGAAGAAGGAAATGGTATTGAGGGCACACAGGGAGACCAAGGAGACAATTTGAGGTGACAGGATGGGGGTAGGAATGCTACTGGATACTGGGGAGGGTGGGGAAAATGTTCAGCCATAACATCAGGGCTTGTCAAGCTTATGTGTGGCTATAGACTCAAAGAATACAGGCCTTAGGGGCAAGTTGGAATTATGGAGTGGTCATAACCCTGGGTACACTTGTATTTGCAATATGTACAAATAAAAGTGCAAGTGTTTTTAGTGATGTAGTGAGTGAAAGGGAGTCATGGGAGTTTACTATTAAGATAGGGTGGGGCCAGGGAGATATATTCTGCCTTTTTTCCAATTGCAGAAGGAGTCTTTGAAGCACAGTTTGAATGATGAAAGTAAAAAAACCCAAAAAACTTAACTACAGACAGCTCTCAACTTAAGATGTTTCAATATGTAATAATGTTGGTATTTGTTAAGCGCTTACTTTGTGCAGAGCACTGTTCTAAGTGCTGGGGTAGACACGGGGAATCAGGTTGTCCCACGTGGGGCTCACAGTCTTAATCCCCATTTTACAGTTGAGGTAACTGAGGCACAGAGAAGTTAAGTGACTTGCCCACAGTCACACAGCTGACAAGTGGCAGAGCTGGGATTTGAACTCATGACCTCTGACTCCAAAGCCAGGGCTCTTTTCCACTGAGCCACGCTGAATAGTACTTACAACATTTCAAAATGTACACCCTATTTTGGTTTATAACACATTGGTTTTGACCTCACAGAACTAGTCTCCCTTATGACACTAGTATCTTTTATGGCACTAGCTCTCGGAATCAGGCAGTGGTACACAGTGGTGTGGGGGGGGGGTGGATGGGGGACTCCACCAGTGCTGAGGGGAATTGTAGAAACAGTTTCAAAACCATAATGTAGGGGAGAGAGGGAAAGTTTAAAGAGGGCCTGGAATGGAACAGGAGTAGGGTCTGGGGAGGTGGGAGAGGTACTTTGATCCAGTGATGGATTTCCCAGGGAGGCCTAATATGTCCATATTATTTCAACTGCAGTAAAGGATGGCTATGGTTACGGAGACTCTCTAATGCAATCAATGTCATCTATAGTCGATTGACTGAACACAAATTGAGCCTAAAAAAATAGGGTGTCCAACCTTGGTTCAAGAGGCAGTCCCCCATTGATTACAATGGGAGAGGCATCGTGGCTTGGTGAAAAGAGCACGGGCTGGGGAGTCAGAGGTCGTGGTTCTTATCTCTCCTCCACCACTTGTCAGTTGTGTGACTTTGGGCAAGTCACTTAACTTCTTGGTGCCGCAGTTTACTTCATCTGTAAAATGGGAATTAAGACTGTGAGCCCCATGTGGGACAACCTGAGAACCTTGTATCTACCCCAGTATTTAGAACAGTGCTTGGCACATAGCAAGTGCTTAAGAAATACCATCATTATTATTATTACATTGTTCTTATGGGAAAATTGGATCTGTCTTTCAACATCTTGATTTGAGAAAACATTTTCAGGAATGAAATGAACTTCCTGTAGGATGTCCTAGGAGCAGAATATGGCTTAGCCCCCCACAACAAGCAAGGCCCAGAAATAAGGATTGCCTGAGTACACCAAGTATATTCAGAGAGCCTTTAAGATATAATGCCCCATGATAGGGATGTTGCAATGGTTCTGGGGCTGACCCTGTAAGCTCCTTGTGGGGATGAAACCTTTCATATTGTACTCTCCCAAGCACTTAGCACAGTGCTCTGCACCCAGTAAGTGCTCAGAAAATACCACTGATTGACCCCAGGTTGGTCCCAGGATTCCAGGTGGGGACTGGGAGGAAAGGAGGAAAGTGAGACTTAGGCACAAATTCATAACAGGTCTGTCTAAGATACCTGACTTTCCAAATCAAACCTGAAACCATTTTGGGGTCCTCTGGTCTGGAGATCACCTCGTGGGGCTAGTGAAGACCTACACGGCTTCTTGGTACCCTGAAACGGATGTTGCAGACCACATGAGATGGTTCCAACTTTGCCTGGATATGTCAATCAATCATATTTATTGAGCACTTAACTGTGTGCAGAACACTGTACTGCACACTTGGGAGAGTACAGTATAACAGAGTTGGGAGGCATGTTCCCTGCCCACAACGAGCTCACCATCTAGATGGGGACATACATCTCTCAGTTGGACATCATTTCAAAAAAGCAGCTCAGAACTTCTATTTTTGGTGTCCTATAAAATTTTCACTGAGATAAAGATGCTGCACATTTATTCCAGTTGAACACAAAGAAGTCAATTCAGAAAACGGCTCTAAAATAAGGTGACTTTAGCATCAGGATGTGTTGCACTTTTCCTGACTCAGCACTCTCATTCACCCCACACATCCAATCTGTCACCAAAGCCTGCTGGTCTCACCTCTACAATATCGCCAAGATCCGCCCTTTCTTCTCCATCCAAACAGCTATCGTGCTGGTACAAGCTCTCATAATATCGCGACTGGATTACTGTATCAAACTTCTCTCTGATCTCCTTTCCTCCTATCTCTCCCCACTCCAGTCTATTCTTCATTCCTCTGCCTGGATCATCTTCCTACAGAAACGCTCTGGGCATGTCACTCCTCTCCTTAAAAACCTCCAGTGGTTGTCTATCAACCTCTGCACGAAACAAAAACTCCTCACTCTTGGCTTCAAAGCTCTCCATCCCGTTGCCCCCTCCTACCTCACCTCCCTTCTCTCTTTCTACTGCCCACCCTGTACACTCTGTTCCTCTGCCGCTCACCTCCTCACTGTCGCCCGTTCACGCCTATCCCGCCGTTGACCCCTGGCCCACGTCCTACCGCTGTCCTGGAATGCCCTCCCTCCTCACCTCCACCAAACTAACTCTCTTCCCCTCTTCAAAGCCCTACTGAGAGCTCACCTCCTCCAAGAGGCCTCCCCAGACTGAGCCCCCCTTTTCCCTCTGCTCTCCCTCCACCCTCTACTCCTCCCCTTCCCCCTTCCCCTCCTCTCAGCTGAGCCCCCTTTCCCTCTGGTCCCCCTCCCCTCCCCACCCTTTGTTCCTCCCTCTTCCCCTCCCCTCAGTACTGTGCTCATTTGTATGTATTATTTATTACCCTATTTATTTTGTTAATGAGGTGTACATCCCCTTGATTCTATTTATCATGATAATGTTGTCTTGTTTTTGTTTTGTTCTGTTTTGCTCTGCTGTCTGTCTCCCCCGATTAGACTGTGAGCCCGTCACTGGGCAGGGATTGTCTCTATCTGTTGCTCGAATTGTACATTCCAAGCACTTAGTACAGTGCTCTGCACATAGTAAGGGCTCAATAAATACTACTGAATGAATGAATGTTAAAATAGTCAATTTGTTGTTGTTTCTATGTGAGCTTTTACAAATGATATTTAATATTAAAATATTGATCACAATTTTGTAAAAAATAGCAATTTATACACCTAATTTCAAATATGAATTTAATAACAGCACTTATTTCAATTTTTACCCAATTGGTTCCATAGTTTCCTCTCTTAAAGGACAGCTGTTTATAAGTCGGATCTCAAACTCTGCCTGCATTTCACACAGATCTTCCAGAAATTGGAATCAAATAGGAAAAACATATAAGTCTGTGTAAATAAAGCCAATCTTCTTTCTATTCAATGCAACTTTGATTTCTTTTCTTCAGATCCCCTACTTTACAGTATAATAACAGACTGAAGGAGATTATATTGCAAAATTTGGCAGTCATAGAATTTATTTTTTCAGAATATTTAATAAAAGGCCACCAAATGTTATAATAATTATCTATTTCCTGCCTATGTGCAAAGTTTTTCCATGACTAGAATTTCCCAAATTCTTGAAAATAATTAAATGGAAGTCTCTAGCTCCTCTGAACAGGAAGCAATGTAAATTATATGGCAGTTAAAGGATGAAAAATTATTTTCTTCCTGGTTGCTGTTTAATCATCATACCTTCCAAGTACATACCAAGTATAGTGCTCCAAAGAAACTTTTCCTCCTTTCCTCTTTGCTTATTGCTATTGACTGTTAAACCTAGTTCCAAAGCTCTTGTATTTATGTATTTCTTCATGGGGCATGATCCCTTACAATTTCAGTTTGAATCTGTTGATTAAAAACAGAAGAGTTTCCATATTTTAGCAAAATACCTCTTTTTTCCTCGGAACCTCCAGAATGTTTTAGGGTGTTTTCAAAACTACAGGTTTAATGGCTTTGATTCTCTCCCACCTCTAGGGTCTGATAGTATTAAATAGATGGCCCTTAAGAAACTCTATGTCAGAGGGAGCAATGATTTTCTGAGGGAACTGGAGTTTCCCTGATGTGCTCACAGTTCTTACTTGGTAGAACTGAAATGAGTATTTCTGTCCACTAGGGAAAGACTAAAAGTCCAACTAGTGCTAGGAGTCAGGAGACCTGGCTTCCTGTCACAGTTTCACCACGGATGAATATCGTCAAGATCCACCCTTTCTTCTCCATCCAAACGGCTGTCGTGCTGGTACAAGTCTCATAATATCGCGACTGGATTACTCTGTCAGCCTTCTCTCTGATCTCCCTTCCTCTTATCTCTCCCCGCTCCAGTCTATTCTTCATTCCTCTGCCCGGATCATCTTCCTACAGAACAACATCAACATCTTGATTTGAGAAACCATTTTCAGGAATGAAAATAACTTCCTGTAGGATGTCCTAGGAACAGAATATGGCTTAGCCCCCCACAACAAGCAAGGCCCAGAAATAAGGATTGCCTGAGTACACCAAGTATATTCAGAGAGGTCTCTGAGTCAGGAACCATTAATCCCACTCCTTCCTGAGAAGTCTCAGCACATGGTCACCAGTCCAGACACTGAGCATGGGGCACTTAGACAAGTGGGGTTTTAACACATCTGTTCATTTGCATAAACCTACCCTGAGCTGACACAGTCAATGCCCCTTGGCCCTCCCAAAGATGTCCCAGCAGGAGTGAACCATCATTAGTGCCCCTGCTGTCAGTTTTGTTCCGTGACTCCTCATTGGCAGTTGAACAAGAAGTTGACATTCATCCATCTCCAGTGGTACCTGTTTATCGCTCTTAGTCCCTCCTCAAGTGGTCTGGTGATCTCCACCTTGTGGCCTGATCCACCGTTTTGGAGCCATGTAGTCTGGAGGGGTAGGGGAGGTAGGGAGCAATCCCAAAATACCAAGGCATTGGGAAAACACGGGATTCTGGGGTCATTTTGGAACTGGAATAGGGTAGGGATTGGAGATTTCCTGCAGACGCAGAGGCTCCAGGAGATGCTGCAGACTGCGCTCCAGGGCAGGAGCTGGGGTCGTACCATGGCCTGAGGTGTGGGGGGGGTGTGTGTGTGGGAGGGGAACATCAGCCCTGGGCCACTCTTGCTGGTCAGACAGTGGAACCAGGCCCTGGGACTAATAAGTGGTGAGGGGATGCTGCAGGCAGATACTGTGGACAGGCTCTAAAGCGGCAGTGGCAGCTCAGGCCCTCAGCATGCACCACAAGCAAGAGGAAACAGGGCGAGGGGTTAAATGGCATCTACTCCACAACAGTGGCAGCTCAGAGCTTCCTCTCATGCTATGGGGACCACCCCGGACCAAGGGGATGACAATGGGGCTCACCTCTCTCTCCCCACACACAGAGCTCAACCCAGACCACAGTTTAGAGCCGGAGAAGGGAAGGAGTGTGGGGAAAAAACTGCCAAGGCAGCAGAGGTTCTATGCACAGGGCTCCATGTCAGAAGCAGCCAGGAGCTCACCTCTCTGCCACGGAGCCTGAGTCTGAGGAGGGCAAGGGGAACAATGCACTTAATGTATCTCAGCTTCTTCCCGTTTAAACGGGGGTTAATAACACTCACACCCTGTCTACATCCCAAAAGTGATATGAAGAATAATTAAATAGTTTCTATAAAGGTCACTGAGATCCTTAGGGGAAAAATCCTACATAAATGTAAGATTTGATTAAATATAACATATTGAGTTCTATTTGCTCCAGGAGGCATAGATGGGTGAAAATCCTAGAGAGAAGGGAGAGAGTATAACTTTCCTGTCTCTCCCTCACTTTAAAATTTAATGCCTGAGATAGTGATACCTACCTGAGTCACTGAATTGTAGGGCCAAGTTACATGCTGCGCTCTGTGTCAATCCCCTCAACCCTCTCTTTTCTGTCCCCTCCTCAGTCTTCCCTAAACAGAACAGGCCTGGACTGGGACTGGTGCCCTGAAACTGTAATTTATTTATTTGTATTGATGTCTGCCTCCCCTCCTCTAGACTGTAAGCTCATTATAGGCAGGGAATGTGTTGGCTTATTGTTGCATTGTACTTTCCCAAGTACTTAGTACAGTGCTCTGCACACAGTAAGCGCTTAGTAAATATGATTGATTGAATGAATGAATAAATGAAAACATCCTGATGCCCATGGTGGTATAGAGTAACCTGAGGTACTAGTAGTAGTAATGGTATTTTTTTGGGCTTCTATTGATTGTAACACACCATGCTAAGCAGTTGGGAAAGTACAACAGAAACAAAACACGTTTCCTACCCACAAGGAGCTTATCAGTTACCTCCAACTTACCTTCTGCCACTTCTCATGTGGCTTTTTTGAAATAAAGCATAGAGGCTCCTCCCAGCTGCTAGGAGCTGATACAGACCTTACTGTGAGCACATAGCAGCTGGAAGGAGTAGCTAGCCCCAGCCTGAAGTATCTCCGCGCATTCAGAATACAGTCAGCTACCCCATGAAGTTGGGACAATAGAATTCGTGACTATTAAGGCCACAGAGTATGTGCTAAAGTCCTGCTGAAAGAGCCCTCATTTCCACTTAACAGCTTTCTGTAATAAGAATCAGTTTGATTTGAAAACTCTATTGTAATACTGTAGTCGATGTCCTAGTGCAAAGAAATCTACTTTCTCTGTGTATGTGTTTTTTGGTCCTGACATTGTTCATGACGATGTAGTGTGTTTTTACACCACTAGGAATGCTCCTCAGCCTGCAATTACTTAACATGAAGTAGTGTACAAGTCTCCTGTTCTTCATGTGCGTTTGGTATTACTTAGGAGATGCAGTCTCATTCCCAGCCTTAGTCTATGCCCTTGGTGGAGGCTAAGTTCACTATTCCAACTTTGAACTGAAAAATGATTTGGCCTGGCAAGGAACTGAAGTCCACTCTAAATTTTGAGCCCAGAATTAGCATCCTGAAAGTGGCTGGTTCTCTACCTCAGATGAAAAGCACTCTATTTTATTCCCCTAATAATTCATACTCCCATATAAATTATTTCTTCAATTATCTTTCAAGACTGCTGCATGAGGTTTCCTGAATGAAGACTGGAAATATCTACATCACATTCTTTGTCACCTTTTCTGATCCAAATTATTTTAATTGGTAACTTAGCACAGATCTATTTAAAGCCTAACAATATCCTGTAGCCTTGGAAGAGGTTTGGGAAATTTTTGCCTCATCTAACCTTATATTATTCTGGGAAATGGCCAAAACTTTTTCTCAGGAGTGTAGCTATTTCCCGTTTAGCTAAAAAAGATATTTTAGATTTGGAAGCTAAATTTCATAATTGTGAAAGGGATTTCCAGCACACATTTTCCATTCAAAGCTAGGCTAAATTGGAAGCCATTGAAGTTTCTTACTGTAAACTTTCAGACCAGGGTATTGCCTCATCTCTTTTATTTTCTAGCCATTTATTTTATTTGCTTGGTTCGGAGCCAAAGGAATTGCTGGCTCAGCACATTAGATTCCAAAGAGCATACAGTTTTATTCTACCCACTATGAATTCCAGGGCACATGATTTAGCCACAATAAGGATATAATGTGCCTCGGATTTTTAAGCTATTTTAGAATTGATTGCACTCTGTTTAAGCATTGTGAGCCAGTCCCTGTTATCTATTTCTTGGTAACAATAAAATCCCACTTCTCTCTGATGAATTTAGAGGCATGCCAAACAGCTCTATATAGCCTCCTGAACTAATAGTCATCACTTAAAAGTCTATAGTCTTTTAAGGCACAGAACTCTGAGGATGAACAAGGCACAGAGTTCTGCATGAAGAGAACCCACATGCTAAAGGACCGTAGCCATGTTAAATCCCTTGCTGAACCTGAAACCTCCAAAGTAGTTGCCATCATCCTCAGCTCCCAAGGTATGGAACATGTCTACCAACTCTGTTATACGAGACTCTCCCAAGCACTTAATACAGTGCTCTGCACATGGCAAGCGCTCCATAGATACCACTGATTGATCCTAATAGCTTTGAGCTGGAACTGTGCATTGGAATGAAAGACTCAAAATACAGAATTAAACATCAAATGAAATATTTCAGAAAAAAAGGTTTAAAGAAGCACATGCTAGTGACTTCTCAAATGGTCAACTCTCATTTCACAAAAATGACTGATGTTTTTGCAAGCTTTTGAAGGAAACATTGCAGTTTATTTGGAGGACTAGTTTTTACCACTGACCCTAGGAAATGCAAGGGGAGGAATTGTTAAATTCCACTCTGGCCCTTAACATCTATCATCAATTTCCTCAGGTTGAATTTGACACTGTACTCAAAATCCCTCCTTCTGGGGAATGAATGGCAAATATTTGATTCTCAAAATTTTCTTTGTTTTCATGAAAAGCAGAAAATGATTCAAATTAAAACCACATTAATAGCTTACATTTTGTTAAAGATTATTTCAAAACAAACTGATGCTACCATTGTTGTTTTTATGACCAGGCTGCAATTTTGAAAGTTGGCAGTGCCCCTTGCCCTCACACCCCCTTCCCACCCTTCCCACAGGATCTCAAATATCTGAGGAATTCCAGATCTGTTCTCTCCCCAACAGTGACCATGGAAACATTTAGGAATTATTTTGTAAGTCCAGAATTTTTTTAAAATTTGTTTAGAAGTTAAGCCTAGGAAATATCAATCAATCAATTATATTTATTAAGCACTTAACTGTGTGCAAAGCTCTGTATCAAGTGCTTGGGAGACTACAACATAACAATATAACAGATACATTCCTTGCCCACGAGCTTACAGTCTAGAGGTCCTCAAGAGATGGAAGGACAAGGGTGGGAACCTCCAAGCGAGACAAGTCATGATCTTCGCTGCTGGTTTCTCAGAAGAGTTAGTGTCCCTTTGTTCCATTACCTTTCTAAATGCAAAGCTCCCTTGTTTCAATGAAATGTTTTAAGGTGTTGTATGGAAATAGATAAGCAAACTCCCCTACCTTGTAAGGAAATAAATGCTCTGCAGGCAGCAAAGTAAATATCCTGACCACAGTGAGGCAGGTAAGCACATGTTGAGAGATGCTGAAATGATTCCACCCACCTTTCAGCTTTTTCAGTTTAAAAGCAATCATAAAAATCTCTACACAGGCCTTCTTCCTTCAGGCACAGTCCCTCTCTGTATTTCTTTGTTATTATGGTTCTTCTGACTGATTACTGTCTTAAAAATCGGCATCTCTCCATTTCAACTTTCTCAAATTTTGCTGCTAGGCATTTTCCCTTACCTCTGTTTTCTTTGGAAACTCCTTTAAATTATTCTTTCCTCTATTACAGGTCTTTTCCTTTCTTCATTCGCCTGTCTCTTTCAACCTCCTTCTCCTATCTCCTTATTCCTTCTGTTTAAGCACCTACACTCTCATACCAGTTCCACCAGATCATTCATTCCAGATCCCACTGTTGCTCCTCTCCTTTCTTTACCTTCCACACTACTCAGATCTTCAGTAATTTCCTTGTGAACAGGGAATGTGTCTGTTTATTGTGATATTGTACTCTTCCAAATGCTTAATACAGTGCTTTGCATGCAGTAAGCACTCAATAAATACAGTTGAATGAATGAATAAATTTGATTGGATAGTCTGGGGGTGAAGGTGAGTGCACCATCACTTCAGTGCTCTCTCAGCCTTTCATGGAAATTGTGATAAATGAAACCTCACAAAGCTCAATTTTGTCTAGAAATTTCAAACTTATGATGTTCAAACAGGTTCATAAATTCTCCATAATGAATTTCTACAATCCCTAATTCTCGACTGCAGGTTTCAACTGAGCAAGCAGCTTTACCTGTTTTTACAGTCAGAGTCATTCAGATCTTGGCGTGCACTTCCCTACTGCACTTTGTCAGGTTTTAAAACAGTGGTTGGTTCTGTGATCCAGCCACTCTATCTGCTTTTGTTTTTACTCATCCAAAAGACAATTTTGTAAAATGTATACTACAACTACTACTCATTTAAATGGTATCTTCTGTATCTCAGTGTTATGAAAAGTCAAAAATACTTGCATCTCCCGTTGGGGTTAGTAGATGTGTTTATGTCCAAAACCGGGGAAAAGATTCAAGTGTGAACTTTTTTAAAACAATAGTTTCTTTTGAAAATATTTCTTCACACCTCAAGTTTGTTTTTTTCTAAACCTTGAAAAAGGCCTTACAGTCCACTTTATTATAAAATGCATAATGAGCTTTATGAGAGAGTCACAGCTACATATGAAAGACTAGTTGTGCTCTTTCTCTTGTTAAGGACCAGCCTAGGACCCAAGATAAACAACTGAAAAAGGTATTTTAGGATATTGGGACTTCATATTGTAAACAGGATGGGAGGGAAGGAGTGACCTAAAATCAAAGAGGAAATGTCCATCATTAACTTGCTTTTCTTGAAGATCAACTGGGGCTTCTGTCCCTCTAAGGGCTTCATCAGCCACAAAAAAATGAAAATCAGAGAATTATAGGCCCGAGGACAAAAATATAACCAAAAGACCAGATTGGACTGATAGAAAGGTAGCTCAGAAAAATTTCACTTACCATCCACAATTAAATGATTGCTATGATATTAAAGACATCTTTTGCACTTGAAGAAGACCAATGATGGCAAAACTGTGATATTAGGAAAATTGGCAAGCATTTTCCTGTATACATTTAATGTATGGGTAAACATCCTAGCTAATTTGCTATCAGAAGGAGCTCCATTCATAAATTCAATCTACTTTTGGAAAACCTTCTTTATAACATGCCTCCTTTAATAATGACATCTCATTAAAATAGGGTTAATAAAATAAATGAAAAGAGTCACTCTGAGCCACCAATTCAGCCCTATGACACTAGGGAAACTTCTATAGATAGATGAAAGATATAGAATTAATGGCCTCTAGTTGGGGGGACGGAGGTGGAAGAGGATCACAACAGCCACTTTCTGCCAGATAGAGGCCAGAGATGCTGGAAGCTGGAAGAAAGGAAGATCCTGGATAAAAGGGAAGAAAGGAGAGGAAAGGGTATCCTAGGTCATAAAAGAGTAATATGTTTGGAAGTAAAAAATGCATTGCAGATGACAGTACCCTGCTTGGCTTGGTTCTTACAAATTGACAGAAAAAGAAAAACCCAATCTCTGCAGGATTCTTAAATGGTCAGGTAGGCCTGGAAGCAACAGAGACTGAAGTTATTTTAGGAGTAAGTTCTTAAGGTAGCTTTAAAACCATTTTGGCCACTTATCCTGCAAGTGTCTCTTTGTTGTCAAGTACAATTTTTTTTTTTGTTTAAACAAGAGGTGGAGATAACTTGATAAATAGCAGTACCTGGTTTAAAGATATATTAGAAACAGAAAAGAGTAAACATATAAGCTATAAGACTCCAGTTTCTCCTTGCGTACATATTCAGATAAAGCCTTCACTTCTAGAACTTACTCAAGTGCTTAGTAACTTCCTATTTCAAGTGACATTTCAGCAAAATGTTTTCCAGTTCCAGTTCAGGTAGGTTTTTTTTTTCCTAGCTTTGACAGAGGAGCTAAAATCCACAGATTTTACATTCACTTTGCTGTAACTGCAACATCACATATACCCAAATAAAACCCACTGGCAAACTAGGTTAGGTGTGTCTTTATCCACAACAAATGCCATATTGGCCCAATTTTCAGATACAATTTTCAGATACATACTTTACCTCTGCTGCCTGGATCATTCTGCTAAAAAGAAACATTCAATCCAAGTCTTTCCCACTCTTCAGGAACTTCCCGTGGTTGCCCAGCCACCTCAGCATCAAACAGAAACTCCTTCCATCAGCTTTAAAGCACTCAATCAGCTTGTCCACTCCTACCTTATCTCTGTGGTCTCTTACTACAGTCCAACCCACACACTTCACTCCCCTAACTCCAGCTTGCTCATCTATCTCACTGCCAACCCCTTTCCCACCTCCTCCCTCTGGCCTGGAACATCCTACCACTCCATATATGCCAGACTACCAATCTCCCCACATTCAAAGTTTTATTAAGATCACATCTCCTCCAAGATGCCTTCCCTGATTAAGCCTTTTCCCTGACTTCCTCTCCATTCTGAGTCTTCTATGCACTTGAATCTGTGACCATTGGACATTTGATATTTGTCCCACTCTTAGGCCCACAAATTATATAACATTCAAATTAATGTCTGTCTCCCCCTCTAGACTGTAAACTCACTGTGGGCAGGAAACATGTCTACCAACTCTGCTGCATTCCATTCAAAACATGTAAGGGGAATACACATTCTGGTAGAAAAGAGTGACCTAGTTCCTACGTGTTTTAGAAAGAAATAAAAGCCCCAGACCTTAGAACAGCTAACCAAAGTCCCATATTAATCAATGGTTTAATGAAAGAGATGAGGGCAGAGCAGTGTCTATTTCTGAGGCGGCACATAGACAATATTCTGTTCTGTGATCAGACCAGACCCAACATTCCAGCCCATTATCTTTGTAAGTCTCAAGCTAACCTTTTCACTGTGACTTGTTCTTAACTCTCCCACCTATCACCCCTTGCTCAAACCCTTCCTCCTCCTCAATCAATCAAGGGTATTGGTTGAATGCTTACTGGATGCAAAGCACTATACTAGGCACTTGGGAGAGTACAACAGATGGGTAGACAAGTTCCCTGCTCAAAACGAGCCTCCTCCATACCCCAGGTCTCCCCATCTTCAAAACTCTTCTGAAAATCCACATCCTCCAAGAAGCCTTCTTGGATTGTTCTCCACCTTCCAAGATTACTTCGATCCAACAACTGCTCATAGCTTTTCTATTTTGACACCTACCTGTAGCACATATGAATAGTTGTTGCATATTAACACACTTATTTATCAATTTCATCTTCCACACTATCAACGACTCTAACATTATTTTTTTCTGCTCCTCTCTTTGTGAATAGTTGGTGTCTGTAAGACTCTGGATAGACTTGTAAACTCCTTGAAGGCAAGGACACTTCACTATATTCTCCCAAACCCCTAGTACAGTGCTCTGTCCACATTAGGTGTTGGACTATTGCTTGATTAATTGATCAGGTATGAATGAGAGTATGGATGGTACAGAGTTTAAACAAATCAAGGACATAGCCTGCTGATAATAATATACTTTTTCTTCCCTTCCCCACAATCTCCAACCTTAAATTCAAGTGATATATTAGCAGCCAGATTCATATTAGTATCTCAATGGCTGAAAAAGCAGTATCACCTTTTGGCAGCATCATTTGATCCTGACTGAACTTCCCAATGGGACAAAACAGCCAAAAAAGGTGCCCTAGTATCTGTTAATGTGAATGACATGCAAATACACAATTGTATATATTAAAAATGTTCATCAAGCCAAAACAAAAATCTTCCAATCACAATTCCACTTTTTGATGTCTAACAACTGAACAATAACTATGGCTAACCATGCAAAATGATTTATTTCTTTTTAATGTGCTTCTCCCAGAATAACACTGTCACTAATTGGCCAGTCCTATGCCACACAAAGTGAAGGGGAGAGCTGGGTAAATGGCTGGATAAATCAGGCTATGAAAAACACTTCCCATAATGATTCAGGCAAGCACGGATTCTTTTGGCTCAATTACTTGGGAAATTACAGATATGTGCATCTGACCATAATGTCAAAATCAGCAAGCTTCTAATTTTTAATTGTTTTATCCTCACAGAAATGTAGTTTTTTTCCACACCTTGATTTTTAAACCTCCTGCCCACATATTGTATTAAGAAGTCAAAACAATTTGCAGAATAAATGTAAAAATAATCATACTGTTGATACAGGTTCTAGGCTATTGTGATCTGAGTTGATACTATGTAATTTGATATAATTTTCATTTACTTCTATGGTTTTAGGGCCAGCAATATTCTCCCCATTCTCAATTTTATCCTTTTTCATTCTCAAACACTTTTTTTCTTCACCATAATTTAAGAGGAAATGAAATTAGATTGTGTCCTTATTTAACAGGAACATAAAGTTCAATTTACGAATCATCCTATCATTTTGTGATGGCAGAATATCTTCAAGAATAGAATTTGTAAATTAATTGCTGCTAGGGAGCCAACAGAGGGAGCACAAAGCATTATTTTTTGTGACATTTGAAAAAATAAGTTACTAATTTTTTAAAAAAAACTCAGCATTATACTGTAAGATTTGGAAAAATGCTTTATGTTGATTTTCAAAAACATTTACCAGGATATAGCAGTTGAAATGAGTCACATTTCCTGATTGAAAATCTCTAGAGAAATGAAATAATGACTTATGAAATAGCCTCCACTTTAGGAAGAAAGGGTGTTAACTGGTAGTTTTTCAATTCTCTTATTAATGGCAAACACACCATTAGTTATTCCTTTACTCTTGGTGCTTCGCTTTCTCTCGTTCCTTCTAATTAACTGCTTAGGTTTAATGAAACTGTAGCTGCACCATCCTCTCTGTGACTCGGATTGAAACTTTGAATCTGAATCTGTGCTCTCTATGTTTTCAAAATCTTGTAATCTTTAGACCATTAAATGCTCATCACTGGAACTGGGAACCTTCATTCTGTCTATAAATAATGGTACTAGTAGCAGCAGCAGTTCTAGTAAATAGTGGTAGTAACAGTAGTAGTAGCTGTAGCAGTAGTAGTCACAGCAGCAGTAGCAGCAGCATTTATTGAGCTCTCATTTAGTACTAGGTTAAGTGACGTGTTCCCTGCCCACAAGAAGCTTGCCCTCAAAGGCGGTAGGCAAACCTGCGAATATTTACAACCAAATATCAAAATAAATACATTGAACAGTCATACATGGAAATTGTTTCATGTCATTCTTAATAGTCTGTTGCTTAATTTAAGTTTTTCATATGAGGAAATAAACCTGAAGACCTTCTAAGCTGCAGTGATTTTTCTATGGTGGTCCATTTTCATTGCTGTCTCAGAGAAGGTTCGATGTCTGTACACAAGCAACAGATCTTCTGGTACTGAACACAGAAGCAGCGTGGCTCAGTGGAAAGAGCCCGGGCTTGGGAGTCAGAGGTCATGGGTTCAAATCCCTGCTCTGCCACTTGGCAGCTGTGTGACTGTGGGCAGGTCACTTAACTTCTCTGTGCCTCAGTTACCTCATCTGTAAAATGGGGATTAAGACTGTGAGCCTTATGTGGGACAACCTGATTACCCTGTGTACCCCAGCGCTTAGAACAGTGCTCTGCACATAGTAAGTGCTTAACAAATACCAACATTATTAAAAGAGAAGTAATATGATGAGAAAAGTGTTTCTGAGTGTTAACAAGCCCAGGATGGTGAGTCAGGATACCTGTGTTCTAACCCTGGCTCCACCACTTTCCACAGTAGGCAAGTGTGATGATGATGATGGTATTTGTTAAGTGCATACTATGTGCCAGGCACTGTATTGTGTGACCTTGGGCAAGTCATTAAACTTCTCCATGCCCACATTCCTCATCTGTAAAATGGGATAAAATGAGCACCTATTTCCCCTCCCTCTTAAGCTGTGAACTCGATATGAAGCAGAATTATACTTTATCTGCTTATATAATATCTACACCAGCACTTGGTATGGTGCTTGGCAGCTAATAGATGCTTAACAAATACCACAACTATGATTATTATGAAGTAACTGGGAGGGAATATTGATTTACTTTTGTTTTCTTCTCCATGTAATAGTTATTCATTCAATAGTATTTATTGAGCGCTTACTATGTGCAGAGCACTGTACTAAGCGCTTGGGATGAACAAGTCGGCAACAGATAGAGACAGTCCCTGCCGTTTGACGGGCTTACAGTCTAATCGGGGGAGACGGACAGACAAGAACAATGGCACTAAACAGCGTCAAGGGGAAGAACATCTCGTAAAAGCAATGGCAACTAAATAGAATCAAGGCGATGTACAATTCATTAACAAAATAAATAGGGTAACGAAAATATATACAGTTGAGCGGACGAGTACAGTGCTGTGGGGATGGGAAGGGAGAGGTGGAGGAGCAGAGGGAAAAGGGGAAAATGAGGCTTTAGCTGCGGAGAGGTAAAGGGGGGATGGCAGAGGGAGTAGAGGGGGAAGAGGAGCTCAGTCTGGGAAGGCCTCTTGGAGGAGGTGATTTTTAAGTAAGGTTTTGAAGAGGGAAAGAGAATCAGTTTGGCGGAGGTGAGGAGGGAGGGCGTTCCAGGACCGCGGGAGGACGTGACCCAGGGGTCGACGGCGGGATAGGCGAGACCGAGGGACGGCGAGGAGGTGGGCGGCAGAGGAGCGGAGCGTGCGGGGTGGGCGGTAGAAAGAGAGAAGGGAGGAGAGGTAGGAAGGGGCAAGGTGATGGAGAGCCTTGAAGCCTAGAGTGAGGAGTTTTTGTTTGGAGCGGAGGTCGATAGGCAACCACTGGAGTTGTTTAAGAAGGGGAGTGACATGCCCAGATCGTTTCTGCAGGAAGATGAGCCGGGCAGCGGAGTGAAGAATAGACCGGAGCGGGGCGAGAGAGGAGGAAGGGAGGTCAGAGAGAAGGCTGACACAGTAGTCTAGCCGGGATATAACGAGAGCCCGTAATAGTAAGGTAGCCGTTTGGGTGGAGAGGAAAGGGCGGATCTTGGCGATATTGTAGAGGTGAAACCGGCAGGTCTTGGTAACGGATAGGATGTGTGGGGTGAACGAGAGGGACGAGTCAAGGATGACACCGAGATATGAGTATCATGATGAAAAATCTACTTATCCTAAGTGTGCACACATTTTATTCAGTTTTTAATAATAATAATGATAATGTTAGTATTTGTTAAGCGCTTACTATTACCCCAGAACACTGTTCTAAGCGCTGGGGTAATAATGTTGATATTTGTTAAGCGCTTACTATGTGCCAAGCACTGTTCTAAGCGCTGGGGGAGATACAAGGTAACCAGGCTGTCCCACGTGAGCCTCACAGCCTTAATCTGCATTTTACAGATGGGGTAACTGAGGCACAGAGAAGTTGTGACTTGCCCACGGTCACACAGCTGGCAAGTGGCTGAGGCGGGATGTGAACCCACGACCTCTGGCTCCCAAGCTCGGGCTCTTTCCACTGAGCCACGCTGCTTCTCACAGGGTAATCAGGTTTGTCCCATGTGAGGCTCACAGTTAATCCCCATTTTACAGATGAGGTAACTGAGGCACAGAGAAGTTAAGTGACTTGCCCACAGTCACACAGCTGACAAGTGGCAGAGCCAGGAATCGAACCCATGACCTCTGACTCCGAAGCCCAGGCTCTTTCCACTGAGCCATGTTTCCCCATGTTGAAAAAACATTTAAAAAAATTCCATTTGGGGTTAAAATATTCATGTTTCATTCTCTTTTTATATTTATAATACGGTAGAAGTTTTTGCTTGAATATGTACCCTATAACTATAATGGAGTTTTCCTTGCTGCATAAATTATGAGGAAATATTTTTCTATAGAAAAACTTATGACACCCTTGCTTCATTTTTATATTTGTAAGTCTCAGGACTATTGGTTATTCAAAAATGTAAAACTAGTCACCAGATGTTGTAGTCCAACAAAAGCACTATGCATAACCAGCTGTGCCATATAAAATCTCCATTGTTGGCCTTTTGTTTGCTTTGGAGAGTTTTTTGTGTTTTTTTAATCATCAAGCTGCTGTTGGTTTGCAATGTCTTATTTTTCCATCATTCCTGTTCATACATACCATGTATGTTGAAGTCCTAATTCAGAAACATAAACTCCTGCAGTATCTCATCAATGATGCTTTGAAAAAATGCACAATCATACAGTATGTACTTAAATAAATGTTGCAGCTAAATGTATCATGTATCTACCCCAGCCTTAAGCACATAGTAAGTGCTTAACAAATTCCACAACTATTATTATAAGTCAGTGATTTGAACTATTTAACTGAATTGGGCCATCCATTGTTAAATATTGCCTTCCCAGTTGATTCTTAGGATACTGTGTCATATTATGCTCCCAACATCAAAACAACCTTGCATTTTGACCTCACGATATCAACATTAAGGCCGCTTTCATACATATGGCAGCCAGAATGTAGCAAAGGAAATATTTAAGTGATTTAAATTCTTTACCACTGAAAGCTTTCAGTTCACTGATGTTTAAGAAAAAGTGAAAGTAAGAAAATCCAGCATGCATTGTTTGGACATTAATAAAACAGTATGTCATCCACTCATAAAACACAGAAGACTTATTTCTTCTCAGAGATACTGTCTTAAGAGATCAGTGGAGACTTGAGTTAAAACCATAACTGTACTGTAAGTGATCACTGCATGGTTTTTAGGCTTCTATTCAATTAATGAAAAAAAAATGGCACCAGAAGGTAATACCTGTTCCTGATCATCACAGCTCTCTAAAAGGCTGATGGGGAAGCAGAAGAACTGGATAAAATGCATCTGATGGGTGGACTGATATAAATACACTCTGAGCTTCTTTACTATCCCCTCTTCATGAGTCAGTGCCCTGGCATCTGCTCCCAAACTGTTCTCATCCTGTTCAAAAAACTGACCTGCATATAGATTGAGCTTAATGACCAAATGTTTAAAAATTCATTGCACAAGAACAGCTGAAAGCACTTGATTGGTTTGAACTTTATTGTGTGCACCTTGGTTCCCAGACCTGCAGTAAAGGGAAGGTCAGCTGGTAAGCATTTGGGCATTTAAAAATAAGGCCTAGATTTCCCCACTTCTAGGTCTGTTTCCTTTAACCACATTGCTAGTCTTTCTCACCCAAGGGGGGGGTGGTTTTCCTGACATCTGAGTTTCTAGATGGATCTGGAAGGAAAGGTTCTATGGTATCTACATGCCACTACTAGAATTCTATAGGGCTAAATCAGTTCTGGAGGAATTCTACCTCTAATCAAATGCTTTTGCTTTGAGGGAAAAAATATATTTCCAGAGAAAGTAAATAAAATTTGAGAGGGCAGGAGTTTTTCCTCCTCACCTGCTATGGGAAGCAGCATGGCTTAGTAGATAGAGCATGGCCCTGGGAGTCAGAAAGACATAGGTTCTAATACCACCACTGGCATTTGTCTGCTGAGTGACCTTGGGCAAGTTACTTCAGTTCTCTGGGCCTCAATTACCTCATCTGTTAAAGAGGGATTAAGAGTGTGAGCCCCATGTGGGACAGGGACTCTGTCCACCCTGATTAACTTGTATCTTCCCTAGTACTTAGTGCTTGGCACATAGTAAGTGCTTAACAAGTACCATTATTATTACTATGTTTCAGTGATAGGAACTACCTCAAAACTAGTAAACCCTACAAGGAGGCAGTTTTTCATATATAAAGTTGGACTTGGATTCAAATGTTGGTTTTGGGTGTATGGGAGTATTTAAAGAATGATGTCCAACTTAAATGTGTCACTGTCATTCACTGCATATTACACAAAATGGCAAATGTCCTTAGAGGAGAATTACTTTGAGTGATATACTGTTGCACCACTGCTATCATAACCGTTAGTTAGTTGGCTCTGATGCTAACATTTTGCACCTTGGAAGATAGTCTTGAATTCAGGAGTCTTCAGGGTTTGCATTTTGTGTCCACTTGCCTTCTGCACTAGACTTGTCTTTGACTCCTACTGTGTGTTCTCAAGTAACTAGTACCATGAGCTTCCCAAAGTAATAATAATAATGATGGCATTTGTGAAGTGCTTACTGTGCGCCAAGCACTGTTCTAAGACTGGGGTATATACAAGGTAATCAGCTTGTCCCACATGGGGCTCACAGTCTTAATCCCCATTTTACAGATGAGGTAACTGAGGCACAGAGAAGTTAAGTGACTTGCCCAAAGTCACACAACTGACAAGAGGCGGAGGCAGGATTAGAACCCATGACCTCTGACTCCCAAACCTGTGCTCTTTCCACTAAGCCACGTTGCTTCTCTGCTCAGTAAATGCTACTGCTGCTGATAATAGTTGGTTTCATGATAATAAAAATAGTAGTAGTGGTACTTATTAAGTGCTTAAGATGCATCAAGCACTGAGGAAGAGCCAAGATAATCAGATTGTTTACAGTCTCTGTCCCAGATAGTACTCAGTTAAACAGGGAGGGAGGGAGAACATGTAATTTATCCCTATTTTACAAATAAGGTAACTGAGTCACAGAGAAGTTAAGTGACTTGCCCAATGTCAGGTAGCCAGCAATTAGTGGAGCCTGGATTAGAACCCATGTCTCCTGACTCCTAGTCCTGGGCTCTTTCCACTAGGCCATGCTGCATCCAAGATAGAATTCAAACCAAGTAAAAGAAGATAAATAATCAGCAAGCCAAGAACCAGACCCAAATGAGAGCTATGATAGGAAGTGACACAGAATTGAATTCTGCCACATCGTCCAGTGACACAAGGTTATCCAAGGAGGTAACAAATTGAATCAAGGAGGCTGATAGTGTGATACCAATATGGCACTGAAATTAAAATTAAACTGGTGGGAGTATGCCTTCCACCCCTAATGTACTCTCTCAAGGGTACAGTGCTCTGTACACAGTAAATACTATTGATTATAAGGGGCAATTGCAGTGTGCAGTGTCCTTTACGATCATGAGACCTGGACCTATCACAGGTACCACATTTGACTTTTAGAGCAGTCCCAACACATAACTTACTTGCAATATTTAACATCAACCAGCAAGGCAAGATTCACAAACAATGATAATAACTGTGGAATTTGTTAAGCCTTGTACTAAGCATTGTGGTGGATGCAAGATAATCAGGTCCCACACGGGTGGGGTTCAGTCTAAGGGGGAGAGAAAACAAGTATTGAATCCCATTTTGCAGATGAGGGAACTGAGGCACAGAGTAGTGAAGTGACTTGCCCAAAGTCACACAGCAGGTTCATGGCAGATTCGGAATTAGAACCCAGGTCCTCTGACTCCTACGCCCGTGCTCTTTCCACTAGGCCATGCTGCTTTCCTGTGTTCCAGGCCTTGATGTCCTGGAAAACAGTCATCTCACTAGCATCAAAGTGATCCTTTTCACATCAGTCAATCAACCAATCATATTTATTGAATGTTTACTATGTGCAGAGCACTGTACTAAGTGCTTGGGAGAGTACGATGCGACAGAATTAGCAGAAACGTTCCCTGCCCATCACCAGCTTACAGTCTAAAGGACACCACATCGGCACTAGGCAGAACATGTGAGGACAATAAGGGACATTAGAAGCCCCAGATGGCTTGAACTACAATGGGGGTCAAGATGGATGGAATAAATACTTTAAATGAAGAAAAAAATGAAGGAAGTAGCAGCATGGCCTAGTGGATAGGGATTTGGCCTAGGAGTCAGAAGGACCTGCTTGCCAATTCTGACTCTGCCACTGGTCTGCTAAGTGACCTTGGGAGAGTCATTTCACTTCTCTCTGCCTCAATTACCTCATCTGTAAAATGGGGATTGAGACTGTGAGCCGATTTGCTGGTTCCACCCAATGCTCAGTACGGTGCCTGGCAAATAGTAAGCACTTAACAAATACCATAATTATCATTATTATTACTGTGAGCTCCTTGCAGTATATTGTCGGTGTCCAAACTGATTAGACTGTATCTACCCTAATGCTTAGTACAGTGTCTGGCACATGTTAAGCCTAAACAAAAAGCGTAAAAAAGAATTATCAAATGATTTGGACACTTGGGAGACAGCAGCAGAAGACACGTCCAACTACCGTGTAACAATCATTGATGGGGTGACTGTCCACAAAGAGGGGAATCAAGAAGATTGCAACATCAGGAGATAGGAAACAAAACATCCATAACTAAGGATAACATGAGACAATACACACGACAATCTGTACCTATACACAATGCAGAAGACACCAACTGTGCTTTGCTTTTCTCAATCCCCCCGAACACATCCTTAAAAATTTCAACACCAACAGTACCATCTTCCCTACCTGTTCTATGATAGTACCCAATTCTTGGTTCTCAGAATTGAATCTAATACAGATCAAAATTAAGATGGGAAATTAGCATGTCGGCATTATTATTCCAATATCCTTCTTGATCATTTTTTTATTGCTTTATCTGACCACAAATGCACTCTCATTTGGATTAGAATTACATTTTAAAAACAAATGAAAATATATTCAATCTTAGCCAGCTTTGAATTAAAACCATTAAACCTCAAAACACTGATAAGCAGATCTTCCAACAATCATTGACACCTTTACTGAGACATATGAATAAATGGGATTGACACTTATTAACATCCAATAGACAGAAATACTTCTTCAAAAAGCTCTTAATGAGCATACACCAATCCTGTCATTCACAATAAGACAGTAACTGAAGAACCTACAGTACTTCTTATACCTATGAAATCAAGTCTCGTAGAAAGGTCATATTAAGAAATTCCACATTGTTTCAAAGATGCAAGGGCACCACTTCATTCACCTTAAAATATTGGAGAGGAATGACTGTGATCTGATGTCAAATGCAAGGTTTTCCAAGGATACTGTGCTTCCCTCCTTGATGAGAATGACAGAATATAGAAAATATCTTTAAGGTTTAAAATATAGCCATATCGTCAATGGAAGAGTCTCCAGGTCTGGTGAAAAGATTTACTTATTTGAGCATTTTCTAGCAACCTAGCATTGTATGAGCACTAATCAAGACAGTGATTGTCAAATATCAACCTTTTCTAGATGGGATACGAGATCTCAAGTCATCTCCTATATTCAACGCACATATTCAAACTGTCACCAAATCCTGTTGGTTCTACCTCAGAACATTGCTAAAATCTGCCCTTTCCTCTCCATGAAAATTGCTACTGTGTTTCTCCAATCACTTATATCCCATCTTGACCATTCCATCAGCCTCCTCGCTGACACCCCTGCCTCCTGACTTCCCCCACTCCAGTCCATACTTCACTCCCTCTGTGGATCATTTTTCAAACAAAAGCATTCAGTCCCCATCTCTCCTCTCCTCAAGAATCTCCAGTGGTTGCCCAACCATCTCCACATCAAACAGAAACTCCTTACCGTCAGCTTTAAAGCACTCAACCAACTCCCTCCCTCCTACCTTACCTTGCTGCTCTCCTATACAATCCAGACTACACACTTCACTCCTCTAAGGCCAATCTACTCACTGTACCTCGATCTCGTCTATCTCACATCTGACCCTTGCCCATGTCCTCCCTCTGGCCCGGAACTCCCTCCCCGATCGTATGTGACAGACCACCACTCTCCCCATTTTTGAATCCTTACTAAGATCACATCTCCTCCAAGAGGCCTTCCCTGATCACGCCTTCATTCCCCCTCCTCCCCCTCCCTCGTGTGTCACCTAGGCATTTGGATCTGTACCCTTTCAGCACTTGATAGTCACCACACCCTCAGCCCCAAAGCGCTATTGTATGTATCGGTAATTTATTTTATTGTCTGTCTCCCCATCTAGACTGTAAGCTCCTTGGGGTCAGGGAACACGCCTACCAACTCTGTTGCACTGTTCTCTCCCTAGTCCTTAGTACAGTGCCCTGCAAATAGTAAACATTCAACACCATTGACTGATGGATTGATTGATTCCAGTATCCCAAAGCAAATATTCTACTCCCAGTGAAACCAATGGAGATACCTGAGAAAAGGCCGAAAAAAATTTTTGAAGATGCCCTCAAGTTTATCATGCAAAAATAAAAATGAATAGTGCAAGCTCCTTGTGGGCAGGCAGTACGTCATTGTGTTATTCTTTACTTCCTAAGCACCTATTCCAGTGGACTCCACCAATTGAGTGCTTAATAAATGCTACTGCTGTTCTGTCCCTGCAAATGCTCAGGAGACTTCAGTCAAGGATCACACTCCGTGGAGGTGTAATATAACATAAAGAAGCCAGTTTTTTTTGTAAACTCCTTGTGGGCAGGGATTGTGTCTGCCAACCTCATTTTATTGTACTCTCCCAAGCGCTTAGTATAATCCTCTTTACACAGTTAAGTGCCCAATAAATACCATTGATTGATTGATTGATATTTGTAATGTCACACTAACCAAAGGAACTAGGTAAAAGAACATGAGGAAAGCAGCCAATCGAGAATTGAGAACACTAAATTATTCAAGATACGCAAACTGGACCACCCTTGCATCAGCTTCATTAGTCTAAGAAAAGTTAGCCACATAAAACCACACAGTAATTTCATTTCATGAGAATTTGCTGCTCCTATAGGGCTGATGAGTCCCACAAAGTGTTCACAGTCTTAAGAGGAAGGGAGGAGATGTATTTAATCAATATTTTACAAATGAGTAAACTGAAGCCCAGAGAAATTAAGTGACTTGCCCAAGGTAGCCCAGCAAGCAAGTGGTGGAAATGGCATTAGAACCCAGGTCTTCTTATTTCCAGGTCTGGGCTCTTTTCACTAGGCTAGGCTGTGTTTCTTTGTTATATGTGTCTACCAACTCTGTTGTACTTTTCCAAGAGCTTAGTACAGTGCTCTGCATACAGCAAGGGCTCGATAAATGTGATTAACTCATTGATCAATTGTGTCTCTGTAGTCAGCGTGAAGGAACAACTGGAGGAGATGAGGAAAGAGCAATCCCCTGACCCCTCAATGGCTATGGTGAACAGAGGAATTCATTCATGTATGCATTCATTCAATCATATTTACTGAGTGCTTATTGTATGCAGAAAACTGCACTAAGCGCTTGGGAAAGTACAAAGTAACAATAAGCACTGACATTCCCTGCCCGCAACAAGCTTGGAGTTAATATCTCCTTTGAGTCAAATCAGGACTGCCACAGACTCCATACCACTGCTACCTCCACAGACTTGTGTCTGTGGCTCTGGGAAAGGGAGGGTGGTAGCACTGTTGACTCTGACAAGAAAGGAGGAGGGGAACATTTAGGAGAGAAGATGAGTTCAGCTTTATACATTTTGAGTTTCCCATGTTGGTGGGTCTGGTAGAGATGTGCCAGGAGCTCAGAAAAAGTTCCCCTAGAGGAAAGAAGAGATATGGGAATGTCAAACAGGTAAGAGGATGGTATTGGTGATATAAATATGGAAGTCAACTTCAGAGATGAAAGCTGAAATCCTGTGAGTGGATGACATTCCCAAGATAAATGAGTGGAGAGTGAAAAGAGTAGAGGATGCAGAATTGATCCTTTTGGGATTCCCAGAGTGAAAGAAAGGATAAGGCAAGGAAGAAGAGTCATCAAATGCCCCTGAAAAAGAATATTCTATGACCACCATGCAAGCCAATGGAAGGACACTCCTGGTGACTTAGGATGGAAAAAAAAATAGGTATCAGCAATTGCAAGGTTGTACTCTTCCCCCATTACTGAGAGTTGCATGTGAAAACTCACCAATCTTACCCTTAGATTAATAGCCTAATGTCTTTTCATATCAGTTATTTAATAATAATAACAGTGATGGCATTTGTTAAGCACTTACTATGTGCCAAGCACTGTTCTAAGTTATTTAATTCCCTTCGATTGCCTGGCACAGTACTAGGGGTTTGAGGGTTTCAGAATCTTGCAGACACAGTTTGTACCCTTAAATAATTTACAAGTAAAATGTCATATCCATTATGAATGCTTAATAATCATTAATCCATTGAGAATGCTTAATAATCATTTTTGATTTTGAAAATGTCCCACTGATATTAAGATAATTTGAAAAAGTCAAAAAGGTAGGGCTCATATTTTGTGTCTTCCATTTGATGGAAACCTCATAAGTTCAGTTAAAAGGTCAGTGTGGCCCAAAAAAGCCTAATTTCCTTTGTTTTACCAAATAGTTTCCACTATTTTGGAATTTACTGCACACGTGGTGAAAGTTCATGAAGTAAAGATGGCTCTTAAGATTTGTGCAAAACAAAAATAAAACATGATCATATAAGTGCTCTTTATATACCCTCTTTAATTCCAGGATCTTTGATATTCTTTTGGACATAGTTATCAATCAATCAATCCATCACTTTTTTTGAGTATACTACTATATGCAGAGCACTGTACTAAGCACTTGGGAGAGTACTGTGCAACAGAGTTGGTCAACACATTCCCTGGTCACAAGGAGCTTGCAGTCTAGAGGCGAGCATACAGTTTAGAGACGAACTTACATCTCAACTGACACAGTTTTTCAGGACAAAATGATTTAATCCCCATTTTACAGAAGATAAATCAAAGCAACGAAATGGTAAGTGGGTGCCCCATAACAAGTCATAGGCAGAACCGTGTTCCCAAGTCTGAAGCTCCATCTCCAAATAGAGTTTTTAATTGGAAAGTATTTGACATTTAAAAGATGAGTTAACTGTAAATTGATAGAGTTATCTGGAGGTGAAAATATAACTGTGTCCCTGCCTACTATTTTGTGCAACAGTGAAGATATTATTTTAAAAAAGAAAAAAAGAGTAAATAAGTCCAGAGATACAGGCCTAAGGAATGACTTATTTGAGAGTTTTTGACCCTAGGTTGATCCATACCCAGATAAGATTGCTTTCATCTGATCACTGAAGACCAGTTCATTCACAAGTCCAATTTACTTTGTAGAAGTGAACAGTGCAGTTAACCAGAAGGAATGTATTGGGCAAAGTGTAGATTTCTGCAAGTTTAGTGATTAGGTATGTGAACTCCAATTCAGACACAACATGTTATACATGTCAATCCTGGAAGTAAGTGTATTGTTTACCATGTAGGACTGACAAGTTTTGGTGACAGTTGGTGTCCATCTCCAATTGGCTATTGAACAAAGAATTTTTTCTCTCTCCCCCATTCTATTGTACCACTCCTTTGACTCTCTTCTAGAGGACTCTAGGTCAGCTCTTACAAACACAAGCTCCAGGATTTATTATTGCTGTCTCCCAGCAAATATATGAAACTCACTTTAGTTCAAACCACCCAAGCATGACAACTCTAATAATGATGTTTTAATAGTGTCTACTGTGTTAAAGTTTTTTTGAAATCTGATATCTGACACAAGCTAATATAAGCAGTATCATCTCCTATTTTTAATAAAATAGTTAAGTAAATGAGGAACTCAGTTGTACTGTACTGATAAAACCTAATGATTTTAAATGTGACACGTTATTCCCATATTTATAATTTCAGTGTTAGCCAAGATTATATTCAGGTATTTCAGAATACATGCAGTAATGTTCCTCATTCACAGTGCACCACATTCACCTCAGAAAATTTAAGTAACTAATTATCCAAAACTACTGAGGTGGTTACTGTTTGCTTCCCATACTGTTGCACCACAGTGTACGTTTTTTGTAATGGAAAAAAAATCCAAATCTTCCCTCTTAATCCAATGGCTACTTTAAAAACTGCTTGGTAAGGTTGCCTGCAAATTTGGGGGTAATGAATATTCAGGCTTAGTGAGCTCAACAAGGTTGACATTGTTTGGGGGTTACAGATGTGTGCTTAGAGATTTTTTAATAAAATCGAGTCCAAAAGAGGTTCAATAAACAAATGACAATGTTTGGAAAAGAGGGGAACTCATTTCCTTGGATAGGGTGTAGGGAATTTAACCAACCCGTTTTTTATAATTACTGTCTGGTTTAGTTAGTGTGAAAGAATCTCCTTGTTACTCATTTATAAATACATAAACTAAATCTGCTTTCTTATTCTGCAGCAGTTAGACTAGAGTTTATTTTTTTTCTTTTTGTAATCTGACTATAGAGACCTTGTTATATGTCTACATTATATTCTTCCAGTTTAAGCATATCCTTTTGTTCTAATTCTTGGACTGTCTCGAGAAGTCTGCATTTTGTCATTATACATCGTAATTGTCTTTCTTTTACCACAAACATTGTGAATTTGATAATTGATAATGGAGCAAACTTTTATTTTTTTTGTCAGTCCACCTGGCAAATTGCAATCACCTTGTTAATTGTAAACTGGGGTCGAATTAATAGTCTTTACTGTTTTGCTATTTATGCATTCTTTATTAGAATTAGCACCAACTAATGTGTATAACCCAAAATCATACATCTATAAACACAGTGGAAATTTGTGGAGGCTCACATATACGTCTTAACTGTTTTGAAATATTCTTTTGGAAGTTATGCCACCATTAAATCTACCGGACTCTTTTTGAAATCTGTTTCTAGTTAATTGGAGTAGGTATGCTCATTTGAACTTTAAGTTGGCATTGCACAGCATTTCTTTTCTCTTCATATCAATTTAAGAATTAATTGTGCTTACATAAAGGTAGGTCACAAGGAGCAAAGTATTGCATTTTCATTTACATTCAGAAATGTACAAGTATTGAAAAGCTCTCTCAAAGGCGGAGTGTTATTTCAATTCTGTTTTGCCTCTTGAATTTATCATAGGGATGTTACCCTGTGATTTAAATCATCCTTTATTGTTACTACTAGAAGATTTTTACCGGTATATTAGTTTACCTTTGATACGAAGATTGCATTAATCCATCAAGAAATTTTAAAAAATCAATAAATTCATTTAACCATAAGATGCGCAAAGCCGTAAGCATTTTCCAGATGTGGATGTGGCTATACGTAGAAAACTCGTCTGTTCTGGGAGAGGAAAAACTGTTGACATTTCTTTGAAGTGTAATCTCTTTTGTTTATTTGGTTTTTAATAGCTTCCAGCAGTTAGCCACATATTTTTAAGGTGACGTTGCTGGAATACTTGATTTTTTTTTAAATCTAAGAGTGACATTCACTGACTGCCGTAAATTTAGAGGATTAACCTGTAATTGATGAGATCTTCTTGAAGACTGATAATTCAATACTAGCTAAACTGCTAAACTAAAGTAAATCTATATAAACCGAAGAGACTATTGATACTAGGCCTGTGTCTTTCCAAATGTACCCATAATGTACCATTTGTAAGCATTATCACTGTGTTGCATGTTTTGAATGGTCCACATTCGAAGGAGAGGAGGCTCTAAGATGATTGTTTTCCCTATCAACCCAATCAATCTTGCCAACTTTCTCTTGCCCAGACCAGAATGAGAAAGCTTGCACTTTCTCAATATATACTTCACCTGCTTCATGGCATATTGGTTTGAGTGTATGTGTGCATTCATTAAGTAAATTTGAGAAGTCAAGTGGTGAGAAATCATTACAATTGACTGAATGGCTGAAAACTTTGACACTGAAAAATGGAAACTATTTGGGAAGTGAAAACTTAAAAAAAAGTATGAGCTTTTGACATTTCATAATGATTTATATAACATGCTGCATGAAAATTAATTTGATATCAGATGTAATGCTAGCTGTTGCCAAACTGCAGAAAGTGGAGCACTTTCAAGGTTGAGGAGGTTTTTTTAAATAAATAAGGCTGAGAATCATTTCTCATTTTGTCCAGTCCATGTTTTTAACTATTATTTATAATGTGATTCTAAAAGTCTAACTCCAGCTAACTCCATATATGTGTACAATATAATATTTGAATGGTATGTTACTCTCAAATAGAGAAATTGTATAGTCTCCTGGTTGAGGAATGTAGTTCCTCAAAAAAAAAACTTTTAAAAATTGACTACTTTGAAGCACCTTTCTATTGCTATGAATGATTTAAAGAGTCTGTGTCACTGTTTGGAAAGAAATACTGAGAAAAATGGACTTGTTTTGGTTTTTCAGGCTCTGCCAAATAATATCCTTTACACAATAGTAATAAAATTACTTTAAGTGATGCTACTTGAACAGTTAGCCCAGCTACACATTAAGATTTGTTCTGTTTTTCATGTGTTTTCCATCAAGGAAGTCTGTGGTTACCTTCCTGATTCTGCTGGACTGGAAAAACAGAGCTAATATGGTGTGATCTGGAGAAAGCTTTGATGCAGGGGCTTTACAAATAAACCTCCAGATGCCATATGGTTTACATTCATCTCTCAATTTATTTCCTATAAATGTCTATTGAATATTCCATTGAACCAACACATGTGAAACTAGAGCTGGAAAAGAGAGAGGTATAGAATGCTCTGTGGCAGCATGTGATTATCATATTTCTTTTTCAATATTGCTACCAGCCTTAAGTGCCTGGTAAGTTAGTCAAATTCCAGAGTTTTCTGACATAAAGTGAAAATAAAGAAAAAAAATATTTCCAAAGTTCTCAAAACAAACATTCCATTTTACATTTTGCAAGGTATCTTGCACACTGGAGCTGGAGTCATTTGTGGTGGTGCTGAAGAGTGTGTTAAGTTTCTGCCATTTAAAAAGTCCTGGATAATTCATTTATGGAAATAAATATTATTAAAACACTGCAAAAGAAAAACAAATGGTAGAATGAGAAATTGACATCAAGAGATAGGGGTTTTTTTTGATTGACAACTTTTATGTCACTCTTCTTGGATTCCTTCTCTTCTGAAATCTATGTACTACAACCATAAGTTTTTGTACCATGGAGTTTAGCCAAGTATAATTCTACTTCTGAGACTCTCACTTTCTGAATGCTCTTTTTTCCTTAAGGGTACCTTTGCAGGAAGATTGATTCTTTGCAAGGTCTGAAGTCATGAAATACTTTCTAAATCTTCTTTTTCTTGAATCTGTCATATCTTTCTGCCTTACAACAGGAAAGGCTTCTGTCTTAATCAACAATCTAACCAAAACGTGTTTTTTAATGTTATGTGAATGGAGAGGCAGCAGGAGCATTGTGATGGATCGTTCAATGTCTTGTCCCTATTTATTAAGTATGCTTCTTCCAAGCTAAGCAATCACTTATGGCTGAAATTTTGGTACCACCCTAGAAAACATCATAAGGAGAAAAATCTCCCTGGCCACATATTTTTTTGGATTTGCAGAATTAAATTTTGTGAGACTTTTCTTTCATGATTTAGTATATAGGATAGAGTGACAATGAAAATACATCATAAAAGTACAACTAATCAGTGTTACTGTTATGGGTAAAGAGAGCGATGACCCTTTTTAGAGATAAAAATAGAGAAAAGTGAACTTTTCTTTAACTTCTTTTAGCCAAAATCCTTAGGGACCAGGGTGGGATCATGGGATTACAGAGCTTCAGTATCCCACATCAGCAACCCAACATATTATTAGTTTTATTTGTTTTTTTAACAAAGATTGTGGCATTGAACTGAAAAACATCATATCCTCAGCCCAAAGTTTCATGAACTACAGACCAAAAATAGTTTTTACCATACTGGAAGCCATATAAAATAGCAAAAACAGTTATGAAGATAAAATAAATCTAAAAGGGGGAAAAGGCACTAAAATAAGGTAACTGAATTGTTTGCTCCATGCATCATCCTTTTATGTTCCACTGAAGCTAGGGCTGAGAAATCCTGTATTTAACATATTAGACTTTGATGTTGAACACAGGGACTTAGATATGCTTTTTGAATGGATGAATGGAAAAAAAATCTCTTCTTGTTTATTCTTAACCATAAAAGATGTTTGAGACACTTTGCATGTATTTTTCCATTTATTTTTATTATTACAATATAGAAACTGCCAGATGCTCATAGGAAGAAGGTTGAAGAGTTTCCTTCAAAAAAAAGTGTTTTGAGTGGCTAAGGAGAAGGAGGGGAGAAAAAGAGCCACTCTGATATTGTAATGGTTATGCTAAGTTTATATGGGAGTATTGAATCATTTGTAGACTTAATCAAAATTGACGGTATTTTGTATAAAAAATAAATTCCTGAGGAAAAAAATAATATTAAATCTATCATTTTCTGTTAAATTCCAAATGTAGCACAAAATGGAATTTTACTCTTCTTAATTCTGTAAATCCTATCATTTTCATTTTACATATTGCATTTTCTTCAAGAAAATGCCCAGATTCTATGGGCATTGTACATTTCCATGTTTGACTCAGCTGCTGAATGATCCTTTATCCCTTTGAATTAAGAAGATAAAAGCATGCACACACTGTTGGTCCAGTGAAAAGAGCTTGGCTCTGGGAATCAAGAGACCTAAGTTCCTTTTTCTGGCTTCATAAATAGGGGAATACCAACTGAGACTATGGTATCGGTGGTGAAGGTTCCTGGAAGAAGAATCACCTAGACAGAACTGAAACTCATGTGACTTAGAGCCAGCCCTCTGAAATCTAGGACTCCAGGGTTTGCTGCCAGCCCCGCCCCTCTACCCTGCATGCCCTGACTAGCCTCACCAGAGGCAGAAAATGGAGGGGGACTGAGATACTTGTGGCTCGAGTGCCCTCTTAAAAACAAGGCCCCAGGTCTGCTGCTGGCACCACATATCTCACCCAGCACCTCAGAGCACCCCATACTGGAAGAATTTACAATATCCTTTGAACTCTGGGGAGACTGTAGTGGTTTGAAAATTAGGACAGTTGGCCTGAAGTACTAGAGAGTCTGAGGACTTCCCCCTCCAGGAACTGTTAATTTATTTGTCTTGGTTTATCGACTCTGTTGCTTCTTGTGGTTTTTAGTCTACTGCTATCACTATTTTTATCTACTTCCACCTAGATTGTAAACCCAATATTGGGAAAGGGACTAAGTCTGATCTGTAATATTTGTGTACCTCAGCACATCACAATGCATGGCACATATTAAGTTGGTAATAAATACCCAAACTAACTAACTGGGACATTCCATGAGGTGATCAGGTACAGCAGGAATCCTGAAAAATAGCTGACAAACATGGGCAGCCAAGGCTGCAGTGGGGACAGTCTCCCCCACTAGACTGTAAGCTCACTGTGGGCTGGGAACACGTCTACCAACTCTTTTACACTGTACTCTCCCAAGCTTTTAGTATAGTGCTCTGCATAGAGTAAGCACTCTATAAATATGATTGATTGATTGATATAAAGGCTACTGGCTTACGGCACTATGGGAGACCATCACCACTATGCACACTCTCTATGACCATATTTGGTTCCTGCACGTAAAATACCTATGCATGCACTTCCTGATATGTTTCATCTTTTATTCACTTGCTCATGGCATTCTGTGTTTGAGCATTCTGTGCTCCAGTGGGACCACTGGAAGGAAGTAGGGAAACAAAGTGGCCTAGTGGATAGAGCACGGGCTTGGCAGTCAGAGGGACCGGGCTTCTAATCTCTGCTATATCACTTGTCTGCTGTGTTACCTTGGGTAATTCACTTCACTTCTTTGTGCCTCAGTTACCTCATCTGTAAAATGGGGATTAAGATTGTGAGCCCCAAGTGGGAAAGGGACTGTGTCCAACACAATTACCTTGGATCTACCCCAGCACTTAGTACAGTGCCTGACACAGAGTAAACATTTAACAAATACCACAATTGTCATTATTATTATTATTATTACTTTGAAGGATAAGTGAGTGAGTGATGCCACACAGGCTGCTATTGCTTCACTTAATTCCTTAATACAGGCCCTGGGTTCTGAAGTATCAGGATTGAGGCTCAACTATCATTCTTGAAGGGAGACTCCATCATCACATATATAAATTATATAGAATATATATAGAAAGAACTGATTTTGTTTTCAGAGATTATGCTCTTTATGGTGCAATTCTATCGAGAGAAGCAGCATAGTCTAGTGGAAAGAGCCTGGGCCTGCGAATCAGCCACTTGCCCACTGTGTGACCTTGGGCAAGTCACTTACCTTCTTAATCCCTCAGTTTCCTCATCTGTAAAATGGGGATTAAAGCCTATTATCTTCTATCTAGAGCATGAATGAACCCCATATGGGACAGGGACTGTGTCCAAAACTGATTATCTTCTATCTATCCCAGAGCTTCCCCTCTCAGGATCGCACCTGGGGAGTTTCCAGTAGTCTACCAGTCTCGGCTATGGGAGGGAGAGTCAAGCAGAGGCATATCCATTCCATTCCTAGTTTGGGCAGTGCCTAGTGAGTGGAAGGCAATCTGCTACAAGTCAAAACTCATTTGTGCTGGGCAGCAGCGGCATGGGAGAGAGTCAAGGGTGGAGACTTAAGTTAACTGCACAGAAGAAGGCAATGGTAAACCACCTCCAGATTTTTACCAAGAAAACTCTAAGGATCCACTACCAGAACGATTACAGATGGAGATGGGGCAATCTGGGAGACGTGTCCATGAAGTCACTATGGCTCAGAAACTATTCTGCAGCATAAGACAAGACAAGACCCAAGAGCTTAGAACAATACTTGACATATAGTAAGCACTTAAGAAATACCATAATTATCATTATTATATTCATTAGTATTTATTGAGCACTTACTATGTGCAGAGCACTGTACTAAGCACTCAGAATGAACAAGTCGGCAACAGATAGAGACAGTCCCTGCCGTTTGACGGGCTTACAGTCTAATCGGGGGAGACAGACAGACAAGAACAATGGCAATAGAGTCAAGGGGAAGAACATCTCATAAAAACAATGGCAACTAAATAGAATCAAGGCGATGTACATTTCATTAACAAAATAAATAGGGTAATGAAAATATATACAGTTGAGCAGACGAGTACAGTGCTGAGGGGATGGGAAGGTAGAGGGGGAGGAGCAGAGGGAAATGGGGGGAAAAGAGGGTTGAGCTGCGGAGAGGTGAATGGGAGGCGGTAGAGGGAATAGAGGGAGAAGGGGAGCTCAGTCTGGGAAGGCCTCTTGGAGGAGGTGAATTTTAAGTAGGGTTTTGAAGAGGGGAAGAGAATTAGTTTGGCGGAGGTGAGGAGGGAGGGCATTCCAGGACCGCGGTTGGACGTGGCCCAGGGGTCGACGGCGGGATAGGCGAGACCGAGGGACGATGAGGAGGTGGGCGGCAGAGGAGCGGAGCGTGCGTGGTGGGCAGTAGAAAGAGAGAAGGGAGGAGAGGTAGGAAGGGGCAAGGTGATGTAGAGCCTTGAAGCCTAGAGTGAGGAGTTTTTGTTTGGAGCGGAGGTTGATAGGCAACCACTGGAGGTGTGAATGTATGGCTGAAGAGACCAAGGCCAGACCAAAAAATCTGTTCCACATGGACACACATCTATAGTTTGTGGCTGAGCTGATGTGTTTATTGAGGTTACAGTACCCTAGACTGTAAACTCATTGTGGGCAGGGATTGTGTCTGTTTATTGTTATATTGTTTTAATAATAAACAATAATAACGGTATTTGTTAAGCGCTTACTATGTACCAAGCACTTTTCTAAGTGCTGGGGTAGATACAAGGTAATCAGGTTGTTCCACGCGGGGCTCACAGTCTTAATCCCTATTTTACAGATGAGGTAACTGAGGCACAGAGAAGTTAAATGACTTGCCCAAAGTCACACAGCTGACAAGTGGCAGAGTCAGGATTAGAACCCACGACCTCTGACTCCCAAGCCCGTGCCCTTTCCACTAAGCCATGCTGCTTCTCTATTAGCGCAGAGATCTGCACACAGTAAGTGCTCAATAAATATGATTGAATAAATACAATTGAATGAAAGTTGTCTGTATTTTAGACTGCCACTTGGCATCCTATCCTTCACAAAGCCTCTGTTGCTATAGCTTATTGCTATATTTAATTGTTTGAGAACAAATTGTTTGAGAACACCCTTCACTGTGTCTTCTAAATATTTTTTCTGCTTTCCCTGATTGTTGTATCCCCTTACATTCACCATTCAGCAGCTGCCTGACAATTCCTCTATTATCCATTCTCTTCTTGTGACCTATCCAGCAAGTTGTGCTTATAGGGACGGAGCATTGCTTCGATGGTAAAGCTAACAGAACTTTTCCTGAGGATTTTGCCTACCATTTAATGACTTATAGATGGCTCAGAGATGCTCAAGAAACTGGATAAGTCTTTTGTAGTTAATCCAGATCTCATGGCCATGTTGTACACCATTATGCTTTATGGACCTTCAATTTGGTGAGGTGGAGGGAAGCTGAGTACTGAAAGTAAATATGTCAGACATAAAGGCACTTGGTACTATACTGTACAAGGCAGGGGACTTACCATCTGAGAAACAGATTGTCCATTCCAAAATCAGACCACATGGCCACCTATGACTCACACATGTTTATTAACTTGATCTGCAGGCCTTTTTTATAATGGTGAAGAGCTGCAAGGTGTTGTTGAGGGCTTTCTTGCTTGTATTAATTATGGTATTTATGAAACCTGTACTTGTGTGTGAAGGCCTGTGGTGGGATAGATACAAGGTAACCAGCTTAACCCCTCTCAGGATCGCACCTGGAGAGTTTCCTGTACTCTACCAGTGCCGGCTATGGGAGGGAGAGGCAAGCAGAGGCTTACTCATTCCATTCCTAGCTTGGGCAGAAGCTAGTGAGTGGAAGGCAATTTTGCTACAAGTCAAAACTCACCTGTGCTGGGCAGCAGAAGCATTGGAGAGAGTCAAGGGTGGAGACAGTTTACAGTGTGGAAGAAGGCAGTGTACCTTCTGTATTTTTACCATGAATGATTGCAGATGGAGGTGGGGCATTCTGAGAGAGATGTGTCCATGGAGACAAGACATGAACCAGTTTAGCTGCAGTTACAATCAATCAATTAATCATACTCTGTTCAGAGCACTGTACTAAGCAACTGGGAGGATACAGTATAATAAATTTGGTAGATATGTTCCCTGCCCACAATGAGCCCCCACCATGGCTGCTTTGAGTCACTTTCAAGAAAGTATTGTGGTGTCTCTTCACCACCTCCAACTGATGGTTCTTTCAGCAGTCAAAATCTAGCATGGCTGTTATGATCTCTAACCATTTTTAAGCCTAGGTTCAGGCAATGATACATCACTTATATAGTCATCCAGGTGTTTCAGGTCAGATAATTCAATTACCCAGGAATTTCGGGCCAAAAAACCTGAAGGATTTTTTTTTTTTAGGAAGCTACAGTTAAGAAGATGGCATCAAAGAGTGAACAATCAATAAGTCAATCAATCGTATTTATTCAGCATATACTGTGGGCAGAGCACTGTACTAAGCACTTGGGAGTGTAAAATACAACAGAGTTCATTCATTCAATAGTATTTATTGAGCGCTTAGTACGTGCAGAGCACTGTACTAAGTGCTTGGAATGTACAAATCGCTAACAGATAGAGACAGTCCCTGCCCTTTGACGGGCTTACAGTCTAATCGAGGGAGAAGGACAGACAAGAACAATAGCAATAAATAGAATCAAGGGGATGAACATCTCATTAAAACAATAGCAAATAAATAGAATCAAGGTGATGTACATCTCATTAACAAAATACCAACAGAGTTGGTAGAAACGTTCCCTGCCCAAAATGAGCTTACAGTCTAGAGGGGAAGGCAGACATTAATATAAATAAATAAATTGTAGATATGCACATTAGTGCTGTGGGGCTGAAGGAGGGGTGAACAAATCCCAATGCAAGCGTGACACAGAAGGGAGAGGGATAAGAGGAAATAAGGGAATAGTCAGGGAAGGCCTCTTGGAGGAGATGTGCCTTCGATAAGGCTTGGAAGGAGGGGAGGATAATTGTCTGTCAGATATGAAGAGGGAGGACATTCCAGGCCAGAGGCAGGACATGGGCAAGAGGTCAGTGGTGAGATAGTCAGAGTTGAGGTACAGTGAGTAGATTGGCTTAGAGGAGTGAAGTGTGAGGGCTGGGCTATAGTAGAAGAGCAGCGAGGGGAGGTAGGAGAGGGCAAGGTAATTTCTCCCCCGCCTAGACTGTAAGCTCTTTGTGGGCAGGGAATGTGTCTGTTTATTGTTGTATTGTACTCTCCAAAGCACTTAGTACAGTGCCCTGCACACAGTAAGCTTTCAATAAATACGATTGAATTAATAAACTCAGTGGTAAGGAGTTTCTGTTTGATGCAGAGGAGGATGGGCAACCACTGGAGGAGAAACGAACATTTTTGTAGATAAATGATCCAGGCAGCAGAGCGAAGCATTGATCGGAGTCCAGGAGGCAGGGTAATCAGCAGGGAGGCTGATACAGTAATCAAGGTGGGTTAGGATAAGTGCTCGATGAATGTGGTAGCAGTTTGGATGGGGAGGAAAGGGTGGATTTTCCAGATGTTGTGAAGTTTAACAACGGACTTTATCATAAAAAAATACGAGAAGCTACAGTGACCAGCTCTGGATCCACGGGAGGACCCTCTAGAGTCATGTAAGTCTTACATGACAGTGCAGACCTCTCCTAAATGGAGATTTAGCCTTGAATAAAGTGTGTGCCCTGCATACCTATTGCTCTGATAGAAGAGTCAGGCAGTCAGAATTGCTCTCAAGCTATGCCAATGCCCTAGATGCTATGGGACTCAGAATGGGTGAACTGTAATCCACCTAGAGATGGAAAAATTGTTGGACTCATAATTTGTAAACATACCTCATCTGAGTATCAAAATCCCATCTCCACCCAAAATTGCCCAGAGAAATTGAGAGTTTTAATAAATCTTTCACAGACTCAGAAAATGGTTCATGAGAGGCTTTGGGGTATTCATGAAAGCATTTAAGCCAGATGAAAAGAACACAAGCCTGTGAGTCGGAAAACCTAGGTTCTAATCTTGGCTCTACCACTTGCTTGCTGTATGACCTTAGATAAGTCACTTCCCTTCTCCGTACTTCAGTTTCTTCTTCTGTAAGGTGTGGCTTCAGTACCTGTACTCCCTCCTACTTAGATTCTGAGGTCCATGTAAGACAGGGACTGTCTCTACTAATTTTATCGACTATTGTCCTACAAATATTTCTCCATTCCCCCCAAACCCACAAATTACTCTATGCATCAAGCAGAATTCCTGACCATTTTATTTTCTCCCAGGGCTTAGTATAGTGCTCTACACACAGTAAGAGCTTAATAAATACTAGTACTAATCAGCTTTCTTCTCCCTCCACCCTACCTCATACTCTGTTTCTGCCTAAGCTAGTCTTCTCACTATTCCTCTTTCTCGGATCTCCAAACTATGATCTCTTGCTCACAGTTTTCCTTCTACCGGAAACTCTATCCAGCAGACCACAGCCCTTCCCATCTTCAAAGCCCTTCTGAAATCTCACCAGTCAGTCAATCGTATTTACTGGGTACTTACTGCATGCAGAGCACTATACTAAGCGATGGAAGAATACACTATAACAATATAACAGACACAGTCCCTGCCCACAAGGAGTTTAAGGCCTAAAGGGAGAAACAAACATTAATATAAATAAAAGGCAGATACCAACTTGAAGGCCTTCCCCAGTTAAGCTCCATGTTTTCAGGTCACATCCATCCAAAACTCACACATAATATCTATCCTTATACACCTTCGCAGTTATGCATATGCTCAAATTATTTCAACTTAACTTGTTATTCTAACTTCCACCTTCCCTCCTGCCAGTGAGGGTCCCTGCTCCCAGCATGTTCTGTGCCCACTGAGCCAGGGATAAAAACTGCTTCTTTGTGCTCTCAGATCCCTCCAAGGCTTCCTTGAAAAGCATCCATAGGAACCGCTGCCTTCCCTCCCATCCCCCAGGGTCCCGGCTCCCTGCATGCTTATGTCTGCCGAGATGAGGATAAAAGATATTCCCGCCTTCCATCCCTACTGAGAAAATCACCATGGTATCTGCCACCTTCCTTCCCACCAATGGGGGTCCCTTCTCCTGACATACTCTGTGCCCATCAGACCAGGGATGAAAGCTGCTCCTGTGTGTACCCACAGAATGAAGTCTCTACAAAATCCCAGAAAGTCTGATGGCTGTTGAGTGTTCCCTGAACCCTGAGCCCTAGGAGCCTGGAATTCTACTCCTAAAGCCACAGTACTCTAACTGATTTTGTGCATTATTTTGTGTATTTGTCCATGTTGTGTTTTAATTTTTCTTCATTCCTGATGTGTCTGTCTGTGATCCATTCTCCCCACTTATACTCTTAAATTGCAAGCCCCATGAGGGCTATGGACTGTGTCTAATTCCCATCTGTGTATTTTCTCCTAGCACTTAGTACAGTGTTCTGCACACAGTATGTGCTTAATAAATCCTATTATTATTACTATTACAACTATTACTTCTTCTATTTATCCAGCTAGTTGTGGGCAAGGAAACAGTGTTCTCCAGTGGATAGAGCATGGGCCTGAGAGTCAGAAGGACCTGGGTTCTAATTCCGGCTCTGCCACTTACTTGTCTACTGTGTGGGCAAGTCACTTCACTTCTCTGGGCCTCAGGGACCTCATCTATAAAATAGGGATTAAGACTGTGCCACCCCATGTGGGAAAGGGACTGTGTCCAACATGATTAGCTTGTATCTACCCCAGCGCTTAGAACAGTGTACGATGCCTGGCACATAGTAAACACTTAACAGAGACCATAAAAAAGGATCATGTCTATCAAATCTGGTGTATTGCACACTCCCAGGCACTTAGTACAGTACTCTAGACTGTAAGCTCATTGTGGGTTGTGGTCAATGCTTGTTACATAGTAAGCACCTAACAAATACAATACCTATCATATTGTTTGGTTCAGGAACCCAATAGCTCTTGAAGATATTCAAGTGAGGCAGTGTCCTATCTCAGGTTCACAATCAAGTGTTCTCCATGACCCCTGCTCCCACCTCAGAATCCAAAGAACATTTGTGAGGGGTATACCCAAGGTGAAAATAAACCCAAAGAAAGGCTAACAAACCTTGTAATAATATTAATAAATGATTTTAGCATTCATTAAGCACTTTACTATGTGTCAAGCACTGCTCTAAGCACTGGGGCAGAAGCAGCGTTGCTCAGTGGAAAGAGCATGGGCTTGGGAGTTAGAGGTCATGGGTTCAAATCCCGGCTCTGCCTCTTGTCAGCTGTGTGACTGTGGGCAAGTCACTTAACTTCTCTGTGCCTCAGTTCCCTCATCTGTAAAATGGGGATGAAGACTGTGAGCCTCATGTGGGACAACCTGATTACCCTGTATCTACCCCAACGCTTAGAACAGTGCTCTGCACATAGTAAGCGCTTAACAAATACCAACATTATTATTATTATTACAAGGTAATCAAGTTGTCCCATGTGGGGCTCACAGTCTCAATACCCATTTTACAGATGAGGTAACTGAGGCACAGAGAAGTTAAGTGACCTGCCCAAGGTCACGCAGCAGGCATGTGGCTGAGATGGAATTAGAACCCATGACCTTCTCACTCTTAGTCCCATGCCCTGTCTACTATGCCATGCTGCTCCTCTAGCTTCCTCTCAGGTAAGGTAGAGATGGGAGGGAGGGAATTTCAGTTTCTGATCATTTGACAGGGTAGGACTGAACTGCATTGCCTTCAAGGATCAGGGCAAAGTCCTTGAAGAGCTGGATGAGGAGTGGAGTCCACAGTCCAAACAAAGCAAGGCCCTGGGATGCAGTAAGGAAATCCAATAGGGATTTAATTGGGCAAGTTGGCTAGAAGGAGGAATTTGGCAGGAAATTATGTGGGCGTGGTCTACATTTCTTGTTTCTTTTCCAGAATAGCTGCTGTAGGGCTCTGTCTCCTTTCTACTGAGTTGCCTGTGAAAAATAGAGGGTGAGCCTCTCAAGTACCCAGTTGATTTGGTATACAGTAATTTGATTAGTACAGGCTTCGTTCATATAAAATGTAAATTTTTAGATTCCCTCAGGATTCTTTAATGAGGTTTTACTGTAATCACAAAAGTGACCCTACTTTTTCTTGTGCCCACATCCGCGACAAAGGCTGCTTCAGCCCTATCAGTTTCAGTTCACTAAACTCATAATTCTATTGAATGACTCATTACAGGTCTTGAATCCATAGAATTTAGCTACAGATTTTATTGACTTTCAAAGTTGATTTTTCAGGAGAAAGTATTGAAGTTTAAAGTCACTCTGTCCTATAGAATTACATGGCCTCATGCTAAAACCCAATTTTTTAGATTGTATCCTACAAATTTGCAAGTGCCAATGAAGAATTGAAAATAATAATGCCTGTCTTCAAATGTATGGTGTTGAGAAACAAGCTCTGGAGGTATTCATCATAATTCCGGAAAGGAAGAAGGAGAGAGTGGGAGTGTAACACTCTCAAGAAAGGTGTGTTTTGGGAGAAAAGATCTATCCTGAGGCTGACTAATTAAGGGATAGGTGTTGTCCAGAAAATGTATTGTGTCTTAAAGAGGCAAGTGTGCAAATGCAGCAATCAATCCATCAGTCAGTGGTATATATTGAAAGCTTTCTGTTTCCAGAGCACTGTACTAAGCACTCGGGATAGTACAATAAATTTGGTAGACACCATCTCTGTCCTCAAGAATCTTACAAATCTGTTGGGGAGACAGACATTAAAATAACAGATGGGGCAGTGGGGAGTATAAGGATATGGACATAAATGCTGTGGGGATGGAGTGGAGAAAGTATCAAAATACTTGGGGGGACAGACCCAAGTGCCTAGGTAATGCAGAAAGAAGGGACAATAGAGTGAGGAGTTGAGAGGTTAGTCAGGGAAGACTCTTTGGAGGAGAAATGATTTTTGTACAGTTTAGAATATGGGAAGGCTGGTGGTCTTTCAGTTCTGAAGACGCAAGGAGGGGGTTGCAGAGGGAGGGCATGAGCAAGGGGTTGAAAGTGAGAGAGTTGAGAGAGTTGAGACTGATGAATAATAAGTAGGTTGGAGTTAGAGGAGCAAAGTGCGCAGTTCTAGAGTGATAGTGATATAGAATCAAGGTTAGGTAGGAGAGGGAGAGCTGATCGAGTGCCACCAAGTTGGAAAGTACAAAGGTCTTAGATAGTTGTCCATCAGGTCCATGAAAGGTTATGCGAGAAAAAGTTAAAGAAATTTGATGGCACATTCATACTCATGAAGATGAATACCTGTCAGGAAGAGGCACCATCCAACCATCCTTCCACACACAAGTTGACCCTCCATCCAGTTTTATACCTCACAGCTTGGTTTCAAATGCCCTGTCCCATGTCTGGTTCTGATATAAGACCAGGCACCCTATTGTCTGATATTTTTATTCTTAAATTCCTATCCTCTCTTTACCTCAGCTCTGGTGTTTACAGGGACTAAGGAGGGGACCAAGATGACTCTGAAATGATAGAGGAGATCAGGGGTCCATGCAGCAATATGCTCAGAAGCTGCAATAAAACCTAATTGGCAAAGTGTGCCTGGGATTCTTTAGTGCCGTGACCACCCTATCCACATAACCTTTGGTATAATGATAATAATAATCCTGGCATTTGTTAAGCACGTACTACGTGCCAGGCATTGTACTAAGGACCAGGGTGGATACAAGGAAATCAGGTTGGACACATTCTCTGTCCTACATGAGGTTCACAGTCTCAATCCCCATTTTACAGATGAGGTAACTGAGGCACAGACAAGTGAAGTGACTTGCCCAAGGTCACACATCACCATCAGAGGCAGAATTCTGACCTAACTGACAAGTGGTCTGAATCAGGATAAATCAATCAATCAATGGTATTTGTTGAGTGCTTCCTATGTGCAGAGCACTGTACTAAACGCTTGGGAGAATACAACAGAATTAGCAAACATGTTCCCTGCCCTACAATGACCTTAAAGTCTAGACTACATGTTTGATGTTACGTGGCCCTAGAAAGTTATTGTCTTTCTTTAAATAATCATTGTCTTAGCTCCAAAATAAAGAACCATAATCTCCATTTATGGACGAGAGAAAATACAAACTCAGAGAAATTAAATCATTGCAGTCATCATACTCACACAGGTCAAGGTTAAACAGAACATATTTCACTGACCTCCTTATCATTAGCTCAAGAAAGGACCCAGGCATAATCTAGTATCTCTGTACACAATTCACTTTAGAAATCCAATGTGAACAGGGGACCACATTTAATCCACATTCACTGGTCAGAACTCCTATTGATAACAATAATCACTGCCAGCAGAATTGAGGTAAACCTGATCTCCTGCTAGGAATGTTCAGCCATTCCAAGTTTTATTGGCTGAATCTCCCTTAATTGATTTAAAATAAACATTGAAATAAGATTTCAAAATATATTATTTTCACTAACTAAAAATATTGAAGCCAATTGTTTATGAACTGAATCTGTTGGCAGTCAGTTAGCAGGATAGTTAAGAAAAACCCTCCAAATGTGTAGTTAATCCAGTGCTCACTGAGTCTCATGGTATTTGCCGATATGTCACTTGAAAACTTTGCAGATGCATAAACAAACTCTCTGTGAATAGTTCCTTTTTTTGTATATCTAAATTTCAATTTATTTATGAAACAAGGACTCCCTCCCTCTACCATTTTCCTGTCATCTTCAACAATGAATGGGAGATCCCCTGACCAGAATTTCCTAGAGAAGTGAATGAAAAATACCTTCACTGAACTCATTAAGATTTAATTAACATTCTTAATTAACATTGATTTTAACTTTTTCAGTTGAAGTGTAACATTTAACATTGACCTTAACTTTGAAAATAAAAGCTAGGTGTTAGGAAAGCTTGCAAAAGTCATGATTGATAATGTGCATTATAATCTAGCTGTATGTGATCTGTGCTGAAGCTACGAAGTAATGTGCATTGTACCATCTAAAACCCTAATGAGAGTTAATGTTGGTTAATTAAGATGAACACTGAATGGTGTTAGCTGTCTTTCTTATGAGTGTTATCATATTAGAGTTTAACAAAATATTATTTTAAAGTCATATAGAGTGAATCACTTTGCATTCATTCACTGAGAAGTATATTTTGAATCAAATTAGACTAAAGAACCATATACCAATAATAACCAGCACGGAAAATATTGATCACCATATTGTGCTTAATAGAATCAGGGGTTTATTCTTTTGCATCAAAAGTATTTTTCAAAAATCTAGCATGTGTATGGTGAAATAGATTGGAGTTGCACCATGATATTTAAGAAACGTGGTAGTTTCCAATGCCTCTGAGGAATTCAACTTTCCTTTTCCTCAAGGGTAATTTTTCCTACTGACTATTCCCTTAAACAATTGAAATGGAAACATTACCTGTATTGTCATGGGTAGTCATTTCAGCTATTAAATAGAAAATCTTTGCAAAGTATCTCTGACTCTTGAAGAAAGGGATACCAGATACATTGTTTTTGTATTGATCAAATGTTCCATATATAGTTAGATGATATTGCAGGCAGAATAGTTCAAAGGAAAGAGTACTGAATCAGTACTCTTCTGGAATCAGAAGCCCTGGGCTCTATTGTTCCTCGCTACTGGGCTATTAGTGAATTATGGATCATTTTGCTTCCGTCTCCCTACCTATACAATGTGAACCAACTCAGAAATATTTGTGAAGTTAAATGAGATCATATACGTGAAGATCCTTGAGATCTCAGAAGAATTTAAATATAAATTGACCAACTCTTTGTAATATATAGAAAATGATTAGGAAATGAATCACTGCATTTTGTTTGGATTTTAAAGAGCCTAGTGCTAAAAACATTTGTCGTTATAGAATTTTAAGTCGCTTTTTTGACAGTATTATAAACTTTGGAAGGTTATAGAAAGAAGGTATGCTATTCACATATTTCTGTCTTTCAAATTCTACTTTGAAGTATTCATCCCAGGTGCTCTGCTCCCAAAGATCAGTCTAAGGGTCACATCTGACTCCTTTGCAAGTCCCAGTCACAATTGTTTAGGGAACTTTGCATTGCCAGAGGCTGTCTTTAAAAGTAAACTGTTCTTTTTCTTGAGCTCTAGGGTTACCTTTCACTTAAGGAATATTAGTGTTGTTGGGTTTTTTTGTGTGCCTATTTTTTTTGTTTTGGGGTGTTTTTTTTTTTAGTTGACACTATGTCTTTGGTGTTCAGTGGCTCCAGAAAAGAATATGTGCATCTCTTTGTAAAAGCCTCAATTGTTATGTGTTTACCTCATGGGATGAAGCCCAGGGATTGTACTTGTCTTTCTGTTGAATATGCACATTGGCCTTATCCCTAGTCACATCCTAGTGTGGCTCACATTGAAGTGACTGACAGTGAATCAAAATTAAAAACACCAGTTGGCATTAAAGGTCACTGCTTTATTAGAATTATTCATCCAAATACAATTAACTTACCCACTACTCCAGAGGAAGAAGAGTATACACTAGGGAAGAGGAAGGATCTAAAGGGGTCTCCATTATATCCTTTCGGCCATTTGAATTCATTTTTCAACAACTTTATTGGCATGACTGGCAGTTCAAAACCAAAAAGGGCAGGATGTATGAGGACATTTACTCTGAAGTGTGAGAGTTCAGTTTGCTTTCTTCAAAGAAGCTGATTACTGATTAAACTAACCCATGAAACTGCAACTCAAAATGTTTCAGCAAACCTGACTCACAGGTGGGGTTTGGGCAGGGGAAAGGAAATAACTGAAGGTGAGAAGAGGAAGAATTGAGCCAGGTTTCACCATCTGAACCTGAGAGTCAATGGGCATAATTTGAAATGTTAGCATCAGACTTCCCGGTGCCATGTCAAAAAAAGATCAGGGGGCATTTATGAAGCAGTGCGTAAGGGTTATATTCACAAGTCTGTAATTTGTTAATAGTATTTATGCATATGCTTCTGAGGCACAGCTTTCAAAGCCTTATGCCATATAGTCTGTCTGACTTCATTCTTCTAACCACAGGACTCTTAAGTGATGCAATTCCCAAGCTAAATGCCTAAACGTTATCTGCCTGCAAATTCTCACACTACGGGCTTTAACTTAGTGCTACACATGGGGCTAGTAGAAACAATACTCTTTTCCCCTGTTGAATTCTCTAAAAGGTAGACGTTTTTGCTATTGCACTTCAAGCTCCTGGATTACAGCAGCCTGCCTTAGAAATGGTAGTCCTATTTTACATTTATAATAAATAATTAGAAAGCAAAGTGCATTTGACTTCTTTTACTTTCCCAAAATAAAGTTCTTAAGTTTGAGGGTCAAGACTAGTGTCAAATAAACAACTCTACTATTTTGAATTTTTTAAAGGTTGAAGCTGTAGATGAAACAACCTCCTTCTATGCACATTATGCCCTGTGATTACATGACATGATTGATGACAAGTCAAAACAAATTTTGTTTATTCAGCTTTAAAGTGAACATGGTGGTCAAGGGTTTTTTGGGTTTTTTTGTGGTTCTGAATGCTATTAGATAAAAGTTCATAAACACAATAAAGGTAAAAGTCTATCTTTCAGGAGCTTTAACAAGGTATTCATGACTTCTCTGCCTTTGAAATGGCTATTGCACATTTCAGACTCGAATTTCCTAAATTTCCCGAATTTGTACTTGTTTCAATAATTTTATTTTGCATGATGTAGAATTCTGAATACATTGATGAGCTGCAAATGGCTTTATATCTGAGTTCCACAATTTTCAGCAGAAGGCACCAACTCCCAAAATGTTGAGGCAACAAAAATTAAGTACTCATAATACTTGTTTTTAACCACGTGAACGTCAATCGAGAATTGGTAACCAAAAAACGAATCACCAATATCCGTAGACAATATCTGTTCAGTGAACCTTGTATTTTTCAAATGGGAAATCCAGTGTTTTCTTTTTATTTGTAGAAGTTTGGCATAGCTGAGAGCAGCAATTGTCCTCAGTTTCTCTTGCAGCAATGATCACACCGATTCAATAAAAAAATACTAGTGAGGTCATTTTTTTTTTCTGCCAAACAAAAGCATTCCCTTGAGAAATTCAGTAATTTCCTTACACAACTATGGTTCAACCTCGGCCTTTCTTTGTGCTTATTTTTAGAAATTCTTGGCATATTCTTCTTCATGAAGCTTCTGGTGCTATAATGAAGCATTTGTTATAAACATTAGTGTCTATAATCAGATTTTAGTTTGAAACCTTATATCAAAAAACGTATGTAGTAAGAACTAGAATTGCACATAGTGTGATTGAATAGTTAATACAATTTAACTCAAAAGGTTTATGGCTAATTCAACACATTTAGCATATTGTAATTATATGATTATCTATAGAAGCTTCATGGTATGGTATTTGAAAGATCAAAGTTAGTAAAAAGACAGCATGTAATTAGTTTCTTGCTTTGGAGCACTAGGTAGAATTACTGCAAAGAGGCAAAACTATCATTTTATAGGGACCCTTAGGAGATTTATAATGATGGTAGACAAATATATGCATACAATATCAGTTGGTGTGCTAAAATTTAATTTTCGTGAGGAAATGTGGTTGAAGATGATCGCAATACATGGGGATGTTCTTATTTTAATATTGGTGGATGTTATTATTAGAGAATCATATCAAAAGATATGTCACCAGGGAGAAAATATCATTTATAAATCACTAATGAGTAGCAAACAGTGTTTAGCTTGGAGGTATAAGACATCTCCTCACAATGTGCATTTATGATCAAACACAAAAATCAAGTGAAAAAAAGAATAGTAGATCTATACTTTATATTTTATAAAGAACATTTTCTATACAATAGTTAAATAAGGAGATGCAGTGTCTTTATTGCATTTTTTCCTCATTATGAGATTCTCCATAATTACAAACTCTATTTCCATTTTGGTCTAATTTAGAAGTATCTCTTGAAATGAACCATAGAGGTCAATGACTTAAATTCTGTGTTTAATTATCTGGTGATAAACATCACTACTTTTACTAGCTACTCCTTGGCCACAGAACAAGTATTCCATGAGCTTTAAATTACAGGCCCATTCTTGTTAGAGGAAACACTGAGGCACTACCAATGGCATTATTGTTGTTTCTCCCATTTGTAGGGAATGGCTTTCAGTGTTGTGCACATGAAGGTTTAGAGCAGAATTGTACCCCAACCTAATATCACTTGGAGCTTCACTGAATCTTCCCAGAGGAAAGAAGGGAGGTGCCCAGATCCCAGTTACTGCCCTCCTTGACCCAGGTTGGGATGACCCCTCACCCAAGTCCTGCTTCTGGCCTGGAATGCCCTCCCTCTATCCGACTCTGCCCCTTGTCAGCTGTGTGACTGCGGGCAAGTCACTTCACTTCGCTGTGCCTCAGTTCCCTCATCTGTAAAATGGGGATGAAGACTGTGAGCCTCACGTGGGACAACCTCATTCCCCTGTATCTACCCCAGCGCTTAGAACAGTGCTCTGCACGTAGTAAGTGCTTAACAAATACCAACATTATTATTATTATGACCCAGGCTCAAGAGGCCCCTTTGAAGGGAATGCCCCTTAACTGAGGTGTCACCACTCTGGGTTCACCACATAGTATAATGACATCACACTCCCTTATCTTGCATATTTTGTGGAAGAATACTTAGCTTTGGGCCCTGCACACTGTAAGTGCTCTGTGAATACCTTTGATTGACACACATTCTGCCTGAATTTGGAGAATTTTTTAAGGGTGGGGGGAGGGCGGGGGGAGAACTCCTGAGCCCTCCACTTTCTCCAGAGCCACTGTGTTCCCTTTAATAAACATTATATAGAAGGCTTAGCTTTGCTCTCTGCACTATTTTTGTCACTATATACATTATATCTGCTGTGCTGTGCTTAGGTCTGAAATCACATTGGGATTCAGGTAGTGCACAGGACAGTTGACTATGTCCTTCAGTAGTCTATTCAGTAAGTTTTTGCTTGCAATGGAAAGCAAACAGAGTTGAATTGCAACATCTTTCAAAATATGGAAGAATTGGGCTCCATGTGTAAAACAAAAGAATTTTCCTTTTCAAATGTAGGGAAAGCAAAAAATCTACATGGGCCCCATGCAACATCATGATCTAACAGAGAAAATAAATGTGTCCTAACTGAAACTTCAGCTCATACAAAGGATAATGTTCATTCCTTCCTTGTTGCTCCTCTTACTCTCTTTATTAAAATTTAAATTACAAGTCATTCTTGTCACCGATTTGGATGGTCAAAATTAGGAACAGTAGAATCCAAGTGATTATAAAATGACAAAATTAGGTTCAATGGTTACTTGTAGGTACCAAGATAAAAGAATAAATGCCTATACATGAATCTCAAAAGATGCAAAAACCCTTTAAGGAATGAAATTAAATCCTCTTCTTCCTAATTTATTACCATCGTTCCTCTCTCTCCACACTCGATCCTCCTTTGGTCTTTATGTAACTGAGAAAGTTTTATCATAAATGCTCAGTTAAGGATTTACATATATTCATGCTTCAACTGGCCCCCTAAATTGGAACATTCATAACTTTTTTTTTCCAAAATTACTATCGTTCTGTATATTTTTTACCAGATGCATATTTCACTTGCTATAGAGGAGACTAGTCCGTAGAATATACAGGCAACAAAAGACTTCTGAGCTCAGCTGGATATGGGAGGATACATACATATACACAGGATCAGAATAGAGCACAATGGGTTTGCTCTCCTAGTGAGTGAGAGTCTTAAACTAAGATTAACCTTGAAGCTCAAATTAGATAAAAACAAATAGAAATTTCTCCACAGGAATAAGAGCTTAATATAAAGGAAAGTATTTCATAACTCACACAACTTTAATTAAGTTGAAAGGTTTTTCAAGGTTGTTTTTTTTTCTTCCTTGGCAATCATATGTTTAAATATGTCTGTTCAACTGGGAGTACAGAAGCTAGTACACGTATCTCATTATTAACTAACAAATCACTAGCATGTGCCTCCCTTGTACTTTGAAAATCTCTTTCTTACAGTTTCTTGCTTACACTCTCTCTTTCTCTCTTTTTCTGAATCTTTCTCCTTCCCCATTTCTGCCTTTCTCTGAGTCCCTGAAGTCTTGTGTGCCTCTCAAGACAGAACTTGTAAATAGACCCACAAACCCCTCACTGACAGTGTTCTCAGTGCTTTCCTCTTCTGCTCACTAGAAACATCACCCTCCTGACAGGCAAAAGGACTATTAGACTTGGAAACCTTTGCTTTGAGTGATTTATGGGGCTCCTTGGCTGATTGACCACTAAATTTAATATATAACAGTATCATATATTATAATATAATTAACAAGGACTAAATAGAATAAGGATATAAATAGGGACCATCCTATATTAAGAGCAAGCCAAGAGAAAAGAGGATGATAGATACATTTGATAACTTTGCAAAGGCTCTAGTGATCATGGTTGAACTGAATTCGCAAACAGAAAAAGCCACTGAGGGTTTAAGTTGAGAATGCAAGCCTTAATTGCCTGATTACAAAATCTGTTTACCATATGCTAGGTCACATGGACACCCTGGTTCTAATGCTTTTCCCAGGGAAAAAGGTGGGAAATGTTTAAATTGAAATAACCCCAAATTGTCTCCTTTAATTCAGGTAATGTTTAAGCACAGAGAAAACCAAAACCATGGCACCACATGGAAGATCTCTATCAGAGATCCAGGTTGGAACAGATCAAGGAACGGAGCAGTTAGTAGGGCTCAAATTAGCACAGCAGACTGAGATTTCTCTCACAGTCCTTCCTGAGAAAAACTATCTGCTCAGAGTGGGGGTGGAGATCTTCCACTTTCAGCAGGGGAGACAAACTCCTCCTCAAAGGCCCCAGTGGCCTTTGAAAGATGAAGGCAAACTAGCCCCTTCACACCCAGGGTTCTATAGTTTATCTCGTCTTTCCTTTCTTGAAATGCCTTTCCTGAATTTCTCTTGCCAGACTTTCAGTCAATCCAGCTGACACATGTACTGTAGACCCATTTCCAGCAGGATCAGAACTACCCCCAGGCTCCCTCAGATATTCTGGATAGGTACACAATAGGGTTGCAGTTTTTTAATTTACTAATGCCTCAACAAATGAAAGACCACCAGAACACCTTTGTTGTTCAGATTCTTCAAATTAACACATTGGTTCATGATCCACCCCCTCCAACTGCTCCTCTGATTCATTCACCCAGGCAGGATCTGAATGGGTGGAAATCTGCCTATCGAGTGTTGGCCTCACCTAAGCTGGATGCAATTGGTGGGAAAATACGCCTGAGTCCCCTGAGCCGGTGGTGCAGTCAATAACTGGGAATCCAACCCAGAGAGGGCAGGCATGGTGGGCATCCAGCATGCACTGTTTCTTGCTTCTCATAGCAGCAAGCACTCCGTTTCCAGGTCTCCTGACTACCAACCAAGTCCATGTTCTTTCTATAGTGGAAACTAAGACTTTTGGGCTGAGTTTGAGCTGTGTTACACTCACTCAGGACCCAGCCATCTAGTTCCGTGGTCTGCAAAGAGGTGGCCCTCTGGCAGAGGGTTCAGGACCATCTGCCCACTCTACCTCTTCTTCTTGCCCTGTTGCTTTTTCACTAGCAGTACTGTAATTGCTAGTAATCATTGCTGTAACTGAGTCTTAGTAGAGTTAAGAAAGGGACCAATAGCTTTCTAAAGCTGCCTCTAAGACAATAAATCTTTGGAAATTTGCTAAACAGGATGATCTCTGTCATTACAGTCAGATTAGCTTCATGGTAGCTTCTGAATTCATTCATTTATTCATTCAATCAATCATATTTATTGAGTGCTTACCTTGTGCAGAGAATTGTACTAAGTGCTTGGGAAACTACAATACAATAATCAACTGTGACAATCCCTGCCCACAACGAGCTCAAAGTCTAGCATGCAGGGAGAGACAGACATCAGTACAAATAAACAGATATCAATACAATAAATAAAATTACAAATTCATTCATTCAATTGTATTTACTGAGTGCTTACTTTGTGCAGAGCACTGTACTAAGCGCTTAAGATATGATGATATTTGTTAAGTTCTTACTGTGTGCCAGGCACTGTACTAAGCACTGGAGTGGATACAAGCAAATCAAATTGGACACAGTCCCGTTCCTATGTGGGGGTCACAGCCTCCATCCCATTTTACAGTTGAGGTGACTGAGGTTCAGAGAAGCGAAGCAACTTGCCCAAGATCACATAATAGACAAGTGACGGAGCTGAAGTTAGAACCCATGACCTTCTGACTTCCAGGCCCTCGCGCTATCCACTATGCCATGGTGCTAATGTTGTGGGGCTGGGATGGGAGGGGGAAGAGCAAAGAGAACAATTCAGGGTGACTCAAAAGGGAGTGGGAGATAAAGAAAAGTGGGGCTTAGTCTGGGAAGTCCTCTTGGAGGAGATGTGCCTTCATTAAGGTTTTGAAGGGTGGAGGAGAATAATTGTCTGATGGATTTGAGGAGGAAGGGCATTCCAGGCCAGGCAGGACGTGGGCCAGGGGTCGGCGGTGAGACAGGCGAGTTTGAGAGACAGAGAGAAGGTTAGCACCAGAGGAGCAAAGTATGCGGGCTGGGTTGCAGAAGGAGAAAAGTGAGGTGAGGAAGGAGGGTGATGGAATGATTTAAAGCCAATGGTGAGGAGTTTTTGTTTGATATGGAGGTGGATAGACAACCACTGGAGATTTTGGGGAGGGGGGTGACATGTCCTTAACGTTTCTGAGGAAAGATGATCCAGGCAGCCAAGTGAAATATGGACTGGAGGGGGAGAAGCAGGAGGTTGGGAGTTCAGCAAGGAGGCTGATGCAGTAATCTAGGTGGGATTGGATAAGTGATGCACTAACGTGGTAGTAGTTTGAATAGAGAGGAAAGGGTGGCCTTTAGCGATGAATTATGAGGACCAGCTAAGCCAGATCTCCTAAAGTTGATCTAGACTGGAAAAGGTTCCTGGACCTGCACCACCAATGTATCAGATCAAGCACCTACCACCCTTGAATGGAGTTGAGCTCTGGAGTTATTGAGCTCCAGCTATTTCTCTCAGGCCTGATATATATCAGAGTGGTGCACACATCCAACATATGAGATGTCCAGTTTCAGCAGCACAAGCTCTGTATTCTGTTATGTTCCTAAGAGCACTAAAATAGAAATGAACCTCTCAATTAGGTAGCATCATGGGCTTTGGTGTACATGTTTTAGTAGTTATCTTGCCCACTCACCTCTCCAGTTAGCAGAATACACCCAAACTGTATTCAGATACCTCTGTTAAGAGGAAAATGATAAGCATTCAGTAGGGTTGTAATAACTGATAGCAGTGTAAAACATAAGGAGGGCAAGAAGCAGCTTGGCTTCATGAGAAGCAACATAGCCTAGTGGAAAGAGCATAGGCTTGGCTCTGCCAATTCCTTGCTATGTGACCCTTGGACAAGTCACTTCACTTCTCTGTGCCTCATTTTTCTCATCTGTAAAATGAGAATTAAATTTTCATCCCTCCAATTTAGACTGTGAGCTCCATGTGGGACAGGGACTATCCAAACTGATAAACTTGGATCTACCCCCAGAGCTTAGATCAGTGCTTGACACACAGTGAACACTTAACAAATGCCATTTTTAAAAACTGAGAGAGAGAAAGAGAGAGAGAGCAAACACCAAAGCTATGAAAAGTTAAGTGGGGAGAGACAGTATTATAAAGAATCTGTCTAACCCTCCTATTGCCAAACAGATGTCCATTGCTTCCCCGTTCTGATTCCTGGGACCAACATTACTGAGGAATCTTATTCATGACTGATTCCACCCAGTCTTACAGGCAAATTCAGACCCAAAACACAACAGTTTGGGGACCATTTTTGGTAGGGGAAAAAAAAAAACCCAACAAAAAAAACTGCCTCTGCCTAAGCTAAAACCCTTCAGGGGTTTGACAGACTCTAGATCCTAAACCACTACAGTATTAAAATCATTTAAAAGAAGTTTGACTAGAACAGAACATGTTGCTATTGCCCCACAAATCCATTTAGTCTGTGCCCTTTCTTTATGCCACCCCTTACCTTCTATTTTCCAAGTATTTACTGGGGTGGGGCATTAAGGACAAGGATTGCTTCAAAATAACAAATGTTAATCAAGAAAACCACTCCCTATAATGGTTCATCACTGTTCCACCCTATGCATGCACACACACAGACACACACACACACACACACACACCCTCCCCACACACACACACACTTGCACACACCCCATGGGAAGAAAAACATTAAAATGCACTTTGGTTTCCAAAGAGAACAGCAGAAAACTGGTATAAAAAGTAGCAGTGAAAGCTATTTTCATCCCAGTCCCTTTCAAATGGTATTTTTCCAAACTTTTCTCGTGCCCACTTAACATTCTTCCCTGTCCAAAACACTTCTGTTGTTATAAGTAATGAATGACTAAAGGAACCTAAGAGTGCTAAATGCTATTAATAATTAGTGGCAAGGCCCTGATGGAGAATGTGGTCTGGTGGACACAGCTGCAGCCTAAGGGTTGGGGTTTGATGCCAGGTTCTGCCACTACACTGTATGACCTTCAGCTGGTTACTTAACCTCTCCAGGTCCCAGTTTCTCCACCCAGAAAACAGAGGCAAATATACCCACTCTACTTTTCCATGCTACTGTGAGAACTAATGTTAATGTTGGCAAAGTGCTTAGAGATCGGCAGTCGGAAGACTTTCTATAAATACAAGGTGTTGTTATTTGGAGAATTCAGTCTGTGGAAATGTGTTGTAACCAGCGCAACTTGCTTCCAGAACATGAAGCAGAATTAACTTTTTATTCACTTTTTGAAAAAAGAGAAAATTTAACATCTTTCTTGGTTTTTTTTCTTTACATGAAGAATATCTTACACAGCCCTATAAGTTTTGAGAATAAAATTTTATAATTTGACTATTCACCATTCCCCAAAAGTCTGCCATTTCATAGTATTATGTATAGCATTCCATTCAATTAATTTTAATTCAGTAACTTTTTTTTAATTTTTCCTTAATCTTGACAACCCAATATGGATTTTTTTCTGTTAATAAAATATAGCTTATGCTGCTTAAAAGACTAGTCTGGCTGGTCCATCTGCCTAGATTGGACATTGCACTGAGGAAGGCTTTGGATAAATATAGGGAATTGGGATTTAGATTCCCAGAGTCAGAATCCATCAAGAGAGCAGAAGCAGAGGAAGCACAACTTGCTTAACAGGCAGCCGAGGGTGTGGTCAGAACCTTGGAAAGTGTCCAAAAATGTCCCCAAATTGATTTCCTGTATGGCTTAAGCAAGAGCATTAGCTGTGATTCAGAATAAATGAAGCTGAAAAACTTATTTTGGGTTTGGGAAACTGATGTTTTATTCAATTGTCCATACCAGCTGTATTGTGCAATGGAATGTCCTTCATCATAACTTTGGGTTTCCAGCCTTATTTCCTAACTTGTGAATAAACCAAATATAATTGGTTTTCAAGGAATCAAACATTTAGGTCTCTCCATAAGAATGAAGCCACAGAAAACTTTCCCTCATCTCTGGAGGCTGCTTAGGGGCAGTGCTAGCCAGGCCTAGTGACTAGGGGATCCGTTCCAGTTCAGAGAGGTCATGTTGGAGTTCTCCAGACCCCCAAACCATCCTCAGTCCTCAGGAATTCAGGCAGCCAAGCCAGGCCCAGGATTGGGGATCCACTCTAGATCCTGGTATCTCCTTCTGTCCATAACCTGAGGAACTACCCCAGGCTATGTTTGGAAATCACACATTAAGTGAAGCACTCACAAATTTGGGGGACTCCGTGCCGCTGTCCAAAAAGCTTCTGGCAAGAGCCACTTTTGTTTGGGATGTAAAGGTTACCTCATGGAGGTTTCCAGGATAGGTTTCCAGGACACTGTGATACCATGGTGGAAAACTTCAGAATATATTTGGTGCTGGTGGCAGGAGCTCCGCTTGCATAGTTCAGGTCACAGGGATGGTCATGAAGGCTGGATCAGTGGAGCTCCCACCATAGCTACCTGCTTGTGTGTGTCACACTGTTCCCCTTTCTACCCTTTTTGTCACTCCACTTTTTGTCTCTTCTTAGTCTCCTTTATCCTGAAATCCACCTTTGCCTTTTTCTTTCTCTGTGTAACCCCTCCCCCCCACCCCGGCCCCCATTACTCTTCTCTCTATTGCTTTCTTGGTCTTTTCCCTTCTCTGTCTCTCTCACTCTACTCTGGTCTTCCTTGCCTTTTCAGACTCCTTTTCCTGGAGCCCCATCCACTGGTCTTCTTTAATAATAGCTACCAATAATATAGTGACTGTCAACCCTAGAGCAAACAAACCACCATAGCCCTGGAACTGATCAAACCCCCTTAGAGTACTGTACCCAGCACTTGGGAGGGTGGGGCTCCCTAGGGCTCAGGGATGTCTGAATGTTGCCAGGAGTGGGTGGGGACCTGTCAGCACATACAACACATCCCGATCACCACTTTGTCATACCAATACCCCTGTTTCTGCCTCCCCACCCTTGTCCTAGTGGTAAGGGACCAGAGAGTTGTCACCATCTGGGTTGACAAGTCTGTAAGAGAGGGAAAATCAAGGGACACCAGGTTCAGAGACACCTAACCATTCCCATTTTTCCCCTGGCCCACATCAATCAATTGTATTTATTGAGCACTTACTGTGTACAGAGCACTGCACTAAGCGCTTGGGAGAGTACACTGTAACAGTTGGTAGACACATTCTCTGCCTACATGGGGTTTACAGTGCAGAGTGGGAGACAGACATTAAAATAAATTACAGATATTTACATAAGAGCTGTGGAGCTTAGGGTGAGGTGAAGAAAGGGTGAAAATCCAAGAGCAAAGGGGATGCAGAAGGGAACACCTCTCTGTAGTCTTGTCCTCTCTGAGGAGTATAGCTCTAATAGGGCATGTGACCTTTGGCCATCACCCCTATTAACAATAATAATAATGATGGTATTTGTTAGGTGCTTACTATGTGCCAAGCACTGTTCTAAGCACTGGTGTAGATACAAGGTAAACAGGTTGTCCCATGTAGGACTCCCAGTCTTAATCCCCATTTTACAGATGAGGTAACTGAGGCACAAAGAAATTAAGTGACTTAACCAAAGTCACCCAGCTGACAAGTGGCAGAGCTGGGATTAGAACCCACAACCTCTGACTCCCAAACCCGTGCTCTTGCCACTAAGCCACGCTCCCATTAGTCCTACCGTAGAGGTGGCCCTGTTCCTGGGTGAAAAGAAAAAGGTTGAAAACCGTTTTCACGAAGACAAATGCCAAGTTTCAAAAATCAAGCTAGCATATTCACACTATGAAGTTTTACTATCTTTCAACCAGTCTCAGATCTTCTACATTTTTTCTCTACCCAGCAGCTTCTGATACACTTCCCTGCAAGTTCAGCAATTTGGTCATGCTTTGCTATCTGTGAGCAATGAGCAACACTCACATGGGACTGAAAAGTAACAAGTGTTTGCATAGTAAACATGGGTTGGTATCACATTGAAGACACATCCCAATTTCCATAAACTTTATGAAAAATCCTTCATTAGTTGTTTTGTGTTCTCACTTTTTTTATGGCATTTGAAAAGTGCCAGTGCCAGGTGCTGTACTAAGCATGGGGGTAGATGCAAGCTAATCGGGTTAGACACAGGCACTGTCATTCATTCAATTGCATTTATTGAGCATTTACTTTTGTGCAGAGCACTGTACTAAGCGCTTAGCACTGTACTCCATAAGGCTCACAGTCTTAATCGCCATTTTACAGATGAAGTCCCCGAATCACAGAAAAGTGAGTTGACTTGCCCAAGGCCACCCGGCAGGTATGTAGCAGAGCTGGGATTAGAACCCAGGTCCTCTCACTCCCAGGCCCATCCTCTCTCCACTAGGCCACACTGCTTCTCACTTCTTACCCATGTCTATTACTTCTGAATTACTAATCCTTGGATCACTTCTTTTGATATCCATATAACCTTATATCTTCCCCCAAACTTATTATAGTGCTTTCACACATGGTAAGTGCTTCATAAATGCCATAATTATACATTTCCTGTGGACTCCTTGTGACAAGCATCGGTGTGAGAGAAGCATTTGTTCCAAATTTGGCAATTCTTTGGAGGTTGTGGGCAATCACTTATTGCTGACAGCATCCATTCTTTCATGGTTCATGGAAAAGTGGAAACTCCCTGGTACAAAAGTGTCTATATACTGAAACATGTAATGGCAAATTGGAAATCATGCATGTTTATATAGGCAAAGTAAAAAATAGGCAAATTCATTTGTAAATAGTAACAGAAAACTTGAGGAAGGAAAATATTTGAAAACATCAGAGTAACCTATTCCAAGGAATACATGATAAATTCTGAGAGAACTACCAATTTAGTAGTCTCAAATTTTATTTTTTTTAAGGTGTTACAATGTGTCCAGCACTATGCTATGTTCTGGGGCAGATACACGATAAATAGATCAGACATTCTGGGCTGTCCCACATAAGGCTCACAGTCAAAGAGGGAGGGAGAGCCGATACTTTATTACCATTTTACAGATTAAAACCTAAGGCATAGAGAATTTAAGTGACAAGAAGCAGCATGATCTTGTGGAAAGGGTCAAGGACAGGTAGTCTGGAGACTTGAGTTCTTATTCTGGCTCCACTACTTGCCTGCTGTGTAAATTTACTTGTCATTTAACTACTCTGTTACTCATTTTCTTCATCTGTAAAATGAGAATGAACTACCTGTACTTCCTTCCCCTTAGACTGTAAGCCCCATGTGAGAAAGGGAATGTTTCTGATCTGATCATATATATCCTAACACTTGACCCACAGTTAGTGCTTAGTAAATACAGCATGGCCCAGTGGATAGAGTATGGGCCTGGGAGTCAGAAGGACTTGGGTTCTAATCCCGGCTCTGCCACTTGTCTGCTGTGTGACCTCGATTGAGTCACTTAACTTCTCTGTGCCTCAGTTACCTCATCTCTAAAATGGGGATTAAGACTGTGAGCCCTGTGTGGGGCAGGAATTGTGTCTAACCTGATTAGCTTGTATCTATCCCAGCACTTAGAATAGTAGTTGATTTATAGTAAGTTTTTAACAAATATTATTATTATTAATTATAATAATAGCCCAATCATTATTATTACCATTATTTGTCCACAGCATGCAAGTGGCAGAGCCAGGATTAGAAACTGGGTCTCCTGACTTCCAGCTTTGAGCTGGGATAAGGCTGCCTCCTGTCATGGTCATCATCATCATCATCATCATCATCCTCATCAGGAACAACAAAAGTGTTTATTGAGTATCTGCTATGTGAAGAAGCGTGAACTAGGAATTAGGGGATATGGTTTAGCATCCAGAATACCTTGTGGTTTTGTCTTCACTCTTTTACACCACACACTTGATAATAATACTAATAATAATAATGGTATTTGTTAAGCATTTACTAAGTGCCAAGCACTGTTCTAAGCACTGGGGAGGACACAAGGTAATCAGGTTGTCCACGTGGGGCTCACAGCTTTAATCCCCATTTTACAGATGAGGTAACTGAGGCACAGAGAAGTTAAGTGACTTGCCCAAAGTCACACAGCTGACAAGTGGCAGAGTCAGGATTAGAACCCATGATCTCTGACTCCCAAGCCTGTACGCTTTCCACTGAGCCACGCTGTTTCTCTAGAGTGGATTCACTTGATTCGCTGCTTCACAGAGTGGATTTGTTAGACTGGACTCTCCCAAGCTGCAAGTTTTTTTTTTTCTCTCTCATAATTTTGCTTGTGGTTTAGTCTCTGTTTTGTGGGTGGTCTTAAAGTGAATTAATCACTAAATACTTTCATTTATATGCAACAGAGAGGATTTGCCCATTCAATTAAACCCATTAGACCCATAACACTTATGTACATATCTTTAATTTACTTATATTAATCATTTAATCAGTGATATTTATTGAGCATTTATTATGTGCAGAGCACTGTGCTAAGCACTTGGGAGAGAACAGAACAACCAAGTTGGCAGACACATTCCCTGCCCACAGTGGCCTTATATTAAAGTCTGTTTCTGTTTCCCCCTCTAGACTGTAAGATCCCTGTGGGAAGGGAACATGTCTACCAACTCTGTTGTAGTGTACTCTCCCAAGTGTTTAGTATAGTGCTCTGCACATATTAAGTGCTCAATAAATACAGTTGATAGATTGATTTATTGATCATTTCTAGCAGGACAGGATCCCTCACACTATAATGAAACTAGATCATTTATAGTTCCCTGAATATCAACATTTCTTCATTAAATACCTTATTATATCCTCCAGATTCTCCAATCCATCCACTCTCACTTACTAGTCCACACATTTTCTCCCAAATATTTTAATTCTCTCCTGTTTCTTGTTTTTCTAAGGCTTTCTCTCAGATTCCCTTTCCTTGTTTTGTCCTTCTTTTCATTTAAGACTGTAAGCTCATTGTGGGAAGTGGACACATCTGCCAACTCTGATATATGGTACTTTTCCCAGTGCTTAGTACAGTGCTCTGAATACAGTAAGTGCTCAATAAATATGATTGCTTTTAACTTCTATGTTCCCTTTCCTCATCTTGATCTCCTGTGTATTTTCTATTTTTTTCCTATCTTCCAACTTTCTGTCCTTTTCTCCTTCAGTGATTATTCCATTTGATTTCTTTACCTGTCCCTTTGTCTGTCTCCCTCTCTCCTTGCCCTGCTTTCTTCTTTCTCACTTTTTTGTCCTATCCTTATTGCTGCTTGTTTCCTTCTTTGCCATCTTGTTCTGTTCCTTCTCCTCCCCGATTCCACCATCTCTCTATTCCTATATGTCTCCCTTCCTCTGTAAAACTACTCTTGCCTTTAAGAAAGGACCCGGGCTAAAGGGGAGGAGAAAATGGGCAAGGAAAGTAAGCAGATCTCTTCCCAAAGCAGCCCAGCATTTTCTAGAAGAGAAACAATGAGGGGTGCTCTTCTCCTTCCACTTCTGCTAAGACTGTGAGCTCACTGTGGGCAGGGAATGTGTCTGTTATATTGTTACATTGTGCTCTCCTAAATATTTAGTACAGTGCTCTGCACACAGTAAATGTTCAATAAATACAGTTGACTGACTGATTGTGGGTTCAATAGGAGATGGAGAAAGGTCCCAGTTGGCACCCCTCTGTCTTGGGCCAGGCAGCTGAAGACGGACTATGCATTTGACAGAGTCAGGACCAGAGCTGTGGAATTGGTTCTAGTTTCCAAAATTGCCTAAATTCCACCGAGGATAATCACCTGATGTTGCACAATAAACTGGGCTTTGCAACTTTCCCAGCTCTTTTCCTAGGACATTCATCATTTTTCAGATATTCCCTAATTCAATAGCCCCCACAGGAGCTTTACTGCCTGACCTAGACAGCCCCAGGGAGTCTGAAAGACCACCAGATAAAAAAATGTCCACATTCGGGAAGCATGTTGGGGGGATTGTCCAAGAACGGCCTTACTCTCAAGTAGTTTCTTATCATACACGATTTAAAAACAGGTTCAAAAAGACTGAGCCCTGCAGTGCTCTTCCAATCGGAGCCAGGAGCCAATGCTGTTGCTCAGTATTCTGGACTTGGTACTGTCAGCTGCCTGGGGTATGCTGAGCCTGGAATCCAGGGCCTGCAGCTTACTACAATGCTCTGCACACAGTAAGTGCTCAATAAATATGATTGAATGATCGAATGAATGCAGCTGAGCTTCCATCCTAGCAGGTTCTGACTCCAACACTTGCTTCCTCTCAGCTGTCTATTGAAATATAAGAAGCTAAGGCCTACCAATTGAATGTCACAAGTAGCTCCAGTGGCAATGAAATGAACTGATAGTCTCCTTTTCTGCTGGGCTAGAAAACCTCCATTGCTGATCCTGTGCCATACCTGGTGATTCATTCTCTCTCTCTCCCTCTCTCTCTCTCTTTCTCTCTCTCAAGTAGCAGGGAAGGGCTTGCAACCACACCAGATAAGTCCTTTCCTGGCTTCCAGAAATTCTTGCTTTGCCTATCTCCTAGCAGGGTTGGGAGGAGTTACACCTGGAGGGAACCCCATCTCTTCACTTTGTGGGGAACTTTGGGAACAGGTAATAATAATGATAATAATGGTACTTGTTAAGGGCTTACTATGTGCCAAGCCCTGTTCTAAGTGCTGAAGCAGATACAAGTTAATCAGGTTGGACAGAGTCCCTGTCCCACATGGGACTCATACTCTTAATTCCCATTTTACAGATGAGGTAACTGAGGCCCAGAGAAGTTAAATTCCTTACCCAAGGTCACACAGCAGACATGTGGTGGAGCCAGGACTAGAACCCAGGTCCCTTTGACTTAATCTGCTAAGCCTTGCTGCTTCTCTAATGTAGGTATGTAGGGATAGGATCAATAACCCTGCTGATTTTCTCCTCCAATCTCTTTCTCCCTCCCAAATGGAAACATCATTTTCCTCTTCCACTAGAAAACTGAGCAGCATCCATGCAATCCTCAGGCTCTTGGCTAAACCCGAATGGTTCACTGTAAATTGATGCCTGGATTTCCCCAGGGAAAGCTGAAGGAGGTAGAAATGACTTGAAGAGGGAGGGGTAGCAGCATTAACGGGCACAGAGCCAATGCAAATTTTCTGAACCTCACAGAATTTTCGTGGCCAAATGATTTGTTTTTGCACCTATACCTACTTCCAAGGATACACATCTTTGATTTTTTGATGGTCAAGATGCCACTGGTTGGTGGAATTTCTGTTAGACTTGTTTGCTCCTTGTGGACAGGAAACACGTCTATCACCTCTGTTGTATTGGACTCTCCCAAGCATTTAGTACAGTGCTCGCAACACAGAAGCACTCAATAAACATGATTGATTTATTCATGGATCCAGAAATTCCACCTTTCTATTGAATTTACCAAACGTATGCTTTTACAGATGCCTCTCTAATGTTGGATGCCTTTCACTAGATGTCCAGGGGCTTTTTCCTCTGCAAATCAAAATTGGGGCCATTTTGCTATATACCACTGAACTGGGCTAAAAATTACTGACCTTTGTGTGTTTGATATTATCCAGGGCAAATATGGCATTGAAAATGCCCACCAGGATGCAGTTGAGAGTTCTGTGTAGGCTGACCCAGATGGCTCCCAAACAAGAAAATGATCAAAATCAGGATTTAAGGAATAACGCTAATGGGAAAAGATCAAAACAGAAAATACTAAAGACCTAGTTTGAAGGTCATTTATAGCCACTGAGGTTTAAGACTGTCTGGGCCAAGCTTGGATTTGATTAACATGTCAGACACCACGTGCTAGTCTGAGAGTTTAGCATGGGGGAAATTGTTGGGAAATAGGGTTTAATCTAAATAGCCCTAAATCAAAATAATAACCAACTATCTGCAGTAGTCACTGGCCCTCTGGAGCCCACCTCTGAGATAAAGAGGAGCTATATTTTGGCAGCACTCAATGAGACTGGCATTCTGAATTTTGGCATCAGTAGCAAATCCTGCCCTTTAAAATATGGGTAGAAAATCTGAGGCCCAGTCCAACCCAATCCATTTGAGATTTGCTGCCCACGGTTAGCTTGGCCTGAACTACATCAGCACAAGGCATGGTGACAAGGGTGTTGCCAAGCTAGAAGTGAGCCAACAACCCCAAATGTTGGCCAGATCTCATTTCATGGGATGCTGATGCCATTCCCAGTGGCTCTGTGACAACTGCCATCTGTCAGAGTCCCTCAGAAGTGAGTTTAAGTTTAGCTGCCCACAACTCTGAATCCCACTGTGTCATCTTCCTGCTCCTGTTCCTGTCCAAACTCCATGAGTGTGTTGCACTTCCCCCATTTCCTCTCCTTCAGTTCCCTTCTACAATCTGCTTTCTGCCCTCTTCACTCCACTGGGACAGCACTCTCCCAAGTCAACAGTGATGTCCTCCTTGCCAACTCTAATGGACTCTATTCTAATCCTCCTTGACATCTCAAGCTGCTTTTGACACCATAGACCATTCCCTTCACCTGGAAGCACTATGTAATCTTGGTTTTACTGACACATTTCTCTTTTGGTTCTCCTTTTACCTTTATGGCTGTTCCTCTGCCTCTCACCCCCTAACTGTGAGTGTCCCTTAAAATTCTGTTTTGGGTCTAGTTTTCTTCGCACTTTACACTTAGTCCCTTGGAGAGCTCCTTCATTCTCATTATTTCACCTCCACTATGTGAATGACTCACAAATCAAGCAGCATGGCTTAGTGAATAGAGCAGTGGCCTGGAAGTCAGAAGGTCATGGGTTCTTATCTTGTCTCCACCACTTGTCTGCTGTGGGATCCTGGGTAAGTCACTTAACTTCTTTGTGCCTCAGTCCCCTCATCTATAAAATGGGAATTAAGACAAAGAGAGCTATAAGGGACAGGGACTATGTCCAACCTGATTGTCTTGTATCTACCCCAGCACTTAGAACAGTGCCTGGCACATAGTTAGCACTTAACAAATGCCATAATAATAATTATTATCATTTTCTCTCACCTCCTCTGCAATAATAATAGTGGCATTTGTTAAGCGCTTACTATATACCAGGCACTCTACTAAGCTCTGGGGTAGATACAAGATAATCGGGTTGGACACAGTGCCTGTTCATTCATTCATTCATTTATTCAATCATATTTATTGAGTGCTTACTGTGTGCACAGCACTGTACTAAGCACTTGAAAAGTACAATTTGGCAACAGATAGAGACAATCCCCACCCAACAACGGGCTCACAGTCTAGAAGGGGGAGACAGACAACAAAACAAAACAAATAGACAGGCATCACTACCATCCAAATAGATAAATAGAACCATAGATAAGTGTACATCATAAATAAAATAAATAGAACAATAAATATGTACAAATATATACAAGTGCTGTGGGGAGAGGAAGTGGGTACAGCAGAGGGAGGGAGTAGGGGCAATGTGGAGGGGAGGAGGAGAAGAGGGAAAGGGAGGGCTCAGTCTGGGAAGGCCTCCTGGAGGAGGTGAGCTCTTAATAGGGCTTTGAAGAGGGGAAGAGAGTTAATTTGTTCCACATAAGGCTCACAGTGTTAATCCCCACTTTACAGATGAGGTATCTGAGGCAGAGAGAAGTTAAGTGATTTACTCAAGGTCACACATTGCAGTCTCACATGTGCATTTTCACAGTTTCTCCTGCCTCCAGGACATCTTCACCTGGATGCCCAGCAGGCATCTCAAGCTCAACATATCCTCATCTTCTTCCCCAGATCTTCTCCTCCATTTAACTTTTCCATCACTGTTAACAATCACCACGGTCTTCCCTGTCTCTGAAGTCCACACCCTTGGTATTATTTTTGTATCCTCTCTCTTTCAACTCTCATATCAGTGCATTTCTAAATCCTATCAGCTTTTCCTCCCCCAAATTCCCTAGGTCCCCCACCTGGAAAGAGTTAGGGAAACAGCCACATTGCCCGCACAAAGTCAACAACTATAGTTAGGCCACTTGTAGTTTTGCCCAATTTGCTGCTGATTTGGTGGTTACCGGGCCACTAGCCTTTCAAACATGAGACAAATAAGTGCAAAGGACCCATCCAAACCTAGTCTGCTCAAATCAGCATGGCACAGTGGATAGAGCACAGGCCTGGGAGTCAGAAGGTTGTGGGTTCTAATCCCAGCTGCATCACTTGTCTGCTGGGTGACCTTGGGCAAGTCACTTAACTTCTCTGTGTCTCATTTACCTCATCTGTAAAATGGGGATTGAGACTGTGAGCTCTACATGGGACAGGGACTGTGTCCAACCTGATTTGCTTGGATCCGCTCCAGGGTTTATTATAGTTCCTAGCACACAATAAGCACTTAACAAATACCACTATGATTATTATTATTTTCACAAGCCCAGGAAGGGCTCTATAGACACTGGGAAATAATAGAGAGGGCAAGGTGGGACAGGACATATGGTAACAGCCTGGAAGCAGTCTTCATTCTGTGGACCAGCCGCTTAACTTCATAACATGTTCTGTCTACCACCTAGGCAGACAGCCTCTGTTTCCCCCTTTCCTTCTCTCACTCCCCAGCATTCACACACACCCATGTCTGGATGATTGCTTGGCTTGCCCAATCTTTGAATTTTGGGAATATTGTATGGATATTGAGTAATTGAAAAGGGGATCTATTTAGTACAGCATCTGATTGTATGCATGTTCTTTACTCATATAGTGTTTCTCAGATCCCCCTTATTTGAAACCAAAAAATAATCCAGTTTCTACAAATAGCCAGCAAGTTTCTGTTCAAGAGAAAGAGACAGTCGTTTCCTAGAAATGCAGCAACCCCAGATCCCACCACAGCAGTGTCAGCCTGAGCATCCACCAGGGATGCAATCAGAAGTCACATACTGACTGCTGAGTAGCTGTAATTAAACTAAATTTAATTTTAATGGAAATTCTTCCCAGAAAAAAAAAAGCACCTCTGGTGTCATTCAGCTTCCTAATCTTTTATGGAAACAATTACAGAATCCATGTGTTTTGCAGGCCTCAATATTTTCAAAACAAACAGATCATCTTAAAAATAAAGATTAATAAATCCCTTAGAGTCATGCTGAAAAGTTGCTCATGCAAAGGTTATGGAGGTTCAACAGCATTAGATGCTTCCTGTAGACTAGTGCCTCCACCCAACACGTTTTAAATAATAATCGAGTTAAGTTCAGCTTTTGCAATTATATTTTTGTCTTAATACTCTTGTATGTTAATGGTTCTTTTATCCATATTTTATCTCCCTACTTTATGTCTGACTGTACTATCCATATCTAGGGATGTGAGACCCTGATAACTCTAAGAGGATTAATACCGAGGAATATGCCTTATGAGTTTAGATTTGTTTTATTAGTGTTCTGCAGTTTGATTAGGATTGGGAAGTAGATGGAATATTGCTTGCCAAGAAGAGAGAAAAAATGAAATTAAAAAACTACCTGGATTTGTTTTTGTTGAGGTGTTTCCTCAGCACTGTTGTGCACAAAAGGATTAGTGTAGTGAAAAAAACTGAGAGAACAAAAATAGTTTAAAATTTGGTCTATTTTTATGGATGTAGTGTATTCAGCCCTCTTCTGAGAACAGAGCAACTTCAAACTTCAGAAGCTGCCCACCGAGGCTTTAAATGTTCGTGTGCTATGGGGAGGATCAAACCCTACCATATAGCTACATTTAGGTGACATGTGTCTTCATTTAGCCAGGAGATGGGTGAATAATTTGAGGGCAAGAGCAGAGTATGGCTGCAGGCAGATATTCTACTTCTTGGGCAACGCCATGCCAATACCACTGGCCGAAAATACTTAGGGTCACAAGTGCCCAAGCCCCTGTCCAGTTACCTCTGTGACCCCTTACCTGACAAGAGTTCAGGATGGCTTCAGGGAGCTTCTTTCCAGGAAAAGACAACACTGAACAGTCTGAAGCAGGTACCCCTGAGCTCTGCCCAAGCCTCATTGTCTGCTTGAGATAACAGTGTTTCGGGATTCAGGGGCTCTGGCTGAACTGGTGAGAGTACTAGCTGGGCTCCCTTAAGTGAGTTTCTATCAGACAATTCAGCCTGGGTATTTGCCCAAACACTTACAGGGATGGGAAGGGTTGACAAGACAACATGAAACACTCCCCACAATTTACTCATTTAAGACATTATCAAAGAGCTTCAAAAAGACTAATGTGAGGGAAAGTAATCATATATCCCAAGAGCATCTTCTGTGTTATTCTGCTTGGTTTCTTTCCCAAGGAACCTCATGGAATGAAAACAAAATTACAAATGAATTTAGCCATTAATCCTCAGGTGAAAAAGGAATGAATTGGAATGGCATGGGTCTGGAAGTGTTTTCACTGGAGTCAGCCTCACAAATCCTTTCCACTGAGCCTCCTTTAGCCATTGTGTGGTCATATTCTGAACTGAAGTTATCTGATCGCCATTCAACTTACTAATTCAAAAGAACACTGAAGCAAATTCTTCTCCAAAGGAACAGATTTGCCCAACAAACGAAGTGGACATGTCTGAAAACATCAGTCAGTGGTATTCTTTAAGCACCTTCCAAGTATAAAGCACCGTTCTAAGCACTTGGGAAAATACACCCAGAGCAAAACATAGATTCCCCTCCCACAAGGAGTTTACAAGCTGCGCAGATCATATAACTGAGGCAAAAATGTTGGGGGAAGGGAAAGTCTTGAATTATCCAGAAAATTGCTTCAATGTTCCACTTAGTTTGCTCATTTAGGCCTGTCTAGGGTGACAAGAGCTCCAGCTGTTTGAGCAAGGTGGAATGTTGGCAGGAACCATCCTGTTGCAGCAACCAGAAAGTAGAAACACTTTTGTTTGCACCACGGTTATTTTTTTTGAAACTGCTAGAACAGGAGCCAGCAATCCTTTAGTGCAGAACCACCAAACAAAATGAAACCTCTGACTAATTGGTATGCAAAGAGCCAATTACATATTTTCAACACACATTAATGTAGTTTACTTCACTGTGAATCTAACGGCTTTAAATAATTCTTCCACCACTCCAACTACCCCATCAGCAGAAAGCCCCAGGTGGGCTGCCTATTGCTTCCCAGTGCAGACAGTAGAGTGATTTTACACAATCCATTGATGTTCAGGGCTTAGTAATTCAGAATTTTTTGTACATCTGCTAAAGCTCTCAAAGGAATTAGAACAGGGGTAAGGATTAAGATTAAGATTTACATCTGTCCAATTGCCCAAGTTCCAAGACTCCAATGAAGGAGTAGGTAGAGAAAACCTTATGAAATTCAACAGCCAGAAAAGCAAGGAAACTTGGATTATATGATTATTTTGTAATTGCTCTTAAGAATCATGTGGACGTTTATATGCAGCAACTACTCAAGAAAACGGAACAAGGGTTTTCTCCATGCGCTGGCGATGATAGGAGAAGGAATCTGAGGGCCTACCTGTAGTAAATGCTGAATAAATGTGATTGATTCATTGATTGGAAGTACCTAATAAAGAGCTGGCAAAGAGGTGATCAGACCAAATCAATTTTAGAATTGGAAAGCATTACACCTTTTTCTGGAAGGATAAACTGGAAGAAGAATACCAAATTCCCAAGATTACTTATTCTGTTAGGAATATACTCTGAAACCAACTCTAGGGATCACATCTACCAACTCTATTTTACTTTCCCAAGTGCTTGATTGGTTGATTGTTACTAATACCCAATTCAATCACTCAGTTATATCAGTTAAACGGATTCCCAAACAATAGCTTAAACAGAAACAATATGATCAGTCCTGAAGAGCTCAAGACCCTTTCAAACGTATACTCTTTTATCAGTGCTAAAGCAGAAAAATCGGTAAACTCTACCCAGTAACATCTGAAAAATATCTACTGCATTTGAAGCTCTTTCATACCTATACTCATCAGTAACTGTGAAGATCCTTGACTTTTCCACTGGGAATCATCAAGGCCTGTTCAATGAGAATCACCAGATGATCCACAAGCAGATCAAACACGAATGTAAGGTATTTTATTTTTGGCAAAGGAAGGTCTGTGCTAAACAAAATAAGATAAATCATGAACAAATATGCCAAGGATAATTAAAAATATGAAAAATAGGTGAGAGAAAGCAAACTGAAGGAAATTGAAGGTCTCACTGACAGTCACAAATCTTTGAGGTTTCTTCAGCACTAGAAAAGCAACTGAAGACCAGTCTCTTGAGAACAAAGGTTGTAGGATATTTAATTAGAGCAAAGAGAGCCACTGATGATTCTAGAAGGAGCATTTTGATGATATCCTCAATTGTGACTTGGTAGGCAATGACCATGAATTTTACTTCATTCTGCAAATCATAGAGACTGTTTCAGAATATTACCTCTTCTTGGCAGGTGAAAAAAAGTTATCAGGCAGATAAAGAATGTTAAGGGCCTGAAGAAAATGGAATCCTCACTAAAATCTTTAAACAAGGGAGAAATGACCTTGGCTGTATTTTAAATATTGGAGTGATGACCAGATTTTAGAAGGCCTTAGCAATGTCAAGATTGTGACAGTATTCAATAAGATAGTTCTAACTTTAAAAACTAGAATCATCATCACCTTGCTTTCTATTGCCAGAAACATCATTATAAGAATCATTCTGAACTGACTACTCCCACATTCTGAGGAGTTATTCCTAGAATCTCATTATGCATTTTGAGTATTATGAGGCACAACTAATTCGGTCTTCCCCATCTGCCAGCTATAAGAAAAATGTCAAGAACAACATAAACCTCTTTATGTGACCTTCTTTGAAATCAGTAAGGCCTTTCACTCTCCATCACAATGAACGATTCTTCTTCAGTAAGGATGCCCACCATTCTACTCTATAATGACATATGTGAAGTGGCACCTCAGTAATGGATCTTATACAGATTCCCTTCAAGGTTAAGAGGGGAGTTAATACTCTATCATCACTCTGACAAACACATTCAGAGGAGAACTAAATTCTCAGCAGGATGGAAATCTACTTAAGTTCATCTAAGATCTCCTCAGTCTCATTCATTTTTTGAAGATGCTGTACTGTGTGTTCTCTGAAAAACAGACCTCCAAAAAATTATCGACATGTATATGAGGAAATGACTCTGACAACTAATGTTCAAAAAACTCAGGTGGTTCAGCAAAAGTTTGCTAATGATGATTTAGATTAATGAGGAGACCCTGGAGGTTATGGAATAATTCCCATCCCTAGGAAACCACCTCTTCTAAGCAGCTGGCATCAATAAAAAAATTCATCACCTCAATTGAGCAGGTACAGCCATGAGATGACTAAAGAAATGGACATTTGATTACAATTTCAGATCCGAAACAACAGCCATTGTTTGCCAAGCCATCACAATTCTCCCACCTTACTGCCGAAAAATGAAATGGAAAACATGTAACGCTTACCTTAAAGTGATGGAAAAATACTACCACTGCGGCCTGCAAAAAAATCCTCTGGATTAAATGGAGGGACAGACATACCTCTTGTTGGCAATCATCACAGGTAGCTCTGGGAGTCATGCAGGCAAAAATGATCAAAGAAAATATTAGAATACATGAGTTTCCTGAGGGAACAGGGCCCAAAATTAAAGACCAAGCTTAAAATCCTAAGGATCAAAATTAGAGGACATGGATTCAAGGCTCTCCATCAGCTATCTCCTTCTAACATATCCACTCTCTTCTGTGACATAGACTGAGAGCTTCAACTCCTAAACAAACCCTAAAGCGGTATCACTTTCATGACTCTCCCCTTCCATTCCTCACACCTTTTCCCTCTCTACCCTTTCTTTTATCCACCACATCCCTCTCCTCCTTCAAAGCTCTCACTAAAAGTGCCCATCTCCAAGAGGCAGTCCTGAAATACCTCCACCTCCCTGGTTCCATGAATCCTTTATTGACCTGAGCACTCATATGTATAGCTATATAGTTGACAGTTTGTGTCCGGTTGTCTCCCTAATAGATTCTAAGATCCTAGGTGGGTGAAGCCTCATCTTTTACTTCTATTTATTGTACGTTCCCCAATAATCCAATACAATGCAGTGCTTTGAACAAGTAGGCACTCAATGAATGCTTTTAATGAACGGTGGTAATAGAGGCTCCCATTGGAAATAATAGACACGCCTTAGTCCTGTTTCAAGGCTGAGGATCTGAGGGAGGGAATTGATCAGTGTGATAGCAGTTGGCACAGTGCCACTCACACGCCTTCATCCCTGCCAATCATATTCCCCCTGGGGAACAGTGCAACAAGCAAGTAGGAAAGCAAAGGTGCAGCACCCTGCAAAGAGCATATCAAAGGTTTTTGGGAGGTTTTTTGTTTTGTTTTGTTTTTTACATGTAAGACACATATATGGCCAAAGTGACAACAGAATAGTGCCCCTGCTCTGCCATAGGGCCATAACCCAGCAGGTGCTTACCTTGTTAGCCACTGTGGTCTTGGCTGCCCATGTTAGGCGAGCTATTTTTCAGGATTCCTGCTGGTTCTGTCCATCTCACAGAATGCCATTTGTGGTTCTTCAGGCAGAAAACTTCACTATTGATAGCATAGGTGCGGGAGGTATTTATAGAGCTAGGACAAGAACCCAGGTTTCCTGATTTCCATTGGACCGACATGATAGATGGGTAGAGAGGAGAAGCATCTAGAAGACTTATAGGGATCCAAGAAGAAGGAGGAAACAAACCAGGAATATATGCCTCAGTAGCAATTTCCTACACACAGAAAAGACTTTAAATGTTTTTCTTCAGCAAATGAGAGAGCTCTAGGAAACTTCCAAAAAGGAAGCATTTGGCCGGGAACACCTCCAACCGAGAAAAGTTCAACAATTGTGAGAAATCTCTGATTCTGACTTGGCCAAATTTCTGTGGTAATGCTGATCTTCATAAAATGTCAGTTATTTCACACACAAAAAATTGTAATGCAAAATTTTCGGCTATCTGGAAAAATTTGTCAGCACTTTCTATATTTTAACACCGAATCATAAAATTTCTAGGCTGTTTTGTGACCATTTCAGAGAAAACTATAATTTTATTATTTAAAATATTAGTCAATTACAATATTTTCCATCTTTTTTGGAACTGAAAGATGCCAAAATCCATTAAATTTCCTTTCAACAAATACTTGGCCCAACTTTAATAACAAATTAATAAAATCTAAATGGCTCATTTGAGCCCAAATTAAACCACATTGGAATATTTTGTTTATTATAGGGAAGAAGTAGATAATTAAAAACTAACATTAATCTTTCAGTAAACAATATATCAGGAGAAACATATTGCAATTTTAGAATGGATTATGAACAAGAAATATGGTAAATGCAATGAGTGATGCTTAATTTAATGAGAGTTTGCTGGACTTAATTTAATAAGCAATAAGCAATTGATAATATTAAGGGGACTATGTTTTTCAATAATTTTCAATGGTTTCTTTAATAAAACAGTATGGGTTGATGAAGCATGATATTGACCAAATAATGAACCCTATTCTGGGACATTTGGCTTCCTTAAATTTTATTATCTTAAATCATTATTATTATTAATGTTATATTTATTAAACACTTATTATGTGCCAAGCACTGTAGAAAGCAGTGGGGTAGGAACAAGATCATCAGTTCTGATGCAGTCCCGGTCCCAAACAGGGTTAACAGCCTAAGTAGGAGGGAGTAGGGTTTAATTCCCAATTTAAAAATGAGGTAATCTGAGACACAGACAAGTGAAGTGAGTTGCCCAAGGTCACACAGCAGTCAAGTTGCAGAGTTGGGATTAGAACCCAGGACCTTAGACTACCAGGCCCACACACTTTCACTAGGCTATTCTGCTTCCCTACACTGCTTCTTCTCAAAAACCCAGACTCATTCTTGAATACTCATTTTCCTGTGTTTATCAGATTAAGTTTCAGAGCAAAGTTGGGCAAAAGAAGCTGAAATTCCTAGACACTGCTATTACTCACTGTGCACACTTTATTGACCTGACCTCGTCTTTTCACTGCTACCACCTTAATAATATTAATAATGACAGCATTAATTAATACCTTACAATGGGCCAAGCACTTTGCCAAATACAAGATAATAAGTTTGACTGTGGTTCTCATCCAACACAGGCCTCACAGCCTAAAACAGAGAAATGGTGTTTTACAAATAAGATAACCGAGGCAGAGAAAAGTTAAGTGACTTGAACAAAATCACACAGCAGAGAAGTGGTGGAGCCAGACTCAATCTTAAAGACACATTCATTCTCCGGAATGGATGTAAATACTTAATACTCCCTAAATGAAGATAAAAGCTTGTAGGCTGTAATTCTGTATCACAAGCTCACAAACTGCAGAATTACAAAGTGAGTGATTTGTGCCTAAGAAAATGCAATCGATCAATGGTGTTTATTGAACACTTACTATGTGCAGAGCACTGTATAAGCACTTAGGAGAATACAACAGAATCTGCAGAAACATTTCCTGGTCATAATGAGTTTACAGTCTTTGTGTGTTTTGTTGAGAAAACCCGTAAGAAGGTTAAATCTCAGATCTAAATTAGAATCTCAAAGTTTCACAGTCCTGACCTCTCCAATTTTTAAACTTGACTTGATTAATACAGAAACAACTTCGAACAAAGTTCAGAAAGAAGCACTTTCTATAACATCTTTTTCCTGATGCACTCAGCAGTCTCTGATTTAAGAGCATACTCTTCTGATACCTTAAAGCAGATATTTTACAGTTCCAAGCCTTGGTCCAATTTGTAGCTCTTAATATAAAAAGATTAGATAGAATCTATCATTATCCAAACCACTGAGTATATTCATTGGTGTTTTGATATAATGGACCTATGAAAGAGGCAGTTTGAGCCCAGAAATTAGACCTTTTATTCACATAATTTTATACCCTTGATATATGAATAAATTTCAGGTTTAAGAAAGTGTAAGGCTGAGAGTTGTGTGTTTTTTATGGTACTTGTTAAGTGCTTACTATTTGTCAAGCACTGCAAGTGCTGGGGGAGATACAGTTTATCAGATTGGACACAGTCCCTGTCTCATATGAGGCCCACAGTCTAAGTAGGATTTAATCCCCATTTTGCAGTTGAGGAAACTGAAGCACAGAGATGTTAAATGACTTGCCCGAGGTCACATAGCAAGCAATTGGTAGAGTCAGGATCAGGACCCAGGTCATCTGCCTCTCAGGCCTGTGCTCTTTCCACTAGGTCACCAGTTAAAAATTGTTTTTCAGGGCTATTACTGGTCACTTTCTCTGATTGGTTTCCCCAGACAATTTCTGATTGGGGGAGGGGGGAGTAAATGGCAGCAAAGAGAGGACCTGTGCTCTCTAATTTCTCTCTGATTTCCAGCTCTTCAGGGATTACCGCTCCTCATCCATTTTACCCCACAAAAATTCATGGCAAATGCCAGGCATAATGATCTTTTCAGTCCCACTGTTATGGGTGGGGAACAGGGGACTGCCTAAGCACAGTTAGGATCCAAACGCTCTCCCAGGGTAGGGGAGCTGGAGGTGAAACATGGCAGTTTAGTGGCTCAAATGGCTGCAACATTTGCCAGGAACTTCATCTTTCATAATTTCAAATGTCCTAGAATCCCTGATAACTGCAATTCAACTGGACCTGGGTGATGATTAGGGGAAGACAGAGTAGGGGGAATGTAATCAGAATGTCCAAGCCTGTTTCTTCCCCTGCCCAGACCCCTTTCATGAAGACTGACGAAAGCAACATTTTGAGGACTTGCGAAAATACTGAACCAGCCCACTATACAGGCCTCATGGCTGACAAACTCTAAGGGATTTGCCAAATAACTGGATCACCATCCATAAATATCCATTTCCTTTATGGAACCCTGTAATTGATTTAGTGTCTTTCTTCATCTCTAGCTTGTAAACTCCTATTAGGGCAGGGGCTGTGTCTACTAATCCTATTGGACTCTCCCAAGTGCTTAGTACAGTACTAAGTGCTCAATAAATGGCTCTGATAGATTGAAATAATGGTTGGGTATGTTTTTCCCCAAAATTCTGCACGTTTGATATATACTATGTAAACAAAGATGTCCATGCTGTAAACTGGAACTGTTTATTAGATTCAAGTGCACAAAAATGAAGCTTTTTCATTTGATTTTATACTGTATAAAACATTAGATGAGATTAGATAAACTGAAAAGTTTATGTAATTTGAGTTATCACGGGTTCTAAGCTGTGGACTGATGACTTTACTGATAAGAATTAAGTGTAGAAGGTGTAGAAACATAAAATTGTGTTCTCTAAAAAAGGGAGTTCAACCTCCAAGAAGGCATAAATAATGATTATTAAGTTGTAAAAGTTGGTAATAATGAGTTTTCCCCATAATATTGGCATATGCAAATAATTACCTTTTTTCCTTTTGATACAATTTCATTATTTGTATTGCTAGTAGTGTTACACCAATAAAGCCAAACATCGTATTAGGATTCATGACAGTTTTCACATTGTATTATCAATATGTGGAAATAATTGTCTGCTCTGAGATTAAATTACATTATTGTGTATCTTTTTCATGCCTAATAAATAATGATGGATGGCTTTTATTTTCATCACCACCTGCAACCATTTAGTCACCCCTTGATTGTTGAAGATAAAATAATAAAAGGCAAGTGTTATGTTGCAAGCAAAAGAATGTAGTCAAAACAGTTGTGTGTTTCTAGTTTCTGTCTGCATTATTTTAGTCCCTAAAGAGTAATACATGGTGGTCTGTGAATGATAACAACCTGCAAAATGGCAAACAGTTCACATAAATGAGTGGAAAAAAAGGAGGAAAATATTTTTTTCCAGTGGAACAATAATTATTTCTTAGTGCATGATTCGTAATATGAAAATGAGTTTTTTGTTCTACTGTGCAAATCAGTTACGTACAATTAGAATGCAAAGCAGAAGCACATTTGAAAACAGCCTGGAAATTGTGGCAAAGTTGAAAATGCATGCTAGGTAATTTTGAAATCTAAAGACATAAAACCATGCATAATAAAAAAGCCAATCTAACCCACTCCATTTTTGAAATTGGCAATTGGGAAACTTAATTTTAAAATTAGAAGTTATAGGTTTGGGCACTTATTAACTCTATTCTGAGGAGTCAATTGCTTTGCTAGTGTTTGAGTATATTTTGTTTATTTGACTTTTATGCAGTTCCCTTGCCTAGTCAGTTTAGTTTTATCTAAAGCTACCTTGCTCAGAATTATCTTAAGGCTCTGATTCATAATTTTAGTGAAACATTTGAACTCAAATTAAAGCAAGCCTTTGCTCTATCAGGAAAAAAATCACCTCAGACTTTTATGACACTATTACATTCATCTCTAAAGAATGTCAAAGAAGTTTGCAAAATAAATACACATTGTTTATAATGGAACCTAGTCATTTCATAATTTCAGTTACAGCAGTGAGGTAAGTAAGCTGCAGACAAAATCTTTTTGATACTTCATTATGACTCACGGGTTTACTCTTTGCAGTGCAGTTTCACATGCTTGGCAATATTATCTTTAAATCAAAAGATGACAATCTTCTCAGGCGCACCAGAGACTCCACCAAAATCCAGAAGTAATCCTATCATATGTCAATTTACTGAGGAGAAAGAGTTTGAAAAAATGGGCCAGGAGTCCATTTATTTGATGAATCTCAAGTGTAAGCTTGTGTTTCTGCTGTCTGTCTTCAATGGGGAGGACTATTTGCTTCACCAAATTATTTGAAAGCATTAATTTCAAAACCAGCAGTGTACCTTTTACTTGTTTATAGTTGTTTTGCAATTGTACTACACATCTTTTTATATAATTAATGTCATGAATAAAACAGTAAACATAATAGTACCATTACTCACTGAAGAAATTACTTTTCCACAGAAAAAAATAAAAACTCAAAAATAAATAAAAAAAATAAATAAAAATTTAGGTAAAACTCAAAAATTTGCACATTTTCTTGAAATTTCAAAGAGATTTCTATAGGAGGGCCCAAGGCTTTCTATAGGAGAGAGCTTTGTATTTTAGTGGCCTTTTAACCTGATGAATATTGTAAAAAAAATCTGCTTCCTAATATGGCCAAATTTTCACTTGGCCCAAGAAAATGACTCCTCCTCTTCCCCAGCTTCTCCTCCTAAAATAGTGTGTCCTGGAAATGATACTTGCATTGAACCTCATTACACAGTTGAAAACTGATGGGTTTGAATTTTGTCTATGGCCTGATTCCAAGCAATCTGAAGAAACCATAGATTAGTGCAGCATGGCTCAATGGAAAGAGCCCGGGCTTGGGAATCGGAAGTCATGGGTTTGAATCCCAGATCTGCCATTTGTCGGCTATGTGACTGTGGGCTAGTCACTTAACTTCTCTGTGCCTCAGTTACCTCATCTGTAAAATGGGGATTAACTGTGAGCCTCATGTGGGACAACCTGATGACCCTCTATCTACCCCAGCGCTTAGAACAGTGCTCTGCACATAGTAAGCGCTTAACAAATACCAACATTATTACTATTATTACATGCTATATAATTTTGCTGAAATTAAAGCTGTGCTAGTTAGTCATAGGCTCAAAAATGATCTGTCCAAAGTCCAAAGTGGCCAGGCCAAGACACAGAAGTGAAGTTACCCTAAAATATTCCTGGTCTCCCTAGTGGCAAAAAGGAAGTTCTCATCTGACATACTCCTGAGAGATTTTACATTTTCTCTAATCTATTCCCATTTTGTTGGCCAAAGCATCACTATCACCACCTAAAGAAAAAACGAAAGGGAATAAGGAAATCTGTTGAGTAACTGCACCATAAATACCCAAAATGGAAACACTTAACTAGCTCCATGAAAACAATTCTCAGGGCATTGATCATTTTGCCTTTCACACATTTTACCATCCCCATAGTTAGTTCATTACAATAATAACCTTTTCTCAGTTCTCCACTGCATAAAAAAATGTTTGGAGGAGTTTAATTTGAGCCCAAATTTTTGATTTTCCTAGTTGCAGATTCATAAGATAGAAATGCTAGAGAGAAATAGCTTACCTCAGAGAATGCAGTTGAACTACTAAAACCTGCAAACCTTCTTGTAGTTAACAATGATTGTAGTGTTAACAGCAATTACCTTTTTCCTTTCTGAAAAACACTTGGAAGATATCACAGATTAATGAAATAAGGAATAATAGTGTTAGAAGACTTGAATACATCTGCACTGGTAGATTCTTTTGACACAACATATCCATTAAATATATATTTATATGAATTAACTCTATGTAATACATTCATACATAAAATTTATTTTAGTCTTTTTATGTCATGGCCAGTTACTACCTATATAAATCATGCAATGTTCAGGGCATCACTGATTATGAAATAATTTAAAGTAAGTTTCTTAAAACAGACCTACTGACAGAGTAGTAAACATTTATTCTCTCTAGATACTAGCATATTGACAGTTGTTTGTCTTTTTAGTTGAACTGATGTGGCAGAGTGAGATCACTTTCAGTTTCCCAGCAGCAGTCTTAAGTCATATTAGAGTTTAAAAGCTAGTTCCAAGTTCCAGAAAACACTATATTTAGGGAAGGAAAAACAGAATTTTTGGCTGGAGTTCTGCAAAAAGGGTGGGATCTTATGAACTACATGACTACATGAAATGTAGGCAATTTTTATTTTGATTTCAAAACCAGACTATTGCAATAAGCTTTGCCATATTCTGAATGCAGATATGCATAGGCCATAAACCTATAGCATAGAGGATTCTTCAGAAAAACAGATGCACTGGGTTTATTGAAATACGGTACTGTGCCTTGTCAAAGTTACAAGCCAAGTCTGTTCGGAGTAAGCCTAAATTTGAAAATTTTGCCAAATCCACATGTTTCTAACTAACCCACAAAAAATATCCACTTCATTAGGCAGATATACTACCAGTAACCTTATGGCAATTCAGCCCAAAACAACCAAAAATAATTTAATTGAGGTGCAGATGGGGATTTTTTTTTCTGTAAGATCACATCCTCCGTGAATGTCTTTGAATGAGCTGGGAGTCGGCCCAGTAGTGCTGTGACTTCTGCCTTCCCTTACCCCACAGCTACCTTGTCTCTACTTTGCTGAAGACTTCAAGGCTGGCAACAAATTGAAGGGGGAGGGATGGGACCTGGAAAAAAGAAGAAAAGCTACCTATCAATTAGGACAAAATTTTTGAATCAGGGTTCCTGGTTGAGCTTTTAGAGTGTAGAACATGGTTCCAAAAACATTAGTTTTGTATGTCTGCTACAACCGTAACTAATGTTCACTTGGAGCCAGAGGTTAGACTTGCCCTATGGAGATTCTGGTCAAAAAAGAAAGTTTCCATTAGAAGATGATTTTTACAAAGATGCAGACTTGGCCAATATGTGCTCTTTGTAACCACAAAGTGTCTTTGCCATAATATACAGCAATTCTGAAAAGAGAAGCTTTAAAGCTAGCCCATCAGCAGGGAGATCTAGTGGAAAGAACATGGACCTGGGATTAAGGAGAACTGGGTTCTAATTCCAGGTCTGACACTTTCCTGCTGGGTGACCTTGGGCAAGTCACTTAACCTCTCTGTGTCTTGGTTTTCTCATCTGTAATATGAGGATCAGAACCCTTCTTTCCTTCCTCCATAGAATGCAAGCTCTATGTGGGACAGGGGATATGTCCAATCTACTGCTTTATGCCTACCCAAGCACTTAGCACATTAACAAAAACCAAAATTATTATTATTACTATTATTTAGCCTTAACAATGTTGTTTCAGGACACCTTATGTAGATGATAAGTAGAATTCAGTCCTTCACATGCAATTTTTCATACTGAAGTTACAATAAATGCTGAATTGCCTCCATGTGCTTGTAGACCAGTATCTTTATGTCTTATTTACAATGACAATCATGTGGGATTCCTTTTCAGACACTCTGTACATATACACCCTATGCCATCAGAGATACAGTGGTCTAATTCTATGACTGCTCTCTAAGGGTTCAAAAGGATAATAATAATAATGGTGGTATTTGTTAAGCACTATGTGCCAAGCACTGTTATAAGCGCTGGGGTAGATACAAGGTAATCAGGTTGTCCCACATGGGGCTCACAGTCTTAATCCCCATTTTACAGATGAGGGAACTAAGGCACAGAGAAGTTAAGTGACTTGTCCAAGGTCACACAGCAGACAAGTGGCAAAGCTGGGATTAGAACTCACAACCTCTGACTTCCAAGCCCGTGCTCTTTCCACTAAGCCATGCTGCTATCTATGCATGCCCAATTCTAATGTACTACTACTACTAGTAATAATAATAATAATAATGAGTGGTATTTGTTACTTGCCCAGCACTGTAATAAATGCTGGGGTAGATACAAGATAATCAGGTCCCATAAGCGGCTCACAGTCTAAGGAGGAAGAACAGGTATTGAATCCCCATTTTGCAGATGAGGGAACTGAGGTAAAGAGAAGTTAAATCACTTGTCCAGGGTCCACATATCAGGTAAGCACCAGACAGCACATTAGAATTCAGAACTCTGACTCGCAGGTCCATGCTCTTTCCTCTAGGCAACTCAGCTTCTGGGACAAACTTTTGACAAACTCTTGAAACAAGTTTTCATGTGACGTATGGTGAAAGAGCAGTGAAAAATACTATTGATGTCTATTTGGTAGAAGTTGCTTTTTGAAAAACAGTGGCCCAACTCAGATAATATAACTGGTGAAGCGACTGTAGTCAAATCCAGGTGCTGAATCATGAGATATTTAACTTATTCTTCCATTTTAAGGAGCTCACCACAGAAACTGTAGTTTAGAAGCACAGCTCAGCAAACTAAACAATCTAGTGAGAAGTTTGTTTTTAGATTTCAAGTTCCTTGTTACTGCTTTGCAAGTAGATGTCTTCAAAGATATAATATAGTGCAGAGATTATATGTTTTTTTGGTGTAGTGATTCTGCCAGTTATAATTAAAGGGCCAACATCCAAGTTTTGTTTTCTTCATAAACACTACGATGTGTCAGTGGCCAACCTATATTTATCTTCAGAAGAGTACGTACTCTCTTCTTTAGTACAAGATAATGAAGATGGTGTGTGAAATGTGACATAGTTATAATAAGCTGATGGACTCTGTGGGTCCTACGCTCAAACATGTTCCAAAGTGTAATTATAAGAGCTTGAAAAAGATTGTTGCTTCATGAAGTGACTAGCTGAGTGACTTTAAAAATTATACAATAAAAATTAACATCCCAACTCTGCACTACAGGTGCACTTCATAAAACAGCTACTCATACCCAGTCAGCCTCCTCGCTCACCTCCCCGCCTCCTGCCTCTCCTCACTCCAGTCCACACTCCACTCTGCTGCCTGGATCATTTTTCTACAAAACTGGTCAATTCACATTTCCCCACTCCTCAAGAACCTCAGTGGTTACCCATCCACTTCCACATCAAACAGAAACTCCTTACCATTGGCTTTACAGCACTCGATTACCTTGCCCACACCTACCTTACTTCACTGCTTTCCTACTACAACCCAGCCGGCACACTTCGCTGCTCTAATGCCAACCTGCTCACTGTTCCTTGATCTCATCTATCTTGCTGCCGACCTCTAGCCCACATCCTGCCTCTGGCCTGGAACTCCCTCCCTCTTCATAACCAACAGACTCTCACTCTCCCCACCTTCAATCTCTTATTAAAAGGACATCTCCCCCAAGAGGCCTTCCCCAACTAAGCCCTAATTTCTTCTTCTCCCACTCCCTTCTGCATCGTCATTGCACTTGAATTTGTACCCTTTATTCACCGCTCCCTCAGGCCCACTGCACTTATTTGCACAAATAAATGTATTTATTTATATTCATATCTGTTTCCCCCTCTAGTGTAAGTTCAATGTGGGCAGGGAACATATCTATCTACCTGCTCTGTTGTATTTTTCCAAGGGCTTAGTACAGTGCTCTGCATACAGTAAGTGCTCAGTAAATACAATTGATTGCCAACCAGAGTAGGCACGATTTTTTTTTAGAAAATATTCAAATATGAATCATTCTACTAGTTCCTTCTTTTAGATCATTCAGTTGTTTGGGGAAAGGCAAAGTTTTTGCAAATGGTGATGACCTCAATTCTCCCCTCTGTAGAGGAAGAAAAGGGGTATTTCTAGATCCCTGAAGGCTTTTCTCCAGTGACTTAGTAGGGATTAAACAAATTCTTCTCCCCTCACCTATCCCCTGCCCCACTTCTGGGAATGAAGCCCTTTAAGAGAACCCTGTACTGCCAGCAGAGAAGTGTTTTTTGCCTCTCCTTATGTACTTTTGGAGGACTAACCCGGGGAGCAGGTGATAAAGCATGGGTGATTTTGCTCTTAGGGCTATCGCTGCTGCTCTTCCATCTTGCCCCAATAGCGTTGAAAGAAATGGATTTCAAAAGTGCAGAAAGGGTAGACAACACAGACTGCTGTCTTCCAGGGAGTAATTCTTCCTGTAAGCTTGTCACGGGCAGGGAACATGTCTATCAACTCTGTTATATTGTACTCTCTCAAGAGCTTAGTACAGTGCTCTGCACATAGTAAACACTCAATAAATATGATTGATTGATCGATTGAGCAGGCAAAAACCTTCTTCAAGTAACAAATCAGATAGACGGTGGAGGAAGTTGGTTCTTTCCCCAACTCCCAAAGGCAGTGATGTTTCTCTTAGAGCACCAAACAGGCGATTTTGACATACAATTACTATTTGGGCCAATTCTCCACTGCTGGTACAGACCCAAAGGGAGTCAGAGCTGTCATAAGATCATTTGGGGAGAATTGGAACACTTATGATGGGGAGTGTAAAGCTGGGTTGAGGTAGGAATGGGGAGCCGCTCCATTCCACCCATCGAATGGAGGAATGTAAGGGTGTTCCAAACACAAGCAGAAATTTGTCTAATAATAATAATGATGATGATATTTGGTTAAGTGCTTACTATATGCTTAGTTACTATATGAGAAGCAGCATGGCTCAGTGGAAAGAGCATGGGCTTGGGAGTCAGAGGTCATGGGTTCAAATCACGGCTCAGCAGCTTGTCATCTGTGTGACTTTGGGCAAGCCACTTAACTTCTCTGGGCCTCAGTTCCTTCATCTGTAAAATGGGGATTAAGACTGTGAGCCCCACATGGGACAACCTGATCACCTCGTATCCTCCCCAGTTCTTAGAACAGTGCTTTGCACATAGTAAGCACTTAAATACCATCATCATTATTATTATATGTCAAGCACTGTTCTAAGCACTGGGGTAGATACAAACTAATCAGGTTGGATAGTGTCCCTGACCTACATGGGGCTCACAGTCTTAATCCCCATTATACAGATGAGTAACTGAGGCCTAGACAAGTTAAGTAACTTGACCAAGGTCACACAGCAGACAAATAGCAGAGCTGGGGTTAGAACCAAGTTCCTTCTCACTCTCAGGCCCATGCTATATTCACTAGGCCATGTTGCTTCCCGACTCTAAAGTCCTAAGGAGATAAGCCTCACCAGAGACTAGGGGACCATCAATTTTAAAAGGAGAAAGAAGTAGAAAATTGAAAATAACTTGGTTTTAATGTCATATTACTTAATTCCAACAACCAAAACTTTGTTCCCCCAGTACTGATTTCCCTGTTCTTTAGTACAAGTGAGCCTCTAAATTGTGAGCCTCATGTGGGACAGGGAATGTGTCCAATCTGATTATCTTCTATCTATCCCAGTGCTCAGTATAGTGCTTGGCACATAGTTAGGGCTTAACCAATACCACTATCATTAGCAGTATTATTACACTAGTAGTACTATTATATCTCGCTCCAGACTTTAAACTCCCCTCCAGCCTGCAAGCTCCTTGTGGGCAATGGGACATGACTACAAATTCTGTTATATTCATTCAACGGTATTTATTGAGCGCTTACTCTTGCAGAGCACTTTACTAAGCACTTGGAATGTACAATTCGGCAACAGATAGAGACAATCCCTGCCCAGTAACGGGCTCACAGTCTAAAAGGGGGAGACAGACAGCAAAGCAAAACAGAACAAAACAACATCATCAAGATAAATAGAATCATGGAGATATACACATCATTAACAAAATAAATAGGGAAATAATATATACAAATATGCACAGTGCTGGGGGAGGGGAAGGGGGAAGAGCAGAGGGTGGGAGGGGGGAATAGGGAAGGGAAGAGGAGCAGAGGGAAAGGTGGGGCTCAGTCTGGGAAGGCCTCCTGGAGGAGGTGAGCTCTCAGTAAGGCTTTGAAGAGGGGAAGAGAGTTAGTTTGGCGGATGTGAGGAGGGAGGACATTCCAGGACAGCGGTAGAACATGGGCCAGGTTGTTAACGGCGGGACGGGCACAAATGGGAGACCGTGAGGAGGTGAGCGGCAGAGGAGCAGAGTGTCCAGGGTGGGCAGTAGAAAGAGAAAAGGGAGGTGAGGTAGGAGGGGGCAAGGGGATGGAGAGCTTTGAAGCCAAGAGTGAGGAATTTTTGTTTCATGCGAAGGCTGATAGGCAACCACTGGAGGTTTTGAGGAGGGGAGTGACATGCCCAGAGTGTTTCTGTAGGAAAATGATCAGGGCAGCGGAATGAAGAATAGACTGGAGTGGGGAGGGACAGGGAACGGAGATCAGAGAGGAGGCTGACACTGTAATCCAGTCAGGATATTATGAGAGCTTCTACCAGCATGGTAGCAGTTTGGATGGAGAGGAAAGGGCGGATCTTGGCGCTAGTGGGAAAGTGAGACTGGCAGGTGTTGGTGAAGGATTGGATGTGTGGGGTGAATATTGTAATAGTAGTAGTAATAATGGCATTTATTAAGCACTTACTGTGTGCAGAGCACTGTACTAAGCACTGGGAGAGAATACCCCCTTTTAGACTGTGAGCCCGTTGTTGGGCAGGGATTGTCTCTATCTGTTGCTGAATTGTACATTCCAAGTGCTTAGTACTGTGCTCTGCACACAGTAAGCGCTCAATAAATATGAATGAATTAATGAATTAATTAATACACAAGTGGGAAGTAGACACGGTCCTTGTCCCTTGTGGGGCTAATCTCCCAAGCGCTTAGTACAGTGCTCTGCAGAAAGTAAGCATCAATAAGACTGATTGATATATTGCCCTCAATATTGGAAGACACTACTGATAGTAAAATTCACTTAAGAATGCATATATGGCTGGAAGAGATCCACTCTGTTGCCCTCTCCCAAGGGCTTAGTTCAGTGTTCTGCACAGAGTGAACCCTCAAAAGATGCCATTGGTTGATGTCTTCCCCAAAATGCCCATAGAAACTGAGTCAACTGAATTGGATAATTCACAATTTAATTCGGTAAAGAGGAATCAAAGAGGAACAGTACTCTTCTAATACTCATCTATTCCAGGAAACATATTTTCAATAAAGAACAACTATGTGGTATCATATCTGATGTCCAGGAATTTTCTGTGTACAAAGGGAAAGCCATTTTTAATATAGCAAAAGATTTCAAAAAGAACATTTTGCAAATGAATTTTGAAGAATCAGCTGAAGGACATATAGAATTTCATATCCGTTTCAGGCTTTTACATTTTTGTCTTGTGCTTTTCTTGTGCCAAGATGAAAATAGGCTTCCACAAAATGGAAGTTACATTGTAAAAGAGAATTAATAGTATCAGTTGCTGTATTGCATTGGCATCTAAAATGAAATGACATGCTTATGGAAACAAGAATCTGTACTTGATCAGTTTCCTAAGATGCTGTCAGATAAATTGGAGAAATTTAGCCACTGCAAATTCAGCTACTCAATCAGTGGACCAGCTCCAAGGCATGAAAAGACCCAGGGAGATAAATCAGTAGAAAGAGAGCACATACAGTATCTGACTGACAAGACTGAAAAGACTATGTTGTGGTTTGACAGTGGAGACATTCTTGAAGAATAATTTATCTAAGTGAAATCCAAATTGTCCTGAAAAACTGAAAAATTTAGCTATCCTCGATAGTAACCTTTACCTGAAGTACAAATGTTTAACTTTCTTGTTTGCCAGAAATTGTCCTGTTCTCCTTATAATTCTTCCCCATGTCCTTTTATGAAAATGAGGTCTTCTAATACTACTACTAGTAGTAGTAATAATAGTAATATTAGTAGTAGTAAGTAGCAGTAGCACAGTACTATGCTGGGAAAAAAACACACTGGTGAGAATTAGACATGGTGATGGTGATGCATAAGCGCTCTGGCCTAGTGGGAAGAACATGAGCCTGGGAGTCAGAAGACCTTGCTTCTAATCCTGGCTCTGCCACTTGTCTACTGTGTGAACTTGGAAAAGTCACTTAACTTCTCTGTGCTTCAGTTACCTCATCTGTAAAATGGGGATTAAGAGTATGAAAACTATATGGGACAGGGACTGTGTCCAACCCAATTATCTTGTATGTACCCCAGCATTTAGTATAGTGCCTGGCACATAGTAATAGCTTAACAAATACCATTTAAAAAATAAAAATAAATAAGGTGGGGAAGGTTAACAATGGACACTTAAGGAAAGGTGAAACAACAGAAAACAGAAAACCAACATAGAAAGCCAAGGTCAAGCATAAATATCATTAGGAGCTTGAAAGCCCTGTAGCTAAAAGAGCAATTTTGGACTTCTCACAGCCCAGGATAGAATAAGAATGTTAATAATAGTAATAATTATAATAATGGTTGTGCTATTTGTTAAGCGCTTACTATGTGTCAGGCACTGTACTAAGCACTGGGGACACATGGGGCTCACAGTCTTAATCTCCATTTTGCAGATAAGGAAAATGAGGGATAGTGATGTGAAGCGACTTGCCCAGGGTCACACAGCCGACAAATGGCGGAAGAATTTTCAGAGCCCAACAGTTACAACAGCCACTGCCGCAACCACCCATACTCTAATGTTCTAAAAGTTCGGAAGGCCTCAAGCTGTGATTTTGGACTCATACTCCTGCACAGGAGAGAGCAGGATGGGGGTCTGTTCTTGGGAGAGAATGGTGGCTGCAGCATGTCTTCTGGATAGTCCAGCCTGCTCTCTGACATAGGGGGAATGGTCAGGCATCATGCTGTTACTCATCCTCATTCTACCACAGTGGAGAGATTGAGATGGGCCCCAGCCCCAAGGGGGAATGGGAAATAGAGCTGGAGGACTGGAAAATTCCCCAGTATTCGGGGGCAGCCGGGCCTCTCAGTCCTGCTTGTTCTTACTCCGCCTCAGTGGAGAGGGTAGAAAGGTAGCTACAGCTTGTCTCTTAGATCTTGTTTCATAAGGCACAAAACCTATATTAAAAGGTAACTCACATTGAATGAGAAAGACTAATCGGCTGTGTCTGCATGCAGTCAGGAATATTTTTTGTCCAGATGTTCAAGGAAGTAACAACTTTAAAGGCTATCCAATATTACCAGAGATTGCCCCTCATGTGGGTTTCTTTACCCAGAATCCTCTTGCCCCAGAGTGGCTCCACAAACCTAATAGAATTGGGGAATTTTCCAGCCCCCCAGCTCTATTCCCCATCCTGCTGCCAGCTTTGAGTGCCAATGGAATTTATTGATAATCCTCTGGGTGCATAGCACAAAATGCAGCATGGCCTAATGGAAAAAGCACAGGTCTGGCCATCAGAACCTGGGTCCTAATGCCATTTGCCTGCTGTGTGACCTTGGGCAAATCACTTAACTTCTCTACACCTCAGTCTCTTATCTGTAAAATGGAAATTCAAAACCTGTTTTCCATCCTTCTTAGACTGTGACCCCCATGTAGAACAGGGACTATGTGTGATCTGATGATCTTGTACCTACCCCAGTACTTAGTACAGTGTCTGGCACATAGTAGGCCTGTAACAAATACTACAGTTATTATTACTAAACTCTACAATCAATCAATGGTATTTATTGAGTGCTTACTATGTGCAGAGCACTGTACTAAGTGCTTGGGAGAGTACAGTACAACAGAATTAGCAGTCACACATTCCCTGCCCATAATGAACTTACAGTCTAGACAGGTAGACAGACACTAATGTGAATACATAATTTATAATACATAATTCAAAGGTAATTGCATAAGTGTCATGGGTTTGGGGATGGGGCAAATATCAAACATCCATAAGTCATAGATCTAAGTACATAGATGATGCAGAAAGGAGAGCAAAATGGGAAAAAGAGGGCTTAATTGGGGAAGGCCCCTTGGAGGAGATGTAACCTTAATAATGCTTTGAAGGTGGAGAGAATGGTAGTCTGGCATATATGGAGGGAGAGGAAGTTCCAGACTAGGGGCAGGACAGGAGAAAGGAGTCGACGGAGAGATAGATGAGATCAGAGCACAGTGAATAAGCTGGTACTGGGGAGCAGAATGTGCCCTCTAGGCTGTAGTAGATCAGTGAGATGAGGTAGGATGGAGCAATCTGAGTATTTTGAAGCCAATGTTAAGGAGTTTCTGTTTGATGTGGAGGTGGATCAGTAGCCATTGGAGGATCTTGAGGAGTGGAGAGACACGGACTGAACGATTTTGTTGAAAAATGATCTGTGCAGCAGAGTGAAGTATGGACTGGAGTGGGGAGAGACAGGAGGCCAGGAGGTCAGCGAGGAGCCAGATGCCGTAGTCAAGGCAAATTCTTCACAAGATACAATAAAACCAAGAGACACTTTCTGTGCCCTCAAGGAGATTACATGCTAATTACACTGTATCTGTATTTTTTCTAATATCTGTCTCCCTACCTGTCCCAGTACGCTCCTTGAAGACAGGGATCATGTCTACCAACTCTGTTCTATTGTACTCTTCCAAGCTTTTAATGCAGTGCTCTGCACACAGTAAGCATTCAATAAATGGCTGTGGTTGATTGAATGGCACTCAGAACCAATTCCCAAATCCTATCAGCAGGTTCCCAGAGTTCCCAAGATCCTCAGGAAGTAACTGTCAATTAGGCAGCATTTGTGGTCAATGAGGAAAATTCACAAGAGAACAATGCTTACCAACAGAAAATCCTACCTCTGTAAGACAGGCACCTAATATTTTTCAGTCTTTTCATGCTGAAATGCAACAAAAGGTATGAGTACTAAATTTCCCTGTAATTAGCTGACTAATGGGGCAGATTTCATTAATGTTGGTATGAAACTTGTGGATTCTGCAATATTTTTCAATCTGCAAAGAGATTTTCCCCATGGAAACTTGGCCACTAAGAAGATAAAGTGATCCTGTTTGAGGTATGATGCAGGTGGGGCTTCTGGGAAGTGAGATCACCAAAATAGGAAAAGAGGAGAGAGAGATAAAGGGAAGGTCTTTGAAAGAATAAAAGAAGGGGAGGAAAAGAGAGAGAAGAGGAAAGGGAAAGGAAAAGGAGAGAGGAGGAAAGGGAAATGAAAGGACAGAGAGGAGTAAAGGGATAGGGGAAGAGAAGAAGAGAGAAGCCAAAAGGGGAAGGGGAAGAAAAGGAGAGAGGAGAGGGAAGGAGAAGACCGAAGGAAGGAAAGAAAAGTGGGAAATCTATAAAGACAGACATACATGCATATAGCCATTAATGTAAATACACATACATGCAGGAAGCACTCACCTAGCAGGCCCTGCTACTACATTGCTTACACTTCAGTTGACTAAGCCATAATAAATGGAGATGGTAAATGGCCCCCTGGGGGCAGGAGGCAATAAGCTGAGCAGCCTGGAAGGGCAGTGAGCCATGCTATTTGGCAATATAGGAATGGCATAATGGGGTGGGCCTACTTTAAAAGAAATTGAAAAGGATTCTAGGAGGTATAACTACAGCACTGATCATGGCCTGTTGGTGGCTCTTCCAAGGGGTTTCTTGCAACGTCTATTGTACAAATCAGTGCCCCTTGCTATCTAACCAAATTGCTCCAGACTTCTGGCCCTTCTCCCTACATTTTTTTTTTTAAATTGTAGTTTTTTAAGCACTTACTCTGTGTCAGGCACTGTTTTAAGTACTGGGGTAGATATAATTTCATCAGGTTGGACCACAGTCCATGTCCCACATGGGGCTCATAGTTTTAATCCCCATTTTACAGATGAGATAACTGAGGCACAGAGAAGTGTAGTGATTGTCTGAAGTCACACAGCAAACAAGTGGTGGACCTGGGACCAGAACCCAGGTCCTTCTGACTTCCAGACCTGTGTTCCATCTACTAGTCCACACTGATTCTCAGGTATGATACCTCCAGGCTCTCTAAGAGGGAGAGAACAGGAGAAGACACAGAGATGGAGTGGGTTTCTGCCTGGAGGAACAGAGACTTGGCCTTCCACATGGTGATGGGGAGGGAAGTGGGAGGTCTGTTGGGTTCTCCTGCAAGAAGAGGACTAACCTTCACTGCAGCACATGAGCTGACACACCTAGTGAATTGATCAGCAGCAGACCAAGATGTCAGGTTAGCTCCAATTACGGGGACTGGACCAGGTAAGCTAAAGCTGGTGATCAGCATAACTATATGCAATTCATTAACCCAATTGGAATACTGTCTTGAGTGCTATCTTTAATGGCATTTCTCCCAAATTTTATCACCTATTGTACATGACTATGTACTAGCCAAAAAGCGGTGCTTAACAAGGTGAGGTGAGATGCTTGATGAGGCAGGAGATGTCCAAATCCCCATTTTCCAGCTAATAAAATGGAAAATGGACTTGTTTCCCTGGGGAAATAAGGTCAGGTAAGGGGAAGTGAAGCATTATTACAGCCTGTCCTGCAGTGAACTCATCTCCTTAGGGATATGTGCATTGAAATATCCCAAGCAAAAAAAGTAGACAATCAATCAATAGTATTTATTGAGCACTTACTTTGGGCAAAGCACTGTACTGAGCACTTGGGAGAGTACAATACAACAAGAGTTGGCAGGCACTTTCCCAGCCCACAATGACCTCAAAGTCTAGAGGGGGAAACAGACATTAATGTAAACAAATAATTTATGATACACAATTTAAAGTTATGTACGGCTCTTCCTTCATCAGGTTTTCGGTATTGTACTCTCCCAAGTGCTTAGTAGAGTATTCTGTGCAAGGTAAATATTCAACATGGCCTAATGGATAAAGCAAGGGTCTGGGAGCCAGAGGACCTGGGTTTGAATCCTGGCTCCACCACTTGCCAGTTGTGTGAATTTGGGCAAGTCACTTAACTTTTCTGTGCCTCAGTTTCCTCAACTGCAAAAATTGGGATTCAATACCTGTTCCCCCTCCTACTTAAACTCTGAGCCCCAAGACTGTATGCTTGTTGTGGGCAGGGAATGTGTCTGTTTATTGTTGTAGTGTACTCTCCCAAGTGCTTAGTAAAGTGTTCTGCACACAGTAAGTGCTCAATAAATATGATTGAATGAATGAAATAATGTGAGACAGGGACTGTATCTAGCCTGATTAACTTGTATCTACCCCAGTGCCTAGAACAGTACTTGACACATAGTAAGCGCTTAAGAAATACCATTAAAAAAAATAAATACCATTGATTTAGCTTTTCCTCTGGTTGCCGAGGGTTGTTTATGAGGTGAGAGATTTCTAAACCTCCTATTTTCTGGCTTACTCTTCCCCTTCCCATAACTATCCTTTCATCACCAAATACCTTCTTATTTTAGACTTGTGCTTGCAGAGCCCAATGATTTGTACATTGGATGTGAGTGGCTCACTCAACAATAACATGCTAAAAAAATGGGTGTACTGGCTACTGGCTGCTGAGAAGAGAGAACAAAATTATTCTATTCAATCAATCATATTTATTGTGTGCTTACTGTGTGCACAGCATTGTAATAAACTCTTGGGGAGCATAATATAACAGAGTTGGCAGGCAGGGTCTCTTCCCTCAAGGAGCTTACAGTCTAGAGGGGAGAGAATAACATTAATAAATAAATAAATTTCAGATATGTACATAAGTGCCGTGCCACTGAGGGTGAGGAGAATGAAGGGTCCAAATCCAAGTGCAAGGGCAACACAGAAGGGAGTGAGAGAAAAGAAAATGAGGAGATTTGACCCCATCCCATCCAGCCACAATACAACATGTGCTGTTGGCCATTAGAGGCTGGATGGGAGAATGTGGACAGCTCAATACAATCTATTACAACTATTAGCCAGTAAACATGGAAAATCCTGAGGTGACTCACTGGAAGTAGCTCAAAGTCAAGGGAATTCCAGGCCAGTTCAGAGTGAATCAAATGAAAAATCTGCAGAAAACGAGGGGAGCAGATTAACTTCATCAAATGGTAAACTGGTAGATGTGGAAATTAACATAAAAACAAAGCCAAAATATACAATGTCTCTACACTAATGCTAGACACCTCCAAAATAAAATGGGTGAATTGAGACTTAGTAGTAAGTGAATACCTTGACATACTTGGCATTTCAAAGATTTGGTGGAAAATGAACAGGAAACAGTGCTGCCAGGTTATAAACTCTATAGGAAAGACCAGGATGTATGCCTGGGCAGGGGAATAATACAGTGTATGTGGAGACACAGAAACAGTAATAACATATAATCTCAGCGCATAAAATGTCTTGGAATCCTTTTGTATAAAAATTCCAAACTTAAACAAAAAGACCACAGTATGGGTATTCTGTAGATCACCTGACCAAAATGAGGAAAGCAATCAGGAAATGTTAGATGAGATTGCAGCAACTGTAAAACTAGGCCAGGCAGTAATAGCAGGAGACTTCCATTATCGAGCTTCACTTAGATTGTTTGAATAGCTAATCAGAAAGAGGGGGAAGGTTTTAAGATTAAATAAATGACTGGTTTCTGGAATAGCTAGTCCTAGCGCCAACTGAGAAAGAAAGCATGCTGGATTTAATTCTGAGTAGTGAATAGGTCAAGATTCAGAAAGTATAGATGGGAATGGTCCTCTGCAATGGTGACTCCAACTTGATCAAATTTAACATTCTTGCTGGTGAATGTGGGATCTGGGCAAGAAACAAACACACAACAGTGACAACAAAAGAACGTTCAATTTTAGAAAGGTAGCTATGAAAAAGTGAAGATCTTCAGAAAAAGCTGAAAAGAGTTGCTAAAAATAAGTGACTTAAAACAAGGCTGAAGGCTGTTAAAGAATTTTACAGGCTCAGGTAAAAATATGTGCCACAGAAGAAAAAAAAAGCCAACAACAACAACAACAAGAAACAACAACAGGTGACCTAGTGTAATGTTTGGTGCCAGTCAGTAGGGTTCTTTTGGACAGTATTCGTTCCAAACATCACTTGTATGAGGGTCTGGGCACCTGGGCTTATCCCCAGGGTTCTCAAATCCTCTTTTTTTATTTTCCAAAGAACAAAGTGGTTTTTATAGGGCACACCACAAGCCCCAAATTACTCCCAAAATTAACTCTCAAATCACTGCCACCATCCCTTGTCTTTCTAGCTTGCCGACTACATGATGGGGAATCGCCTGAGGTGCAGAAAAGCAGACAATCACTGGAGCTCAAAGAAGCAATCTCTAACCTCTTTGTTGGAGAGTGCCTCCATTTTATGTGCATCTACTCATTCTGGCTACATGAGACATTTTTGAAATAAAAGAAATGATCACTGATTGTCAAGCAATAGTGTTTATTGAGTGCTTACTGTGCACAGATCACTATTCTGAGGGTTTGGGAGAGTAAAATACAACAGTTGGAAAGGCATGTTGTTCCCTGCCCACAAAGAGCTTACAGTATAGAGAGAGATTAGAGAACATTTATAAACAAAGTCCAGTTTTCAACTGTATCTCCTCAAAGCCCGTGCATTTTCCCCAGGGGTAACCTCCTCCAAACCCATGAAGCAGGTCCTCTGTGGTTTGCCCCATTCACAGTTCTTCCTGGCAATTATCCTTCAGGAAACACATTATCGCCCCATTTCCATCCTACCTTTCCTCTCCAAACTCTTTGAGCAAGTCATCTACACCCATCTCTACTTCCTCTCCTCCAATTCTCTCCCTGATCCACTACAATCTGGCTTCCACACTCTTCATTCCACAGAAACTGCTCTCTCAAATGTCCACCAATGAATGGCTTCTTGCCAAATCCGATGGCACCTACTCCATCCTAATCCTCCTCAACCTCTCAGGTGCCCTAGATATTGTCACCCACCCACTTCTCCTGGAAATAGTATTCAACTTGGCTTCACTGACAATGTCCTCTCCTGGTTCACTTCTCTATCTCTGGCCATTCATTCTGGGTCTAAGTCTCTTTTGCAAGCTCCTCATCTGCCACTCCCCTGACCCCCCTCCCCCCCCTCCGGCCCCCACCAAATGTGGGAGTCCTTCAGGCTCAGTTCTGGATGCTTTTCTATTCGCCATCTACAACCACTCCCTTGGTGAACTCATTCTCTTCCATGGCTTCAGCTACCATATCTGTGTGGATTATTCCCAAATCTACATCTCCAGTCCCAATCTTTCTCCTTCTCACTAGTCTCATATTTCCTCTTGCCTTAGGACATCATTACTTGGATATCCTGCCATTTACAAACAGAACTCTTTACCTTCTCACCCAAACCCTGTCCTCCCCATGACTTTCCCATCACTGTAGACAGCACTACTATCCTCCTGGTTTCACAAGCCCACAACCTTGGTACGCCTCATCTCTCCCATTCAACCCACCCATTTGATCTGTTACCAAATCCTGTCAGCTCAACCTTCACAATATCACTAAAATCCATTCATTCCTCTCCAAACTGCTTCCACGTTAATTCAAGCAAGTGTCCTATCCCACTGGGTCAGCCTCCTTGCTGTCCTCCCTGTCTCCTGTCTCTTCCCACACCAGTCCATATTTCACTCTGAGGCCCAGATCATTTTTCTTCAAAACCATTCAGTCCATGTTTCCCCACTTCTAAAGAGCTTCCAGTGGCTGTCCTTCCACCTCTGCATCAAATGGAAACTCCTTACCATAGGCTTTAAAGCACTTAATCACCTTGGCCCCTCCCTCCTTTACCTACCTGATTTCCTATTATACTTTGCTCCACTACTGCAAACCTACTCACTGTACCTTGGTCTCATCTATCTCACTGTCAAGCTCTTGCCCACATCCTTCCTCTGGCCTGGAACTCCTCCCTCTTCATATCTGGCAGATGATCACTCTCCCCACTTTCAAAGCCTTATTAAAGAACACATCTGCTCCAAGAGGCCTTTTCCTAAGTCCTCTTTTCTTCTTCTCCCTTCTATGTCATGCCTGCACTTAGATTTGCACCCTTTATTCACCCCTCCCTCAGCTCCACAGCACTTATGTACATATCAGTACCTAGTGGCCTAATGGATCGGTGGCCTAGTGGATAGAGCATGAGCTTGGGAGTCAGAGGACCTGGGTTCTAATCCCAGTTTCATTGCTTACCTGCTTTGTAATCCTGGGTGAGTCATTTCTCTGTGCCTCAGTTTCCTTATCTGTAAAATGGAGATTAAAAACCTGTTCTCCTCCCCTACTTAGCTTGTGAGCTCCATGTATCACAGGGACTGTATTTGACCCATACCTCAAGCACTTAGTATAGTCTTTTTTAGGAAGCAGCATGACCTAGTGGATAGAGCACAGACCTGAGAGTCAGAAGGACCTGGATTCTATTTCAGGCTCTGCCACTTATCTGCTATATGACCTTGGGCAAGTCACTTCACTTCTCTGTGCTTCAGTTACCTTACCTGCAAAATGGGGATTCAATACCTGTGAGTGGGACGGGGACTGTGTCTAAACTGATTAGCTTGTATCTACCCCAGTGCTTGGAACTGTGCTTGAAACATAATAAGCACTTAACAAATACCAGTATTATCATTATCATATCAGTAATTTATTCATTTATATTCATGTCTGTCTCCCCCTTTAGACTGTAAGCTCACTGTGGCAAGGAATAACTTCACAAACTCTGTTATACTGTACTCTCCCAAGTGCTTAGGACAGTGCTTTGGATGTAGAAAACACTCAATTAGTATGACTGACTGATTGCTAGCTTTTCAAACATATTCTCTGCACCTTTCCCTTGAATCACCTAATCAGAGGTCAATTTTTGTTTCCAGACCATCCCAAATGCCTGGACCCATCTCAATTATCTCTCCTAGGGGAACTTCATTATCTTAAGCCCTGGTCAATCATTCAGTTAATCAATGGAATCTATTAAGCATTTATCGTGTACAGAACACTCTACTAAGCATTTTCCTCAGTGTACCCAAACAATTACTGAGATCTGCATCCAGAGCCCAATAAATTGTCCTGAATTACTTAAAGTGGTCCTGGGGCATCTTCCCCCAATAAGTAATTCCCTCCCCTTTGCCATTCTTCCCCCATGATTGGTTGTGCCCTCGGTGGAACCACCAAAGGAATGACTGGGACTCAATCAGACCAACCCTCCCCCAAGGAGGGAGTGCTCAGGAATGAGTAGTAGTAAAGGTAATATTAATAGTCTTGTCTTATGCCGAGTCGTCTACAACCCATAGCGACTCCACGGACACATCTCTCCCAGAATGCCCCACCTCCAATGCAAATGTTCTATATCCATAGAGTTTTCTTCATAAAAATGTGGAAGTGGTTTACCATTGCCTTCTTCTGGATAGCAACCTGGACTCTCCACCCTTGACTCTCTTCCATGCCACTGCTGCCCAGCACAGGTGAGTTTTGACTTGTAGCAGATTGCTTTCCACTCATTAGCCACTGCCCAAGTGAGGAACGGAATGGGTATGCCTCTGCTCGACTCTCCCCCAGTAGCCGAGAGTGGTGGAGTACTGAAAACTCTCCAGATGCAATCCTAAGAGGGGAATACTAATGGTAGTATTGTAGTATTTAGGGAAAGTAGTGTGGCAAAGTGTCAGAGTGCCAGATTAGAAGCCAGAGGACCTGGGTTTGAGTCCAAGCTGTGCCACTAACCTGTCATGTGACCATGGGCAAGTCATTTTACTTCTCTGTACTAAGTTTCCTCATCTCCAAAATGGAGATAATAATACCTGCCTTTCCAGCATGGCTTAGTGGAAATAGCACTGACTTGGGAGTCAGTGGTCATGGGTTCTAATCGCAGCTTCACCACTTGTCAGCTGTGGACTTTGGGCAAGTCACTTAACTTATTTGTGCCTCAGTTACCTCATCTCTAAAATGGGGACTAAGACTGTGAGCCCCATGTGGCATAACCTGATTACCTTGTGTCTACCCCAATGCTTAGAACAGCACTTGGCACATAGTAAGCGCTTAACAAATACTGTCATTATTATAATTACCTACCTCACAGATTTGTTGCAAGGACTAAAATGAGCAGTTTATTACTCTAGACTGTTAACTTGTTGTGAGCAGAGAATGTGTCCACTAACTCATTTGTACTACATTTTCCAAAGCGCTTAGGAAATTAGTGGTCTGCCCATAGTAAGTGCTCAAAAAATACCATTGATCAATTGAGAGATTACTGAGGCCCCAGTTAGTGCAGTGCACTGGTTTAAGCAATGGAAAATACAGACGAGTGAGCAATTTCTTTCTATCAATCATATTTATTGAGCACATACTGTATGCAGAGAACTGTACTAAATGCTTCAGGGAGTACAATACAAAATATAACAGAGTTGGTAGACACGATCCCTGCCCACAATGAGCTTAGAGTCTAGAGGGGGAGACAGGCATTAATATAAATAAATAAATTACAGATATGTACATCAAGTTCTGTGGGGCTGAGGATGGGGTGAACAAAGGCAGTAAATCAGGATAATGCAGAAGGGAGAGGGAGAAGAGGAATTGAGGGCTTAGTCAGGGAAGGCCTTTAAGAAGCTTCTAAGCTTGTCTCCCTGACTTGTGTGTAGACTAGCCTAACACAGTCACTGCAGCCAACAGAAACCCTCTATAGTTAACTGGTAGGTTTAAATAAGTCATCAGAGAGAAAAGATCTTATATAGGAAATAGAAGGTTCACCCAATACAGGATGACAGAAAAGTTTATCAAGAATGGCAGGCAGGGGCAAACAGAAAATTAGACTGGCTGAAAAGGAATTTGAAGAAGGTCTTGCAAAGGATGCCAAAGGTAATAACAAAAGATTCTTCAAATAAATCAAAAGCAATAAGCCAGTTAGGGAACAAGTAGGGTCACTTGACAATTGTTGGGTAAAGGGTGCACTCAGGGATAGAGAAAGACAGTTGAAAGGTCAATGAATTCCTTTCTTTAGTCTTTCCTGGGGAAGATGTTAGAGATATTTCCCCACACAATTGTGGTTTTTTTTGTAATAGGTCAGAGGAACTGGATAATACTATGCTAATTGCACATTTTTTAAGACCAAATCAATATATTAGTTGTAAAAAAATCACTTGGATACAGTGGCATCCAACCAAGAATTCTTAAGGAACTCAGAGTATGGTACCCTTGACTAGATTGTTTAATCTATCATAATGATTATGGAATTTGTTAAGTGCTTACTATGTGCCAAACACTGTTCTAAGTGCTGGGGGAGATACAAGGTAGTCAGATTGGAGACAGTCCCTGTACCACATGGGGCTCACAGTCTAAATACCCATTTTATAGATAAAGTAAATGAGGCACAGAGAAGTGAATTGACTTGCTCAAGGAACACAGCAGACAAGTGGCGCAGCCGGGATTAGATCGCACGTCTTCTGACTCCTAAACCTGTGCTCTTGCCACTAGGCCATGCTGATTCTACTAACTTGGAGGACTGGTGGACAAATCAATGTAATTATCATCTAAAATAAGGCTTCCAAAAGTGATTTTAGGAATTATAGACTTAATAATAATGATGGTATTTGTTAAGCGATTACTATGTGCCAAGCACTGTTCTAAGAGCTGGGGTAGATAAGAGATAATCAGGTTGTCCCACATGGGGCTCACAATCTTAATCCCCATTTTCAGATGAGGGAACTGAGGCCTAGAGCAGTGAAGTGACTTGCCCAAGAGCACACAACAGACAAGTGGCAGAGCCGGGATGAGAACTCATGACCTTCTGACTTCCAGGTCCATGCTCTATCCGCTACACCATGCTGTGATTCTTACTTCTGAAGCTGGTAAACTAGTAGCTTGATTGACTAAGTTTATCAAAGTAGATAAGCAGCACAGCCTAATGGTTAATGCATGAGCCTGGGAACTGGGTTCTAATCTCAGGTCCTCCACTTCTCTGATGTGTGATCTTCAGTAAGTCACTTCACTTCTTTGTGCCTCAGTTACCTCATCTGTAAAATGGGGATTAAGACTCTGAGCCCCATGTTGGTCATGGCCTATGTCCAACCTGATTATCTTGTATCTACCCCAGCACTTACCCCAGGGCCTGGCACATAGTAAACCCTTAATAAATACCGTAAACAATAATAATAACAAGTTTAAGATCAGTGAACACTTAGAAAAGCATAACCTGTTGAGGGAAAATAACATGGTTTGGGATAGGGTGATATCATCCTTAACTAATATGCTGGAAATCTTTGAATGGGATAATAAGGAGGTGGATAGAGGGAAACAAGGGGGCTTCATATGTACATATATGTGTGTTTGTGTATAATCTGGAAGATAGAGTGTGCAGCAAAATCTCCAGGCTTTGAAATGAATCTAAAATTTTCAGCTGCAAATACACCTGAGGAAAAACTGGAGCATAATCAGTATCTGCTTGGTTTAGGTCACATTGCACTGAGGAATTTGTAGCAGGGATATCCCAGAATTCTGAGGTCTTTAATTCTACCCTCCCTTCCTCTGCTGCATTCTAGGTCATCAAAAGGGATGGGTAAAGTATGCGCATTTAGGTTGGTTCCCTGATATCCTAGATTTTAACAAAAAATAATATGGTCAGTTTACCTAATCCTTAATGCAGCAATGACCCTAACTGGGCTCTGATGTTACACAGTTTTTCAGTGATTGATATGGTTTTGATAGAATTATTATTTTTGATATTGTCAATAAAATCTATTTACAATGCTCAGCCATTAGTTATTTGATGTTTGACAATTGTCATCAGGTTACAATCTGAAAAAATGTTTATAAACTTCATAGCGAGAATCACTGAACAGATTTTCTTTATTTCTTCTATCAATTATTTTCAAAGCAAGATTATTTTTGGATTACTGTCTTTTCGTTTTCAGAATCTCTTTTATTTTCTAGCTCTATGGGAATCAGGAAACTGTCTGATGGCAAATGGCGCCACTATTCATTGCCTGGATTGCAATTTACCCTTTGTTTTCTTGGTGGGAAATTCCCATATGAATCTCTCCTTCATTTTGTTTCAATATTTACTTGACTGCATTATAGCTAAATTATGAGCAATAATAGATATATAATAGGAACCTAAAAGTATAAACGAACCTAGAAAACCTGTGAAAACTGAGTAAATATGTTCGCTTCTATTTGGATATTGACAATAGGCCTGAGACAGCATTTTGGAGTATAAAAGCTCCATCCTATTACTATTGTCATAAAAGCAAAGAATTCCTAATCTGCTTCTGAAATGTATTAATGAAAATCTTGTGTTTTTATTAGTTTTTCCTCTTTTAGAGTGTTTATGTGTTTTTTTATTATGCTTTCCATGGTGGTGAGTGTATGAGTTGGAGATAAAATGAGACAGATGTACTGACCATGGTTTCCAAGGGAGCAGTTTCCCTAGCGATGGCGAAGCAGTCGTCAAAGCAGTCAATGTTCCTTTCCCTTCTCATGTGACTTGCTGCCTCACATTTGCATAACTTGGGTCATAAAAGCAGCTCTTCATGAATAAGCACCCCGCAAATTCCCTACCGCAAACAAGGGGATAGAGGGGGGAAACCATTTGCAAGGGCCACAAACTATTAGTCACCATGAAGTATTTCTGATTTTTCCAACTTTAGATTATGTCAGCATATATTCTATTATTAGAGAATGATCAAACAATTATTGGATAATCCCAAAATGTAAAAACATACCTCATCCAATAATAAGAGAAACATCATTTCCTGAAAATAATTATTTTTTAATATTTGAGGTGAAAAAATGCTAAATCTATACATTCCTTGACTATGGGTCTTGAGCAATTCAATCAATAAATAGTGTTTACTGAGCACTTACTGTGTGCAAAACACTATACTAAGCACAAGGGAGAGTGCAATATAACAGAGTTGGTAGAAAAATTTCCTTCCTGCAAAGAGCTTACACTCTAGAGGGGGAGAACAGTTTACCCATCTATGAAATGAGGATATGAAGGCTTGTATTCTAAACATTGTTTCCTCTATTGGGAACATCCTGTTTCTGAAACAATGAGAACCTTGTACAATCACGAACCCAGTGATGCTTCCTTTCAGCTATGGCTTCTCCATGTGCAGCATTGCCTCTTGGGAAAGCAAGGTGACCTTGTGGGGTCTCGGCCTGGGAGTCAGAGGACCTGGGTTCTAATTGCAGCTCTGCCATTTACCTGCTGTGTGACCTTGGGCAAGACACTTAACTTACCTGTGACTCAGTTTCCACATCTACAAAATGGAGATTCAGTACCTGTTCACACTCTCACTTAGACTGTGAGACCCATGTGGGACCTGATTTTCTTGTATTTACCCCAGCTCTTAGCAAAATGAAAAGAAGAACCATGGCCTAGTGGATAGAACAAGGGTCAGAAGGATCTGGGTTCTAATCCTGCCTCTGCCACTTGTCTCCTGTGTGACCTTGGGCAAGTCACTTAACTTAAATCTTGACTTTGGTCATTATCTTGTTTGGGAATCTGGTTCAGCCAGTGTCACTGGATGCTTCAGCTGGATCCTGGATGGAGCTTTTAATTTCATATTTTTCTTGGATTGCAAACATAAGGGAGTCAGTAATTTTAGTTGTAATTCTGGGTGACTACATGGCCTAATGGAAAGATCACGGGCCTGGGAGTCACATGACCTGGGTTCTAATGACCAGTCTGCCACTTGCCTACTGTGCATACTTGGGCAAGTCACTTAACTTTTCCAATCAATGAGTCAATCAATAGTCTTTATTGAGTGCTAACTGTGTGCAGAGCACGGGACAAATACAATGCAACAGAGTTGGTAGACATGCCCACTGCCCACAAGGAGCTCCATGTCTGTTTCCTCATCTGTAAAAATCTATATACTCTCCCATTGTGAGATAGGGATTGTGTCTGATCTTAAATCTTGTATTTGCCCTAAGGCTAGTACAGTGCTTTGCACACAGAAGCATTTAATACATAGCATAATACTCCTTACTAATGTTAGTTTGGTGTGGCTCAGTGAAAAGAGCGTGGGCTTCGGAATCAGAGGTCATAGGTTCGACTCCCAGCTCTGCCACTTGTCAGCTGTGTGACTGTGGGCAAATCACTTAACTTCTCTGTGCCTCAGTTACCTCATCTGTAAAATGGGGATTATCTGTGAGCCTCACATGGGACAAACTGATTACCCTGTATCTGCCCCAGCGCTTAGAACAGTGCTCTGCACATAGTAAGTGCTTAACAAATACCAACATTATTATTATTAGCTATACCAATACAGCCTAGAGTGCCCACCTTTGACCTCATAAGGAAAAAGCCTAGGTCTAATCTCAGTTTAAATTGGTGTAAAGCATTCATTCATTTAATCGTATTTATTGGCTGCTTACTATGTGCAGAGCACTGTACTAAGTGCTTGGGAGAGTATTGTGCAAAATTAGCATTCAACATATGCAGTACTTAATAAGATAGAACAACTCCCCCCGCCCCCCTTCTAGACTGTGAGCCCTTTGTTGGGTAGGGATTGTCTCTATCCGTTGCCGAATTGTACTTTCCAAGCGCTTAGTACAGTGCAATCCCTAACCAACAACGGGCTCACAGTCTAGAAGGGGGAGACAGACCACAAAACAAAACAAGTAGACAGGCATCAACAGCATAAATCAATGAGTTAGTTCTTCTAGTGGCAGATGTATGAACGCTTTATGCAGTGAAACTCACTGCGGCTGATCCCCTGGGGGAACATCTCCCATGGGATGTATAATTTCACTGGAAATAAACTGTTCCAGAAATTTATCTGAAACTTTCAAACAAACTACTCTTAACTAGTCCACCTCACCAGAGAACTCTAAGAGCTATTTCTTTTCCAGGTACTTCGTCAACAAATACTGCCAGTTATTTCTTAAATGGCTACATTAAGAAAACAGTGACATGATGGGATTGATATAATCTGGCATGATTCATTACAGTGAAAAGCATCAGAAGAATATTTTGAAAAATATCCAACAAAATCCATTACTATAGAAACTATTACTGGAAGGTATTTTTTGGTAAATTCTCTGTATGGTGAAGCATTACCTCGTTGACGTCACATCACAACTTTTGGAGAAGTGCAATTATTGAAATTGATATCACCCCAAAATTCAAGCCATGCTGTTCACTATTCACACCCCAGAAAATTTTGAGCAATTAGTGACTTTGCTAATCCTGAAGAAGTTCCCTGGTAGCTAATGACTTAAAGGACCAGCTCCTCATTTCCTTGCCTTTATGGTCTATCTATGAGTATCCCAAATATGGATCTTTATGTTCAGGTTGACTGAAATTCAATTAGACAGTGATAAAGAGAAGTAAAGTGTACAGTATGTGCTTGTGGGATTGTTGATTACTACAGTGGTCACTGCTTTTTGGCATACAAAGCACAGAGCCTTAGAGAGGTGACTGACAGCATCTGTTTTCTTCCTGTGGGCATTTTCCTCCTGACAATGATGCCTATTCTGGAGTTCCAGAAGACAAATTAGAGGAGTTGCTTCCACTTGGTGTACCAACACTTCTCGCTGAAGTTGGATAATTCGGACAGGCACACGCAAGCTGCAAGTACAGCATATGATATAAGTAAAATGATGCTTAGTCTTTGTTAGATGACTTCTGTGACCTTGATTAGAGCACCAAGTAGAAAGAGATGTGAGAGGGCAGGAAAGGAAAGTTTAATGTCCAAGAAGAGTGAAAGCAAATGTGAAACACAACTATATTATTAGATTGCTACGGTTATCTTTTTTCTAGATAAGGTTGCTTCCATTTGCATTTTAAATCTTCTTTTTTAGTTCATCATTCAAATCCGATATTCACCATATCTCCTTGAGCAGATACAGTAATTACTGTATGAGGCCTCATTTTTGTCAGTGCTCAAAAGTCTTCTCAACTCATTTTTAAAGATATTTGGTGTTCAGCTAACAATTTAGATTGTCATCCTATCAACCAGGAATTGTCTTCTTTAAAGTACGCAGTAGCTTCCAGTATATAATTGGTATGCAACAAATTTTTTTAAAAAACTTAGGATGTAAAGAAGTTCTAGAAATTCTGCCAGTTTAAAACCCATGTTTGAGCTAGTAGAATTAAATAAAGTCCCATAGTACAGGCTTGTAAATCATTTTCAAAAATCATTAGGCTACAAACATTTAATGGAGTCTCTAAATTTGAATGAGTCCCACTGACATTTTGCAATATCATCCCTTTCACCTTCTTTCTCCTTGCAATCTCTCTCTGCCAGAAGTGCTGCGGGGGTGCATAGGGAAGGAAATAGACTGGAGAAATGATAGATTAATCAGGGGAGACTACCTGGAGGGAAGCAGCATGGCCTAGTGGATAGAGCACAGGCCTGGGAGCCAGGGGATCTGGGTTCTAATCCCAGCTCCGCCATTAGTCCCCTGTGTGACCTAGGGCTTAACTTCTCTGTGCCTCAGTTACCTCATCTATAAAATGGGGGTTAAGACTGTAAGCCCCACATGGGACAGAGACTGTGTCCACCCTGATTAGCCTGTATTTACTACAGCACAGTACAGTGCCTGGCATTTAAAAAAGAAAAATGTGATTTTTAGAAGGGCATTGAAGATAGGGAGAACAGTGGTCAGCTGGATGTGAAAGGAGAGGAAATTCCAGGCAGGAGGAAGGTCAGTGGTGAGAGAGGCACAGTGAAAAGGTTGGTCTTCTCCCCAAATTGTTTTATCTCCCTCTCGGGGCCCTGCTCCCAGCACGCCCTGCACATCGCAGGTTACCCACATGGATTTAGGCCGCTGCTGATTGCACCCCCAACCACCCCACCAGCATCCTCCTGGGGCCTGCTGCCCCCCATCACAGCTCTCAGAGCCCTCGGCGTCCTATTCTAACAGACATCCATGCTCCCACACCGGCTCTTCTCCGTGTCACTGAGAAACCTCCATTCCAACCCACCTTCCACTACCCCAGCGGGATGGAGAAAAGCACCTGCAGCCTGATGTCGCCTCCACAAAACCTTGGGAAAGCTGTGGCGGCTGTTGCTATAGCTGCATGACTGTGTGACTGGGGACTGGAAGGAGCTGGAAATTCTACTCATCCTGCCACAATATCCTACTAAGCTTTGCTTTTGTCCTCATGTTGTCTTAGTGTTTTGTTTCATCTCTCCTTATGCCTCTGTCACTAGTCCCCTCTCTGCCTTTGTATATTTAGATTGTGAGCCCCCTAAGGAGATAGGGTCTGTGTCTAATTCCTTCTTATATAGTCTCTCCCAGTGCTTAGCAATAATAATAATAATTATTATTGTTATGATGGTATTTGTTAAGCACTTACTATGTGCCAAGCACTGTTCTAAGAGCTGGGGTAGATACAAGGTAATCCGGTTAGACACAATCCCTGTCCCACATGAGGCTCACACTCTTAATCCCCATTTTACAGATGAGGAAACTGAGGCACCGAGAAGCAAAGTGATTTGCCCAAGGTCACATAGCTGACATGTGGCAGAACTTCCTCCTGTCTCTCCCCACTCCAGTCTATACTTCATTCCACTGCCAAGATCATCTTCCTACAGAAATGCTCTGGACATGTCATGGGTTCGAATCCCAGAATTGAGAAGCATTGAAGAATTGAGAAGCAGCGTGCCTTAGTGGAAAGAGCACAAGTTTGGGAATCAGAGGTCATGGGTTCTAATACAGCTCTGCCACTTGTCAACTGTGTGACTTTGGGCAAAGTCACTTAACTTCTCTGTGCCTCAGTTACCGCATCTGTGAAAGGAGGATTAAGACTGTGAGCCCCATGGGGGACAACCTGATTACGTTGTATCTACCCCAGTGCTTAGAACAGTGCTCTGCACATAGTAAGTGCTTAACAAAAACCAACATTATTCTTATTATGTCACTCCCCTCCTCAAAACCTCCAGTGGTGCCTACTGCCTTCACATGAAACAAAAATTCCTCACTCTTGGCTTCAAAGCTCTCCATCATCTTGTCCCCTCCTACCTCACCTCCCTTCTCTCTTTCTACTGCCCACCCCGTACACTCTGCTTCTCTGCTGCTCACCTCATCATGGTCCCCCATTCACACCTGTCCTGCAGTTGACCACCTGGCCCACATTCTACCCTGTCCTGGAGTGCCCTCCCTCCTCACATCCGCCAAATTAACTTTCTTCCCCTCTTCAAAGCCCTACTGAGAGCTCACCTCCTCCAGGAGGCCTTCCCAGACTGAGCCCCCCTTTCCCTCTGCTCCTCCTCCCCTTCCCTCCCCCCCCACCCTGTGCTCTTCCCCCTTCCCCTCAGCACTGTGCTCATTTGTATATATTATTTATTACCCTATTTATTTTGTTAATGAGGTGTACATCTACTTGATTCCATTTATCTTGATGATGTTGTCTTGTTTTTGTTTTGTTCTGTCTTGCTTTGCTGTCTTCCCCATTTAGACTGTGAGCCCGTTACTGGGCAGGGATTGTCTCTATCTGTTGCCGAATTGTACATTCCAAGCACTTAATACAGTTGTGCACATAGTAAGAGCTCAATAAATACTATTGAATGAATGAATGAATGAATGAATGAATGAATGAATGAATGATTAGAACCCAGGTCCTTTTGACTCCCAGGCCCTTTCTGTATCCACTAAGCCACACTTGCTCTGCACACAGTAAGCTCTTAATAAACACTATGACTACTAATATTACTTCTACTACTTACTGCTAGTATTCTCTACATCATCACCTAGGCACCTGAATCCATACCTATTATGCATTTAGTTACAACCCCAGCACTTCTGTACATATCCTTATAGTTGATTGCTTCCCCTACCTGTAACTTATATTATGGTCTGTCTCTCCTGTTAGATTACAAGCTCCTTGAGAGAAGGGTTCATGTATACTTATTGAACTGTACTCTCCAAAGCAGTCAATACAGTGCTATGAGCACAGTAAGCACTTAAAAACTCCATGGATTGATTGATTGATAGAGGAGTGAATTATATAGACTGTAGTAGAAAAAGAGTGAGGCCGAACAGTGATGAGAGCTGACAGAGTGCTGTACAGCTTTAGGACTGCAACATTTTATAGCTATCCTTCATTTCACAAATCATGCTACCTATAGTAAGACCTTATTCATGCTAGCACAGTGCAGCTGAAAAATTAGATGTGCGACCATAATCTATTCCCCATAGTTAAGAACCTTTTATGAGTCTTTTTGCAGAAGGGATTGAGGCAGGCAATTTTGAGAGCCCTATTTCTAACCCTTTGCACATTTGCGTGATCAGTAATCACATCCTGAAGTAGGTCTGCTAAACACCCAGGTGATACCTTACATTATTTTGTCCACATGGAACAACCTGATTACCTTGTATCTACCCCAGCGCTTAGAACAGTGCTTGGCACAGAGTAAGCACTTAATACCATTGTTATTATTATATTATTACTATACCAAACCCAGTGCTTCCTCTATGGGAACCAAATGACCAGTATCTTTACAAAGAACGTCTCTTCAGGATAGGAAAGGACATAAGCTTGATTTGTTTTTCCAATCTTGGTGAGTGGTTGAGCCCAGGCCAGCTTTAGACATTTGGCCTCCCTGAGGCAGGGAAAAATCTTCCACCTCTTTCGGTTCCATAGGACATCATGGGGAAGTCTGCTCAGATGCTTGCCCCTCCCCTCTCCCCACCAGGCTTCTCTGCATTCCCCTCCTAGGGCCCTCCTTGTTCACACAGGTGGCACTTTCAATGGGCTTTCAAATATCTAACCTCTGCCACACCACTGTCATCTCCCTGCTGCCTCTCTTCCACCCCCATCATAGTGCATCATAATAATAATATCGGTATTTTTTAAGCACTTACTATGTGCCAAGCACTGTTCTAACTGCTAGGGTTGATACAAGGTAATCAGGTTGTCCCACATAGGGCTCAGTCTTCATCCCCATTTTCCAGATGAGGTAACTGAGGCCCAGAGGTTAAGTGACTTGACCAAGGTCACACAGCTGACAAGCAGCAGAGGAGGGATAAGAATCCATGACCTCTGACTCCCAAGTCCTGGCTCTTTCCACTGAGCCATGCTGCTTAATTGTCTTATCACTTGTCATCTCAAGGTCACCCTGCGTTGAACAGAATGAACCACAACCACTTTCTTGTCCAAGCATTATGAGGCAGCTACTTGAGATTAGGAATGTGCTCTGGGGCTTTGGGATAAACTTTATACATGTAGCCTCCTCAGCAGCAGATAATACTGTGCCCTCCTCTCCCTTAACATTCCATTTCACAGTGGCACTCATTTCTGCCCTGAGAATCCTTGGGGACTTAGTCACTTACCTGAGAGGTGTTCAAGTTTCAGATTTATTTTTTTATTGTACATGTAAAGCACTTATTCTGTGCCTAGCCCTGTTCTGAGCACTAGGGCAGATACAACTTAATCGGGCTAGACATAGTACCTTAAATCTTAAGTAGGAGGGAGGAGGATTTAATCCCCATTTTACAAATGAGGTCACTCAGGCACTGAGAAGCTAAGTGACTTGCCCAGAGTCACACAGTAGGCAAGTGGCAGTGCCGGGATTAGAAGCCTGGTCTTCTGGCTCCCAGTCCCAGGCTCTTTCTATTAGGTCTCGCTGATTCTCTTCTCTGCTGCTGCCCTTACTTGGGTGGCGAGTGTGCTCCCTGACTCCTAGTTGAGGAGGAACCTATGGCTTCTCAAGAATAATAATAATGTTTGTGGTATTTGTCTAAGTGCTATGTGCCAAACATTGTGCTAACCAGTGGAGCAGATACAAGATAGGTCAGTCATAGTCCCTGTCTCACATGGGGCTCACAGTCAAAGAGAGAGGGAGAATAGGGATTGTAGAGAGGCCTGGAGTAGTCAAGAGATTTGCCCAAGATCACACAGCAGACAAATGGCCAGGACTAGAACCCAGGTCCTCTGACTCCCAGCCTCATGTCCTTTCCACTATGCCACATGCTTGCCAAATAGCATGTGTTTTGTGGAGAATATGGCATGACATGGGGGTTCTGACTCCCAGAGCAGAGTTAGAGGGGGAGTTTTGGCCCATGTTCAAATAAGGGGAATGCTCATAATAGAGACAGAGAAAACATCTAAAGAATTGAGAAGCAGCATGGCTTAGTGGAAAGAGCACAGGTTTGGGAGTCAGAGGTCATGGGTTCTAGTCACAGCTCTGCCACTTAGCTGTGTGACTTTGGGCAAAGTCACTTAACTTCTCTGTGCCTCAGTTACCGCATCTGTGAATTGAGAATTAAGACTGTGAGTCCCACGTGGGACAACCTGATCACCTTGTATCCTCCCCAGCACTTAGAACAGTGCTTTGTACATAGTAAGGGCTTAACAAATGCCATCATTAATGAACTTAGGTTCTGAATTGAGGGAAGCCACAGCTCTGTTTTCTTCCCTTCTCCAATTATAGACTTTAAGCTACTTTGAAATCTTGGTCTCTTGAAAGCTCACTCTGTGGAATACCTGCCCCATCCCAGTTTTCTTCAAAATGTAGTTGGTCATCCTATGTATATTATAAACTATTCTAAATTTGGTGCTCTGTAGACTGTTCATCAATACAGCTGTTGCCATGTGCACTGCAATGGAATAATACAGGTCTTCCTGGAACTTGAATTGAAAAAAAGTTATAGCAAATGCACAGTAACTGATTTGTCTACCTTAGGGTATATTTTCTAAGCTATGGGTGGCAAGCGAGCTGTGAGACTTCTATTGTTATTAATGGCAGTCGCACAGCTAAATCACCAAGCACCACTGAAAACTTACTCCTTAATGCTGCAGTTGCCTTAAATTAATATTTTACAAAGACCCAAAGTAATTAGATTATGTCTTGCTAAATGCTCATTTTATTATTTAGATATTCCAAAATGCATCTCTTGTGATAGGGCCTCGAGGTATTAACATCATTTTAGAATGTACAAATAAGATATTTTTAATGGTAAAATAACATGACCCTGATCTCCACTCCCTCCTCCACCCAAATGCAATCACCCAAATTATTTTACTCATTTTGGTCCTCAAGGCTAAGAATAGGAGTCCTGCAATGTGCTGTGAAGATAGATCAAGATAGTCTAGAAGAACCAAGGTGAGGATGGGGTATGACAATTCAAAACATGTTTTGGGTCAGAAATGCTCTATCTGATGATGCACCCTGGGCTCTACCAGCATGAGAGAACATAAACAGGCCATTACCCTCTAAGAGAAGAAGCTGGGCATAGTGGAAAGAGCAAAGGCCTAGGAGTCAGGGGACCTGGGGTCTAAACCACTGCCACTTACCTGCTGTATGACCTTGGGTGAATCATTTCCCTGGGCCTCAATTTTCTCATCTGCAAAGTGGGGATAAGATCCCTGCTCTCCCTCCCTCAGACTGGAAAAGAGAGACAAGTGCTGGGGAGGATACAAGGTGATCAGGTTGTCCCACGTGGGACTCACAGTCTTAATCCCCATTTTACAGATGGGGTAACTGAGGCCCAGAGAAGTTAAATGACTTGCCCAAAGTCACACAGCTGACAAGTGGCTGAGCCAAGATTTGAACCCATGACCTCTGACTCTCAAGTCCGTGATCTTTCAACTGAGCCACACTGTTCCTCCTGTGACCCATTAGGATGATCTGTGAGGGGGAGTTCTGTCCAAGGGGGATTGTTGACTACCTTTCCCCTAACTGAAGATGAGACTGTGTCTTCATTTGCAACGTAGAAGATGAGAGGAGTACGGAAGTGTAATGTAAACAGAAGCAGAAGGTATGATGTAGAGAAGCAGCGTGGCTTAGGAATCAGAGGTCATGGATATTGATCTTGGCTCTGCCACTTATCAGCTGTGTGACTTTGGGCAAGTCACTTCACTTCTCTTTGCTTCAGTTCCCTCATTTGTGAAATGAGGATTAAGTCTGTGAGCCCCACGTGGGACAACCTGATTACCTTGTATCTAGCCCAGAGCTTTGAAGAGTGCTTGGCACAAAGTAAGCCCTTAACAAATACATTATTATTATTAATAATAAACAGTCCATTCAAGAGCAGCCCAGGTTATTTTTGAAATGAAAACTCCTTTAAAAAATCCCATATAAATCTCACCCCCACAGAGGTGGTACACTGTCGATAGATCATAATAATTTCAAGTGCTGTACATCCAAAATGCATGTTGTAAGTCACAT